>NC_048424.1:8545112-8694561 GCF_013103735.1 Etheostoma cragini
TTGGAAAAAGGCTGCAATGAAACAAAGAGTGAAAAATTTAAAGGGGTCTGAATACTTTCCGTACCCACTGTATATGAGAGGAAACACGCCCAACTAGCTCTGACATGTTTTAGATAACCAATGGTAGGACGCTCGTGCTCCGTGGCACTATGACCTGCCAGCCAATCAATGGTCACAGAACACTCTACACACGAGCGAGCCAATCAGAGCTCCAAAAGACTTGGCGTATTTTCTTTAATGACATCAACCACTTTGCCAAATTACATTAATATACAATAACAAAATTAATAAATCAGCTCACTATAAGTAACATTACATACAAAGTAAAATGATGGATACATTTATATTTATTGCAAACAACCGTTAATTTGACCACCGAGACAACGAGCTAGTGTAACGTGAGCAACAGTAAAAAAAAAAAAAAAGTAATGTTGGCAAACTGTTTTAAATGAAGGCGTATGGCACTGAGAGATATTAAAGCTTACCAATAGGTGTCCGTGCAGCAGAGACAATGACAACAGGCTCGGAGTTCATTGTGATAAACGGCTGGTGGGAGTCTGAGAGAAGCTGCTGTGTCCACACTGCACCGTGAGCTCTGTTGACACTGCCGCTGCCTGGTCCTGTCAGAGCTACACGGGAGGATGTGCGATAGTGTCACTGGAGGGGAGACGGCCACAGCGCCACCAGGTGGTTTGGAGAGGTATTGTTCATCCATTTTAATGGGCTGCATTACTTAGAATGTCAATTTAGTAAAAGAAAAAGCCGTTCTATCAAAACTCCTCCTATACATATATTCATGTTATATTATGCTTTCAGGGTAACCCTTTATTTAGCTTTCTAACTGTATTTTACATGCACGTGTATTTTCTACTTAGTAGTTTGACTTGTTGCATGTCACCCACGTTTAAGATTTAAGTAAAGCATATCTAGTTTAAGACTAAGTCACAACATTAGCACAAGCCCTTGGATTTTGTACACATTTGTAATCTCATAAACTGAAATAACGCAAAAGTTAAAAAAAAAAAAAAGAGCAGCAGCCTTTTAGACCCAGTGGGGTAGAGTATATAAGGCCGTTAATATTTGTCCTTCTTCTGACTAAAGTAATGGGTTTCCATATTAATGTATTGATGGGTTGTAATAATGGGTTTCACTCCGTAGTATTAAAATCTTTATTGGTATTTGGTCAGTACATGAAAAGGACTGAAGTCAGAATATGAACATCGCATATAAACTACTCACAATTCAACAGAGTCTTTTGAACAGAAATTTGTCAATGAAAAATTAAAATTGCATTAAAAAAAAAGAAACAGGCCAACATCTAAAAATGACCGTGAATATTGCGAAGCTACTGTAATTCAGTGATTTTACTGACTTTTGACGATGAGTTACAACACCAGATGCCTGATTTCAGTGTAAAGGGCTCAAACGAGAACAGCATAGACATGCTCAAAGAAACAGCAGAATGAAACATACTAGTTTTAAATCATACATCCACTCAATTCAAATCTAACATTAACCCATACCTGTTATATCCCTGTTTAGCAACACAAATGTGACGGAGGCATCACAATAGGCAAGGGGAGGGTGAAAACCAAATATCTTGGACAGCAGCGCTGCGTTACAGACTATGCATTTGTTGCCTTGTTTGTATATTGTATATAAAAAGAAAGAAAAGACCGTACATGTCAAAGTACATTACAAAACCGCACTGTCGCCTGTGCTGGAGTCCAGGCCGTTCAGAGAGTGCCGTGACCCTGCAGTCCTGGTGCCCTTGGTCACCAGGGCAGCCTTGTCCTCATGGGGGTCGGTGGTGGAGTCTGTGTCATTCGAGTGCTGAGTCAATGATGTCTCGCTGCCTGTTGGAGAGTCCACGCTCTCGTACCCTGCACTCAGCTGGCTCCCGAAACCCACAGGTCCTCCAACTCTCCCAGCAGCAGTCTGACTCCCTGAAGCCTCCTCAGAGTGGTTGGACAGTTTGGTCTCAGTTTCACCGGGGCTGGAAACCATGGGGGACATGGGGAAGTCTTCCTCAGTGCTGCTGACTTCCCGGTACAGGCTGGGTGTGGTGGTCTCACTCCTCTGGGATGAGTTGCCATTGCTTGGTCCGTTGGAGACCCTCCCGTAATCTTTACCCATTGGTTCAGAGGGTGCGCTGGCCTGCTCAGGCTGGGCGGACGGTTCAGCGGACGAGCAGGAAGCAGCGGGCGAAGTCCTGCTGGTTCCTGCTCCGGCCAACGCCCCCTGAGTTTGAGACAGCTGCTGACGAGACTCTTTCAACTGCTGCTGCAGGACGAGGATGGTGCTCTGCATCCCCTCTACCTCTTCGTCTAGCTGGATGATAAAGTCATTCAACTCTGGGAGAGACAGAGACCAGGAACCGAGAAAGAACAAAGTCAAAAAATCTTATCGACAGTATTAGAAAATTTTACAAATGACAAGCAGCCACACTTGGTAAAAATGGCCGGCTGTGAGATGTGGATGCTGCTCATGTTCTCACCGTCTTGACTGCTCTTGAGCTCCTCGCTGTACTTCTTCTGCAGGGCCAACTCGGCCTCCAGCTGGGCGATGCGTCCCTGGGACATCTGCCTGCCCAACTCCTGGTTTTCCTGAATCAGCATTCGACACTTGGCCATCAGTTTCTTCCCTGTTTGGCTGTAAGGGAAACAAGTCTCACATCACGCAGTGAACCAGGAGACACACACAACAGGCAAAGAGATGCCATTGATCCTGTTCTAACTACCTCAGCCACAAGCTAAGGATCAACATGAACTCTCTGACCTGGCCGTCCCTTAATGGCTCTAGTCACAATAAGTTTTTCATTAGGTTGGCAAAAATCTGTTTTGTACAAATAATGGAAATTATTTTCTTGTAAAAAAGACCCAAAGTACAAACTCACATTTGTTTCAATAACTAAACTAAAAGCTAAATAATGAGTATGTTTCAAAAACGTAGGATCCTCACGGTGGTTGAAACCCAAAACACGTCACCTAGACCCACATTTCTGTGGAACCAATGCATCCATTCTTACACCGTAACTTAACTCACTATGTGCACATTGAAGAAAAGTGAGCACCATAAACAGTAGCAATTCTGTCGCTACCAAAGTCGAAAATTTAAATGCACTTGCTACATCACCGGGTAGGATGAAAAAGAATACAAAATTTAACAGGGTAATATCAGAATGACACGCTACAAGAAACCCTCCAATTTGATAATCAACCCTTAACTATGAGTAGCAAAAAAGGAAATATTCACTGTAGAACCCGGTACTGGTTGAGTGTAGTCATCCCTTTAAACACACAGGAGCAAATGTTTCAACAGTGAAATCAGATTGCCTTAGGCGCTGCTTTCTCAACAGGTTGATGAATTCTCCAACAGTCCAGCACACCGGTTATTTTAACGTTAGCTGTCTTTGTGGCTATGCTTTACAAAAGACCTAGTAAGAAGCCAAATTTGCAAACAAATGACAGGCATACACGTTATTTAAAACCATAACTAACTGCCATCTATTTAGTCTATAAATGCCTATGGAAGTCATTTGGCCAATGGAAAAAGGAAATATTAACAATAATGGCAAATAACTGTCCCCTATAGAAGCAGTCATCAAAAGTGGTAACAACCATGTATGTTATTCTTACTTTTTGTCATAAAACTGCTATTATACATTGACAGTTAAAACCATTAATGTCTCAAAAGGACTGGGCAGACGCTTGCTAGCGGGGGGGTTTTAGCTCTCAAAAGGCTATGTATACACTGCCAGCTCAAATCTCACTGTCTCGCATTAAGTGAGAGACCAGAGTATACAGGAGTTCTTAAAGACAGGAAAACAGTGTTTCATTCTGAAAACAGTGGCTTAAGATCTGTGCCACACAGGTGGGACAAGAATGATCTAATGAGCTATTGGCGTAAATGACTAAGGGAGAGATTGTAAGGTCAATCACAGAAATACACACAAATACAATAAATACATTCTCATCAACTCATAACATGACTTGTTAAAGACATTTAAAATCACAACTTGTAAACAGGACTCAGGGCACCTACAGCAGTGTGTTTCAGTATGTATCTAAAGAATTAAGCAAAGCTTAATGCAAATATTTATACACGTGTAAACAATCAAAGCCAATCATGGGTCTTGGTTCACACACACACACTGCAGTAAGTGTTTGTTTCAGAGAAACAAGAGAAAGATCAAATTATGCCAATAAAAAGAAACAAGTCACAAAATATAACATGTAAATACACTCTACCGTGAGTGGGCCCATGTTCAAAGACACAGGCGACTGGACCCTCATCCCTGAACCATACTCCTCTGTGGACCGAGGATCTGGCTCCGCTCACAGTCTTAACATCATTTCTAGTGGCTCTCTCCCCCCCCCACAGTCTTACTTTTTATCCTAGAAACTTTCCTCATGTCACTGCAATGTATCTAGGCTGTCCAAAAAGTCTTTACGTTTCTCAGGCAGACTAGCGGGTATGTGTGGTGTAATCCACCGTTAAATGTCTTTATAAACCAAGTATTGGGAATTGTCTGTAAAATGTTCAATTGCTGTTTTAGGCTAGGGATGCTCCCTGCCTGACTCAACCTCCACCATAACCCCCCTATTTAACGTGGAAACTGTCTGGTTTGAGCTGAGGGGGCGGGGAGGGCATATCCGTGTCGGGAAGTGAGTGACCACCTCTTCAGGAACAGTCCGGACTCCTTCAGGCCCTTGGACGGTGAGGGGATACGAGGGGAGAGAGCTGAAACACAAGTGTCACCTGACCATTCTGTCTTTTCGCTTTAGGTTATGTGATATGTAGCTGGCACAGTGCAAGAGTACAAAAACAGTTTTGTTTTGCAGTGACTGGCTTTCTGTAAAGTCTGAGTCTCGAGGTGAGTACAGCATTTGTCAGCCTTCCACCCCACCATTGTTCCTGCATGCCTGCAGTGAGAGTGAGGGTGGGGGGCATGAGGTCTTGACTTTTTGGGGGGAGGGGGGTTATTTTGATTGTCTTTACCTATCAGGTGTAAATTTCCAGGCACTCAGTTCATTTTGGGCCTGCTCCAGTTTGTCTTTAGTCTGTTCTAGTTCAGCCTTCATTTTGAGGAAAAACAAGTTGATGGCTGGGTCCACCATGGATGACCGCAGTTGGGCCGCACTCGGCTGCTGGACTTGCTTGAGGTACTGGATCTGGGTCTGCGGGATAAAACAAACACATGTTACTGACCAGTAAAGTGTAGTATATAACTTCCAATGAAGACTGTTTGATTGGTATGAGTACCAGTCCTTTACCTTGACCCATCGTCAGGCGATTGAGCCATATTGGCAATTTCCCCCCAAATCAGATAAACGAAAATATTCTGGTTCTAAAAGCCAGCTACATCTTTAAAGTTATCAAATGAGGAGCCCCAGGAGAATTAATTGGGCCACAAGTGATAAGGACTTTTAGCGATTTCGGCATGTTGACTTTTCTACAGTATGATCAATCACTTTGGAACAGCATCTAGATTTAAATTTAGATAACAGCTCAATAAAATGAAAAAATAGATATTAAGAATGATTAATCTTATATTACATCAGAGCCGCTAAAATTAACAAAAGCTTTGTTTGACAGGAGTTGCTTTCCTGGACTCACCCAGCCCAACTATGATGACCTCAACTTTCCACAGAACTTATTTAAATATAGAAAGATGTAACCAGAATGCCTCAGAACTAAGAATTTAGCCATTTTAGTCAAACAATATTCTACTACCAATTACAGTTCAGTGGACAAAAGGATGGTGACAACAGGGTGCCAAGTTTAAAAGCTGTCTACACTCTACCAGTGTGTGTTGTGTGCAGCTGCCCTGTAAGAATGGCATGTGCTGCCGATAAGCCACTGGGTGATCCACTGATCTATCAATCTAATAAGAACTAAGGATTCCCTCGTTGCCACACTTTACCTTTAGCCTACACACCATGAGAATGAATGAAATCAAGCAATACAGCATGTTTGCCTATCAAAACTGCAAAAACTTTACTTATTTTTTGCATCTCATGACATTAAATAAAGTGTTCCTTGTTTTTTCTCTCCATTGATTGGACTAAGTAAGTAAGTTTAAGACATGGCAACTTTTGACGAGTATTTGATGTTTAACCCCCGATCAATGATGTCATGACATTGATGGTTAGCTGCAGTCATAGAGTAGTGAGACAGCGCAGTACATAACAATTCAGTTACACCAGATGGAGGGGATGGGTGCATCAACAGTTCTGCTAGAAGCAGTCAACATTAACTAAAGGAGTGCATCAATAAAAAACAAATTCCCAACAATAATGATATCACCAATCATTAAGAAGGTGGAGGAATAGATACATACTGTGCACTCTTGCATTTCCTGCTCCTTGGTGGCAAGTCGCATGACCAAAATGTTCTCCCTGCGTGCAGACTCCTGCTGCTGCTGCTTGAGCTTTTCCTCAGACTCCTTCAGCCCCGGCACATCATTGGCTAAGACAGCGAAGAGAAGAAGAAAATGAATCAGGAGAACCATCCATATTACAAGGAGCCAAATACAATAGTATAGTTTGTCCAAGATACTGGCAGGAGAAATCCTGTTGTATTCATTTACATTTAAGTGACAGCAGATGTACTTACAACATAGCTCGGTATATTTTGCCTCCAAGACCTGGACATATGCTTCATGCTGTTTCCACCTGAGAGGAGCAGAGCATGTGTAAACATTAACAGCTCAACCCTATTGATCAAATTTCTCCACAACAGCCTCCAATTGTAGAGCTTTTATTTACCTCGTACACAACTCCTCTCTGGTCAGGGTCTTCATGTCAGATTCACTGAGGCGAACCTGCAAAGAAGAAAAATAAACCGGTTAGATAAAGACACCAATCGATACATTAAGCTCATAATTACAAACGAAGGGTCTCGTGACACATGATAAAACTAGAAAAGACGCTCACCTTCTTGGGTAGAGGCTCTTCGTTGGTCATTGTGAACTCTAGAAGTACATATGAAAGAAGAAAAGCCATCATTAATCACAGCTTGGTGTCGTGTTGAAGCGGCTGCATCATCTTAAGCTGTAGCTAACACGTTGGCTGTCAACACTCAGTAAAATATGAAACGTATGACCAGGTTATTAAAGTTTTAAAATGTTTCCGAACAAATTAAGTAAAGCAAATCCAAGTAAACTACATGGCCTTCAAAGTAACAGTTAACATTAACGTTACCAGTCAATAAGAGCAGTCGAACCTAATGTTAGCTGGTGTGGCAGAAGGCAGCAACGATGGCAAGGAATAGAAATAAGCCACCCGAGGTCTACTCTCGGGTGCCAATAACATTTGGCATCCGCTAGAGAAATAAATAAAAAGGCTAATTTACTACAGCGTAAAGCTACAATATTTTCTGTTTGTTCCGCCTGGCATCATGCAATTCTTGGCTCTGTTTTCGGCTCCTTGTTATCACAAAATGGCGGTGAAGGAAATGACTCCCTCCCTTACGCTCCTTTTCCTGAAACTAGCGGGCTCTTGGCTGCAGATTTGGGGCCTTCGGCTATGAAAACACTTACCAGGCCCGTATCTTTCGACGTTTCTGGAACCTCTCGGCTTCACAGATTCTTAACAAGACGCAAAATTACAACTAAGTTAAAATTAGCTGTGAATTTAAGCGTAGTTGGCCCGCTTCACCATCATCTTCATTGCTAACGGTAGAACAGAATGGATCTGACCGAGCTGCTGCACTCGCGTTGCTGCAGAGCACAACCAGGGACGGGATATGAAGAAAAAAACAGACCTCTCACTCTGCAGCGATTTCCCGAATCTAAAACGTGGCTGGGACGCATACGTACTTTTGGGCGGCACTCCGCCCAATATTATTTCGGGTGAACAACAATAAACACTTAATGGTTGTTATAATTGTTTATTTTGGAAAAGGTATGGGACATGGGATTTCCTCATGCCTCTATTTTTTATGTGTATTGTATTAAAGGTTAGGTTTACAATACAAAACATTGCATGGGACACAGTTTGGTGATCTTGATTGTGAAGATACTTAAAAGCGTTGTAGTTTGAAACAGTTAGTTAATTAATTAAAAACAATTGTATATTTTAATAGTAGATTGATGTGCCATAGCATTTGCATTAACTTGTGCAGATGTGTGGTCCCTTGTCTCATGTATTAATACATGAGACAAGGGACCACACATCTGCACAGAAATTTCTGTGTATGTGTCTGTTGTGTAGCCTCTCTGTGTTTTTTGGTCCTGGGACACGATCTCAGCCGCACTGTATTGTTTGTAATCGTTTGTAATTTCTAAATGTATGGGGGGGTATAAGCAATTGATTATTTCCCCAAAAATGTGCCTGGTTCCAGCTTCTTTATAATATTAATGAATTTTTTGATTTTGGACTGTTGGTTGGAAGAAACAAGCAATTTCATGACAGCTTTGGGCTCTGAGAAAAAGGGGATTTCCCACAATTTTCAATGACATTATATAACCAAATGAGTTAATTTCTGAATGATGGACGTGTGTGGTTATTTTGTTAGCATGAGACATTTCTTAAAATGAGATGGTCATTGGGGCATCCGGATTAACTTTATAAGTTTGTTGGTCTTTAAACAGGCCTGCTAGGAAATTTCAGCAACATTCACTTATGTGTCCACAATATTAAAGTCTATAGACCACACTTTGCTAGGTTAGTTATTGAGTTAGGGTTAGGAATAATGTGAACCCACCAATCACAAATACTGATTTATATTTCTGAGTGATTCATTTTCCTCAACATAGACGATCTCTGACATTGGCTCCGATGTGGTAGAAGGATAGACTGTTGTACAGTCTATGGGTAGATGTGACGTTCAAGTGATCCTTCGCAACCTGCTAATACAAATATGCATAAATAATTATTTAATTATTATGGCTTTATTTGATATTGTTATGTGTAATTTATTTACACTTACATCGCATGTTTTAAAACGGAAATGAAATACAATATAATGTATACACATGGGCTGATTATTTGTATAACAATATATGCAGTGACAAATATTATAGAAGATGGAGGGATAACATACACAATTTATTATGTTTAAATATATTTCGATGTATTACGTTTTCATGACACTAGACGCTATCGACAATTCCTTTACACTTTCGTCAACACCCCCACAGGACGATAATGGTACGGTCGGCTGGACTGTCAAATTGAAATTGGAAATTTCAAGGGCAGTTGCATGTGTGTCTGCCTCTGTCCCGTCTAACCTGCAAGTACTACTTTCAGCATGCTGTGCAGAGTTGGCCAAATGCGCAGGTAAAACTTATATTATGTTATCGTGCATTACCCTGTTCAAAAAGCACAATGAATTAGAACAGCTTACTCCTACTAGTAGCGACAGCTCATGGACTTCAGACGGTTGTTTATTCAGAGCTAACAGTTAGCTAGCCAGGATGCTAACTTAGTTTAGCAGCTCGGCAAGGTTAGCTTGTGGCGCACACCAAACAAAGTATTTCGTGTAACTATCGCATAGTCCTGCACTTATGGGCTTCCGTGTGAATTATTGAATTATTGGTATTTTTGGACACACTTGTTATATTCCTTCCTAGCGAACTCGGAGCCACCATTTTATTCAATTATATCTAACTATCTAAGGCAAAGTTAACTAACGTTAACTGCATTTTAATCCACAATTAACATCAGATATTTAGGTCACTACAAGCTTGCCCAAGGGTCAAAATTACTGAACCTACCTGTGCCAGGCTATCTCGAACAAATAACTTACGTTACTGTGCAATTTAATCAAACCTGCACAACTGTTAGCCAAGTTATGTTTGCCTCACTTTTATTTGGAAACCATAGACCTGATTTTAAGCTACATGTTATTTTCATATGGTAATGGTTATTGTAATGTTTTTTTTTTTTTTTTTTTTTTTAATGAATAATACCTTTTGCTTTGTTCCAGGTGTGCAGCCAGCCTCAGCCAAACTATAAACCAGGTAGCTGCATCAAGACAGAAGCACACGCTCCCTGACCTGACCTATGACTATGGTGCCCTGGAGCCCCACATCAATGCAGAGATAATGCAGCTTCACCACAGCAAGCACCATGCAACATATGTCAACAACCTCAATGTTACAGAGGAGAAATATCAGGAGGCACTAGCAAAGGGTATAAACTCACAAAAACTAATCAGCAAATTGCATTTGTATAATACAAAATTAATTAACTACATCAAATTTTAATTTAAATAAGAGTACAATTTTTAAGATTTTTGTCAGGAACACTTTCTTTTGTTTAACATCGATCAGTATATTCTTAAGAATTCTTCATTGTATTGTAGGAGATGTGACAGCACAGGTTGCCCTCCAGCCTGCTTTAAAGTTCAATGGAGGAGGCCACATTAACCACACTATCTTCTGGACAAACCTCTCTCCAAATGGTGGTGGCGAGCCAAAGGGTAAGGCAGAAATCAATCCAGTATAAACACCATATTCTTTTCTTTTCCTACACAGCTTTGTTTTGTAGTTAATTTAAACCTGCATTAAGGGACACATGAATCTGTAATGTGGAAGGGTTGCTAGTAGTGTTGGGCCTACTGTAAGTGAACAGGCAGCATTGCTGCACTGTGCAGCTTTTAGGTAATTAATTTTTGGTTTATAATGCCTCACAAGGACTGTAGTTTTGAGTCTTGCCTTCCATTTTATCCACCAACAGAAAACATAGTCATCTACTTGCCGTGAACAAGCTCAGACAAGCTGAAAATATACTACCATCCCAGCATAAACAGCAGAGAGTACAGTAAAAATCTGGCTTGTAAAGTTAAAGTCAAAGATGTGTTAAAGAGGATTTTTCATACCAAACCAGTGTTACAAGTGGAATTGGTGTTGGTCTGACATTCATTAGGTGGGCAGAAACAAGAATCCAGTGTGTCACAACAGCCTGTAAAGCTGAGCTCAGCATTGCGTTACACTGACGTTGTTTTCTTTTGTCATTCTGCCTGCAAGCGTCTGTCTAGATGAGTTATATGAGGACATCATTTAGAACACATAGTATTGTGTTGCTTGCCTAAAATTAATTATGCTATATTTAATTTGTTGCTAAAGAATTAGAGCAATTATTTCCTCTACTTAGTATTTTTGCTGTAAAGTTGTCTAGTAGGCCCCTGAATTAAGTGTGTGTGTGTGTGTGTGTGTGTCTCTCTCTCAATCTCTCACCTCTTGTAGGGGAGCTGATGGAGGCCATTAAGCTGGACTTTGGCTCCTTCCAGAAGATGAAGGAGAAGATGTCTGCTGCTACAGTGGCAGTGCAGGGCTCGGGCTGGGGCTGGCTGGGCTACGACAAGGAGAGTGGAAGACTTCGTATCGCTGCTTGTGCTAACCAGGATCCACTGCATGGAACTACAGGTCAGTAAAAACCTCTTTAAACTAGATATAAGATGGGTATGACAGAGCCATCAGAGTAATCGTTTCCTGTCTCCGACCCTAAGGTCTCATCCCCCTCCTCGGTATCGATGTATGGGAGCATGCCTACTACCTTCAGTACAAAAATGTGCGGCCGGACTATGTTAAGGCTATCTGGAACGTTATCAACTGGGAGAATGTGAGCGAGCGTCTCCAGACAGCCAAAAAGTAGAACATAATCATCAAATATCCCCTTTCACCTGGACCTGGATCAAAAACTAGTTCCAAACAATGTTTAATTTTCCATTGCATGGAGTATCTGGGGGGTGGCATATTTTGATCACAACAGTTTGGAC
Source organism: Etheostoma cragini (assembly GCF_013103735.1). Taxonomy (NCBI): domain Eukaryota; kingdom Metazoa; phylum Chordata; class Actinopteri; order Perciformes; family Percidae; genus Etheostoma; species Etheostoma cragini. Next base: position 8,556,840 of record NC_048424.1, read on the forward strand.
CTTCAGATGTTCAGCTGCATCAAAGTTGATTAAGTTAACTTTAAACTATTTACACACAAAGGTTGAAGCGAACTTAAAAACGTGTTTGCAGGTGCTTTTTCTTTATTACTTTTTTCAAGCGCACAAATTGAACACCTCAATTTCACATCAAGGCTGGCTATTTTTAATTACAACCAAATATTGGCTGCCACACATGTAAACTAAGTGTCACATAACCAGAGTGTATATTCAGTGAGCTTTGTCGTTGTCAGAATAAGTTACACTGTAATCAGAAAATGTTTTTGCAGTCCATGTTTTTGATGTAATATAATAAAATAATAGGATTTAAATTACATATGCTGAATGGTTGGTGCTTAATTTTTTTCTTTTGATCTATTGTGATATATATTATCTATTAAGATGCTTTTCAAAGCTGGTATGTCATAGAAAGGCAACAGAGACAATAAAAGCATGGTGATTGAAGTCCCAGTGGCTAAGGTATAAAGAGCTCTCCCTGGCTGCAATTCTCACCTTAAATCTTGTATTGTGCAACATGATCGCTATCAACACTTGTTTTCCCTGTACTTTATTTTTTTTTTTTAACTGCCTAGTCAAGATGGCTTCAGTCCAATCGAAAGATTTCAATTTTAGTTAGAAAAACAGTGCTTGCTAAGAAACCACAGCCCTAATGATAAAACCAACTCTAGTTAACAAGATGTGCAAACTTGAAGAAATGTAACACTATCTACTATGTGACCACTACAGTAAATCCTCAATCGGTCTGAGCTGAAATATCATACTGTATGATCTGCTCTTAGTGTCACCAGAAGAGGGCAGTGTTTTCTAAGGGTTCTGCTTTAGGTTCTCTGTACAACACATTGAGTTGAATGCACCCTTCTCTTTTCGGCACAGAAAGATCATTATCGGGTGCATTTCAATGATGAATGTTTGGGAGTTATACATTCATAGCATTGGTTCAGACAAACTTTCAAAAGATCACCTCTTCATCCATTCAGCCCACAGTAGATTGCAAAGGGCTTTAGCAGTACACTGTGTGTGACTCATGAGTTTTATGTTTAAAAAAAAAAAAAAAAGTTTCCACAAACAAAATATTGAGGGCTTTACTCTAACTTTACAATGGTTTCCAGCTGGTTCATCTCTCGTCATCTAAGTGACTCCGCTCTTCCTGTCAGTGATTAGGACTGACCAGTTTGCCTGTGGGAATGTCACATTCCAGAGATCTCTCCCTTTTCATGGAGGTGGTGTCATGATGTAGAGGTGAACTGGTTTTCAGTGGAAACTAAGTTCAAGATTCAAATTAGGAGACTGGAATTTGCCCCCATTTGGTTGTATTAAGTCATATTACAGTTGATTTAGATTGTTAAATACATCAGTGAATTATGATGTGTATATAGTTTGACTCTATTGTTGCGTGGATAGTGATTGTTAAATCTGACCTTCAGGGCTTTTGGGACTTGAATCTCTAAATACTACTGATGTTGTAAAAACTAGCTGCAGCAGAAAGCCTGTGGAAACGCAGACAAACTAGTAAATGACTTCAGTCTGCTTTTGTCATAAACGGCAAAGGAGTGCTTCAAATGTACCAGAGCCATAAATATAAGTAGACAAACTTGAGTAGTTTTTTTTTGGAGACTGCCAGCCTTTAAAAACAGAAGTCTCCCCATTTATAAGAGGATGGTTTGACTTAATGTGGCCCAGTTTTGCTCTGTAAAAGTTTGGGTGTGCCAAAAAATTATTTCCCTCTTCCACACTTGTGGAACTCACTCAGGATAAAGTTTCTTTAACCTCAGAAAGGGGAAAAAAGAAACAGATTGGGAAAATGTCTTAGTGTCTGAGTTAAGCCCCTCTCTAAAAAATCTTTTTTTCTTTCTTTCTCCCCGATTTTTTCTGTAGTACTCTTTTCTAAAAACATCTTTTCATGCAAAATGTGAAAGTGAATCACACATTTATCTTATTTTTAGTCTCCATCAGGGACTTAAGGAATGTCCATCCCATGGTACCTTGTCTTAACACGTTTGGTCAGTGTGTTAGAACTTTTAAATGCATAAAGAACACTGTGTTTGGTTCAGCTATCCTTGGACACACGCCGATACACACTTTTGGGAAACAAGAGCTATTGGCCTGGTTTCTCAGTGGGCGCACGTAGACCTTTTATTTTCTTCCTGCATGCCTCTGTTAATGTTGTACCACAATTCAAAGATACATGTTGGGTGGCCAAGAGAGAGGAAAAACATAAAAACCTTCAAAAATAAAATCACATATTTAGACATTTTCTATGCCTCTCTAGAATTGTGTTGGGTTTTTGAACACAGAAACCGTGTAAAAGCACTGACAGAGGGATTTATGAATGGTTGGATGGATGAACTCTACAGCAGATTACCAGCCAGGGGTACTTGTACCCTGGGATGGACCTCTGCAGTCCCCAGGGAACATGGATTATAGAGTAGTTTAACTAATTTTAAGGAAGAAAAGAAAAATGTAACCACATACTAAGTCACCTGTAACACCTGAACACTACATGTTGCAATTGAGATTGCTTGTAAACCATTGAGTGAGCGAGCAAGAGGAGAAGGCTACGGTTAACTTAAAGCAATAATAAACAGGTAAATGTAATGGATACATGGTGAAAAGGGTAAGAAATGGATCAACTGGTACAATTGCAAACCAAACTCACCTAAACACTGACAGTTCAATTGAATGAAATTTTGAAACAATGGAACAAATCTACTTTTGCATTATCAATAGTGTTAAATAACATCCAGTTTAAAAAATAAATTCTAATTTACACATTTGGAATATGATGGGTAAGGAAGTTCATACTTGAGTGAATCTGTTAGGGCTGTATGGCACATCAAATAAAAAAAAATTTGGGAATTGAAGGCTCTACAGCCATCACACCTACAGAAAAAGATTAATACTTGTTCTGAGCCTCCAAGCAAATATCCAAGCTCTGCATACTTATGTCATATGACTCTTGAATGGAGGTCCCTCCTCTGTCTCCCCATCTCTTGCAACATCTCATTTTTAGGCTCCGGACAATCCTCCGCCTTGCAAAGCTGTCACACATTGTTCCTTCATGTGAACTGCTTGTCCTCTTTGCTTTACACAGGCTGTCATTGTCTCATTTAGGCTGGAGATCCTAAATGGAGAAAAAGTGAAGTGTCACCCTTAAGGACGTAAAACTTTCCAGCATTTGCCATCCGTTGTTCCTGGCAGAGAGGATGATTGAGCTATATTCGGGGCATCCGTTTGGGTCTGAGCATGAGTCTGGGTGCTTTGGAGAGGGAGCTCTCCACTAGGCGCGGATAGCCAACAACCAGACATTTCTGTGGGGCTGAGGCTGGGTTTTTTGTGGGAAGCTTTTGATACCTCATCCTGACAGGCTGATTGATTCATCATGGCTGCTGAAAATATCAGGCAGACAGAAAACCATCCTCAAGAGCTTGAATAAAGCATAGGTGCACACAGTATATTTCATCAGCTCCACATGACTTGGACTTTTCTGCCTCTGTTAGTGTCTCATCTAAGAGTTCACATTTCTACACCTGAAAAAACAATTGTTTTAGCAAGAAGGCATGACTGTTACATAACTGAATAGAGTTACCCAGATGCAGTCACTGGGTCTAAAGGCTTGTGGACATCGTTTAGGCAGCAGAGTGTGATAAATCACTGCAGGCCTGGGGTCGTTTAGGTTTATGTGGGATTGATCCAAGCTTGACAAATCCACATGGAGATCACTGACTTTATTTTGAAAAAAGTGAAATGCTGTCCTCGCTGCCAAATGTAGCTCAATGACAGAAACCATAGACCTAACCTAAAAAACCTCACCTTTTGCGTTGGTTTAAAGTTGATTTTACAGGGTTACAGTGAAACTGAAGCACAAGCTTTGAAACTAACCCAGACACCTTGTCTGTTGTTTGTAAATTATTTCCTTTGCCTGTGTTTTCACTTTCCATATCCATAATTTCTGAAACTGCCGTCTCCATTTCTGTATTATTCATCTTGGCATTAAGCCTCTTGGATTTTGAGTTCAATTATTCCACTGGATTCAATCAAGAGAGTGGATACGTTTTTCTGTCAGAATTTGGCCGTATTTTCTCATCCTTTTGCTGAGAGTCGGCACTCAGCAGATCCTCTTTGGCTCAGGATGTCAGAGGGGGAAGAGCCAAAGACTAGATTATTATATGCATCAGACTTAACTTCCTGTCTGGAATGTACAGGACATCCATATTTAAAATCATATCAGTCTCCCCAAGTGGCTTCAACTTCTTTAACCGCATCCCTCCTCCTCCTCCAGGTATCCACCAAAGTGGCTGAGGTGACAGACAGTAGCAAGAGAGGCAACTTGGGTTTCTCTTTTAGGAAAGCCAGGAAATAGTCAAAATTGCTATTAATTACCATGTGCCAGAAAGATTAACTGAAACATTAAACACATTAAACTAGAGATTATTGTGCAGAAAGCAAGGCAGGTGTTTGGAAAGATAAAATGTAGTTTCCATCTTAATTAACAGACCTGGTAAACTATAGCATAGATTATATTCCAAGGCAGAGTTCCGGATCCAAAGACTGACTGGAATGAACATGAGCCTAAATGGGTGGGAGAGGTAAAATATCATTTTAAACTTTAAAACACAGGTTTAAATTCACACACTGAAGAATGCAACAGGAATTAGTGCTAACATTTTCATATCATAGATCACCCACGATCATGTGAGAAGGCTCCTGTACATGTCTCTCCTCTTCCCACAAACACTCACAACATCCTCTGCCAACTGCAATGTTTATGCAACAATATTTTGCAATAAGATGATACACACTCACCAGACACTTTACTTCGTACACTTGTTTAACTGCTAGTTAGCGCAAATATCTAATCAGCCAATCAACTAGAAGCACATTAATGAGTTTTAGGCATTGGTCAAGATCCTGAAGCGTAAATCAACGGGGAAGAAAGGTTATTTAAGTGACTTTGAACCTTGAAGTGGATGGGCTTCAGCAGAAGACCACACCGGGTGCCACTCATCCTGTCGGCTAAGAACAGGAAACTGAGGTTACAACTGGCACGGGCTCTCCAAAATCGGAAAATAGAAGATTGGAAAAACAACGCCTGGTCTGATGAGTCAAGATTCTGCTGCAACATTCAGATCAGAGGTCAGAATTTGGCATAAAAAACATAAAAGCATAGACCCATCCTGCCTTATATCAGCCGTTCAGAATGCTCGTGGTGGTAAAAAATATGAATAACAAAGTATTATTATATATTCAGAATACAAAAAAAATAAATAATGAAGTAAATGTAAGCGTACTTGTAACAGTTCTCCTCAATTTTGTACCATTTGTAGGTGAAAATATGCACATGCTCATGCTCATGATCAAACAATGTAACATTTCAGCTTTAAACCCGACCAAAGGCATCCAGATCAAAGTTCCATGTTCATGCAGGGAGATAAGGTAGAACATAGACATAAATTATATTAGCAGTTTGTTCTATGCCAACACGTTGAGCTCTTTCTTCAATTTTTCCCTCTCAACCTTTACCAATACACCGTGGAAAGCTGGCTGTGTAAGCAGCAGCGGACTTTTTTCATTTTTTTCTTGGGGAGATGGATTGAAGGAGAATCTCCACCTTCATAGGCTCCTAATAAAGCCTGAATCATATATAAAATCCTCCTCATCTACAAATCCTTCCATGCCCTGGCCCCACAGTACTTCTCCGACCCCCTCCATCCGTACACCACACCCCAAAACCTGTGGTCCTTAGACGCTGGCCTGCTCTCCATTCCCCATACCAGACTCACATTGTACATTTGGAGACAGCCCCACCCTTCTGTAACACCCTCCATGCAGATATTCAAAATTCCACATCGCTGCACAACAACTCCTGAAACACCACTTGTTCACCACAGCCTACAACCTCCCTTAGTATAATATAATATATATATATATATATATATATATATATATATATATATATATATATATATGTATAAATAGCATATCCACTGTAGTTCTGTAAAGTTTCCTTGGGTTTCATGAAAGGTGTTATATAAATAAGTTATTAGTATTATCATTACTATTATTATTAAAACACATTGGCTGGAAAACAGGCCCGGTGACAGATATATTATTAAATATTTCCTCTATCAAGTGCTAAATACAGCTTTTATTCAACTTTCTTAAGTCAATAATGTCCACTTCAAGCAGCCATTGGCCAGGTGTTCAGAGTTAAGAAAAGATAGGCAAGATTTGAACTTGAACATCTCTGTTTTTTCATTACTGACAACTTTTTGTTTTGAACCGATTGCATTCATTGCAACATCATGAACATCTTCAAGAAGAGAAAACACACAAAAGTTTGCGCTGTTATTCTCATTTGGATGATTCATCATGTCTCACCTTTTGAAGTGGCTGTTGCTTTCAAAAGCAAATGGACACATGGACACAGGCAAGTCATAAAACATTCATTTAAGCATAACTTATTTGTTTTAAGCATAACCCTCAAAGGTGGAAAGTGATGTTAAAATAGCATTGTAAGTTTCGAAAAACATTACCATCAGATAAGTGGTGAGTAGTAAAACAAGATCAAACAGGAGGTCCAGTTGCCTTTAAGATCCAATGTCCTGGATGACTGAAAGTCTTCATAAAAAAAGTTAACTATCATCTCATTGATGTATAGTGGGACTTTAATCACAGCAAGCTATTCACATCTGAAAACTGCTGACTTCATATGTCATACATAATGAAACCATGCTGGACAGAAGAGACGGTTGTCTGAATTTTTGCAAGAATCCATCAGAATCCATTTATCATTTTGGTCTGTTATATTTCATTGTCTGTCTAAACACTTCTCCACATGGAAAACTGGGAGCAGAAACCAGGATGGAAAAAGTGAATTGGTCCCAACAGAAGGTTTATTGAAAAAAAAAGACTGAAATACTTGAGGTCAAAAGCTACTGTATTTCAAATATCGCGATGGTAGATCACCTCCCTCCTGTCCACTGAGTTTGAAATAAAATAATAAAAAATATCCAATAAAGACATCTACTAGAGTTTTCAGTCGGATAAGTCTTATTTCCTCCTCTTGTCTTGTTTATAACCTGCAATGGAAAGGCCTCCGGTGGTCGGATTCCTGTTTGAAATGGTGACTTAAGTCTAGACTGCAGTTCTGTAACAAGAAGCAGCCTCTGATGGTTAATCAATTTAAATTCCTCCAAAGTGGCATGAAGCATTGGTTGCTTTTGGGGAAGGAAGGAGAAAGAAAGAGAGGTTGTGGGATGAGGTATGGATAAAACCAACTGACATGAAGGGGTAAGCCTGGGGCAAAGGTCAAAACTTGAGTAAGTTATATATATATATATATATATATATATATATATATATGTGTGTGTGTGTGTGTGTGTGTGTGTGTCGCTCCCTGCCAGGGGATTTTCCATAGTCACTGCTGTATTCAGAAACAGATGCAATATTGGCAGTCAGACCAGTAGTCGGGTAGAAAGTCTTAGTAAAATAAGCCCTTAAAGCATTCTTCCCACTGTCCCAGTTAATTTCACACTCACCCACTTTCTCACTGCCATTCCTTCTTTTAATACAGCCTTGACTACACTGATTCCTGTTCATTTTACTCCCAGTCTCGGCCTGTTTCTCTTCTCATTCTTCTACTTTTTTCTTTTCTGGATTGAGCATCCTCTCTTCAGCAGTGAGTTAAAAAAAGACATGTGGCTTAACGTTACTACTACTACTACTACTACTATTGTGTTTTACCAACCAGGGTACCATGTAGGCATTCAACACTCTGCAGGGGTTATGATCAACACATGCAAACACGTACTCTTGATGAATCAATTAACACGGTGTACACATACTTATCCATTAAGACACAAAAACATAGCAGATTTGAAAATACATTTCACATACAGTATGTGCTTGAAGTCAGCAGGCAATGCAGACACACATTTATTTATTTACATTGCCTTTCACCTTTTCTTTCCACCCCCTCTGTCTCCCTCTCTCTCTGCACACACACACACACACACACACACACACACAGTAGTAATTACTTTTCATATTTACAATGTATTTTCAAAGAATTTCCTTATAAACAACCACAAAATAGAAACACTCTGACTGTGGAAGAAGTCAACGTAACATCAGCTTTTGACACCTAATTAGAAGCATTAAACAGACCTTGTTTTAGACATAGCTTTTCAAACAGTATAACTCTGTGTGTGTGTGTGTGTGTGTGTGTGTGTGTGTGTGTGTGTGTGTGGTGTAATAGTGAAATACTTACTCTGTCCATTTAGGCATAACCTAATTTCAGCTTTATAGATAAACAAGTCTAAGAGCCAAGCTAGCCTCTCTGTGACACTGTAATGTATTCTTTAAGGTCTGTTAGATAAACCAAAGCTGCCAAAATAATTTGGGCAGAAAATCTAAATGATGATGATGTTAGATGAAACTTCTGGGTATTCGAAAAGACCATGAGTGTCTGGAATAAATTGTATGGTAATATATGTAAAGTTGCACCCACAACATCCTCAGACATTCTTTATTGTGCTCCTTTTGTTCCTCCAATGAGCTTCCGTTTGTTGGCTGTTGTCTCGCCTCAGCCAGCCAGCCCAATCAGCTCCTGTTGTGATGTGACTTTTCCATCCAGAGCTGTAGGACTCAGCCAATCAGCCTGAGAAGAGCAGGGCCTGTTATATCACAACGTCTCCTGGCTCCACAGTGATTTATAAAACACTGAAGAACACCTCTTACGTTTATAGCATTTCAGGTTCATACTTGTATTTTGTGTTTCTACTAAACACAAAACATGTTCACATGCTTTAATGTTTAAAAAAACACTTCATTTTTCTTATACTGCCTATGGACTATGCTGCACCTGTATTCCCACTCGGTCTGCTCTGATTGGTCAGCTTTCTGTATCAGCGTTCCTGCTGTTGTTGTCTCTGTATGCAAATTTACAAATCCTACTATGGTTACGCCAAGATCCGCTCTTCAATATCAGCTTGAATGGTAGGGGTTAGGCATTGGCCTTGAGTGGTTAATATTAGGATAGTCGATTGAACAGGTAATAGGACCTGTACATGTAGGCAGTGACGCCTGGCCAGTAGTAGTGTGAATGCCATTGAACGGCAGGTCTCTTTACAGTCGGTGGCTTCAACAGAGTATACAGCAGGACCATGAAAAACACCTAGAAAGGCCTTTACAGCAAATACTACCCAACCGGATGTATTTCAGCAGTAATGTGACCCCAAATCGGTGAGAGTTTAATGGCATAGTAGCCAAGATTGCAGGTTTCCCTGCCAACAAAAATCACAGATAAAGTCTTTTAAACCAAATACTAATGTCATGTGAAATAAACAACCTTGGTAGCCAGAGCCATTGGAAAGCAGAGTGTTCAAAACATTGAGGAATCTGAGGTTTTTGCTCATCAGGAATTTCATGAAATATATTTACCTTATTATTTGAAGCTTTGGCTGTGTTTACCCTGAAAGACCAACATTTTGACATTATAGATATGACAGAAAATATGGAAAAGCATTACTGGTTCTCTGTGAAGGTCCCATGACATGGTGCTGTTTGGATGCAACCTTAGTGTTCCCTTAATACTGTATCTGAAGTCTGTTTCCCAAAATTCAACCTTGGTGCCGAATTACAGCCGCTAGAGCCAGTCCCATAATGAGCTTTCCTTCGTATGTGCCATTTCTGAGTCTCTAGCTTTTGAGGAGGAGAGGGGGGGGCAAGGTGGAGGGGGATGTGTGGCCTTGACCAACTGCCATTTTGCTCATTTGAAAGCCATGATGTCTCACGCTCATGGGTGGACCAAATTCTCTGGGCGGGCAAAGCAGAGAAAGGGGAGGTAATCTTAATACCTCCATCTTATGACCTCATAAGGAGCAAGATTCCAGATTGGCCCATCTGAGATTTCCTTTTCTCAAAGGCAGAGCAGGACACCCATGGCTTGGTTTACACCTATCACCATTTCTAGCCACTGGGGGACCATATGCAGGCAGGGGGAACACACATTAATGTTAAAAAACCTCATAAAGGGAAATTGTTATGCCATGGGACCTTTAAGTAAAATATAGCCTTGGAAACCTCTTTTGGAAACTGCATTCTAAATGTTCTATGCACGACTTCCCTTTCATATGAGATGGCTTTTCAAGATGTGATGCTTTTCTTTTTTTAAATTCAGATTTTGTGGTGTTATGCATAGGACAAGAAGGGAGCAGGACAAGGCATATCTTCAATCTCTAGTTTCAAAATGTATTAAGACAGTGGACGACTATGCAGTTTGGATCAAGCATCACTTCTGTTCGTTGAGTCGAGCGTAATCATGTTGTGCTTTTGCATTGTTTTTGTGTCAATACGGTTCTGTGTTTCATCTGTTTGCAGTGTTTGCCTGCACACACGGAAGTACTTGTGTTTCTGTTTATTCCACATCTGTTAGTGTCCCACTGTGTATAAATAAACCCTGTCCCTGGAGTGCTTTCCAATGACAGTTAAATAATAAGTAATGTCTATCAAGAGCACAAGGACCAGACTGATTATGTCTTTGCTCAAAAGCTCCTGCCTGTAAATCCAGATTGTTTCTGTGTTGTGCTCTCCGAATGTCTGTCTGTTTCCTCTGCCACTGGCAGAAGGGTGGAACATGTACAGCCCCAGAAAGTCAGACAGGGTGGGAGTGAGTATAAAAAAAACAGGGAAATGAATGCAAGTCTCAGAAAAAATTGAGTCACCAAGCTCAAGGCAAGAGGTGGTGAAGCAGCATTTGCAAACAATTCTGCTGTTTTGTCTTAACTTGCGTGAAGCACCGGATGAGTTTTGACATGTCAATACAATTTGCCTAGAGTAAGGTTTAGCACGCCTTTTTAGCAGTTGACCTTCCCAAAACCTTCCAACGGGTTTACCTCTGTGACGCTTTAACAGGTTTTAAAGAATTCTAAAAAAAATTGGTACAACTGCCCTTCCCTCCCTGCTGATGTTAGGCCCTGGCTGATTGACTTTGAGGGATCACAGCAGCTGAGAAGCACTGTTCATTAGCCAGAGACATACAGGAATAAATTCCAACAGAGTGACGTACATATTCCACCTTCACCTAACACATGGCAAAAAGGAATAAGTCAACTTGTCAGATTTTCTCAGGTCAATAAATGAGTTGAGAGAGACATAATAAACCAAAACTGTTTCCATACCATGCTCACATGCAGGGACATGTCTGCTTTACATTATGCAACTACTCGTCATGCCTTGTTTTATTATGTGTTTACAATTTAACCTTTTCTGTTGACTTCATGCTGTTTTACTGTGTGCGCAATATTTGATGTAACATCCCTTCAAATTACCTTATATGATTAAAGTTTTAGCACCAATTTAACAGTGTATTACAGTCTTTGGCTTAGACATGAGTCATTGCCGCTGTATCAAAAAAAGGCAACCTCCTCATTTATTTCAATGAGACCACTGTGTTGGTCTCTAGAGGAGGGAGAGAATGATACTGCCTTGATAACTTTCCAGAGATGCAAAATACTTCTACAAAGAAGTAGCTTTAGACTGCCGTGCAGTGTCTTGGCGTCTGATAAGTCTTCAAACGGAATTCCCTGGTTCGTATTTTATCTTCTCTTGTGATTATCTCCTTCATCTGAGGAGAAACAAGGAAACCACATAGTTCCCTTCAAATTGGGTGTGCTGCAGGTATAAAACACATAAAAGACACATAAACGGCAAACAACAGTAGACACTGGGACACAGCTTTTACAGTAAAAGAACAAAGAAAAGAAAATTACTGTGCAAGGTGCATGGGTAGCAACATCTAGGTAGCCTACACATGGAACGAGAAGGTTGCTTGATTTCTTGACCCCAGATTTGTTTCACACAAGGTTTTTTGATCTATTGACCCCAGATTTATTTCACATAACAGTGCCCGTTCAAAATGTGCCTGTTTGTTACGGGCCGATTGCTTGGCCTGTGGTATTGCTGCTCGTAGCATTTTCCAGAACCGGATCGTACCCCTAAATTACTTACGTAAGGACCCCAAACCACTTAATATGCAACTCCACTGCATAGCCAACTACTGTTTTACGTTTTACTTCTACATTTACCTGACAGAGGAGCGTTGAAGATTCAGCATTTAATTACAAAATATCACAATTAAAATGTTGTGTAATCAGACATTTGCCTCATGAACTCACGTCAATGTGCTACCCATGTGGCCCATTATGAGAGCCAACCAGCAAAAAGTTGCTTTAATCAACCAGCAGAACCAGACTGAGTACAGAGACGGACTCACATTCATCTGGGCTTTGGACTGTGTGTGTGTGTGTGAGTGTGTTTGTGTTTGTGTGTGTGTGTGTGTGCAGAGGGAGAGAGAGACAGAGGGGGTGGAAAGAAAAGGCAATGTTCATAAAGAGAGTTTTTGTTCATCTACATTTGAGTGTCATTGCGACATTGTAGGTTGCTATCACCACAGTCAGCGTTTAATGACGGCGGTTTGTCTCATCTCACATTATCGTTTATCGGCTGAAAAGGCAGTCGGACTGATCATTCGGCACCCGTTGGTCCAAAAAGTGCCTCGGAACACACCTAAGCAAGGCCAATTTGACCTTGCGTTCTGCGCTTGCGCGAGTCATAACACGTCTCCTTAACAGCAGGCGCCGCTAATTTGTATTGTCGTCCAAAAGATTTAAACCGGAGATGAGAAACGCGTCATGTTGGTCTGGCTTCTCCCAAATTTCGAAGCCCACCATAATGGAAACTTTTTGGGAAAATGATCTCTTATTTTATAAAAATAGTTCAACAAAACGTGTTTCTGAAAACATTTTAAGTTAGAAATAGGCCATACAGTTGCTGAATCCGTCTGTTTTTTTCATCAAACTAAATCAGTTTGAAAGATTTTCATCTGATTTTGAGAGGCGGTCATCATGCTCATCCTGCTCGTTATTTCCAATAAGTGTTTTAACATAAGTTCACTGATTCGCTAGTCTAAGGTTAGCACTCCATTAATCAGATTGGTCATTGAGTCCGACTGCCCATTGGCCGATTCAACGAGTCAAATCGGCCCAAATTAAAGCCGACGGCTCCTCCTCCTCCGACTGACCACGGCACGGAACATACCAAACTGGCTGTCCAGACTGTCCAACGGCAGATAATCTGGTTGGTGTGTCAGCACCTTTACACTTCAGCAGAGATGTTAATTTCCATACAGGCTAACGGTTAACGTTGAAGTATGCGTTTGATTCCCGGGGCTATTTTGCCAACGGTAATGTTATTAGTTAGCAGCACACGTAATTAACCGGACCCGCGATGAGTCTGATGAAAACTGCTGTTATTGCCCGGTCAGCTCCTTCTCGTATTGCCATACCTATCTGCAAAGCCCTGTGAAGGAAGCTACAAGATTAGTTATGGTCTGCCTCTGTTTAGAAGTGTTGAATTTACAGCTCACAGCAACTTAATACAATATAGTGTCTGGCTTTTCTTTGATATTTAGTTTTTATTTATTTGATAGTGGTGATGTTTTTGAGTATCCATTCAGCAAAACGCTCCCAGAATTATGATAGCGCTTTCTCGTGTCTGTGAGTCAGGTACGGAGCGGGAGCTTGGAGGCAATTAGCTTAGCACAGCTTAGCTAACTCTCGGGCAGAAAGTGAACTATTCTTTTAATGCTGAACATCTCCGCAGTGTGAATGTGTCAATGTGAACCACTTCTGATAAGTTGGGGGGTGGCAGTAGCTCAGTCCGTAGGGAGTTGGGTTGGGAACCGGAGGGTCACTGGTTCAAATCCCCGCATGGACCAAAAAGGTTGGGAGTGTGGATTGGTGGCTGGAGAGATCCCAGTTCACCTCCTGGGCACTGCCAGGTGCTCTTGAGCAAGGCACCGTACCCCCCCCCCCCGACCGCTCAGGGCGCTGGTTCAGCTGGCAGCCCTCTCACTCTGACATCTCTCCATGTATAGTGCATGCATAGGTCCTGAGCATGTGTTTGTATTTCAGGCCTGTGTGTGAGTACTAACAAAAGTGTGTACACAGAGTGTAGTGCAGTAATTTCCCCATTGAGGACTAATAAACAAATTAAAATTAAATAAGTTGAGAAACACACTGAGAGAAAAGAACTCAATTCAGTAACAGATTTCACCGCCATATTTGCACTTGCCTTTATGGTACTTTTTGCACACAATCTTAATGGGATGTTTGTGAGCGTTTTGGGGTCATATAAGAGAAGTGTAAATATTAAACTAGCCTTACTGATTATGATGAAATCATTCTTTGAACAATAGGGGCCACCGTTGTGGAAAGTTAAAATCGAGGAAAATGAGGTCCAAAACAATAAACTTGTCATAGGTAGATACCCCTGCCAAAGTAGTGTTTTGATTATCAAGAAAAGCCGCTCCTGGCCTTGGCCTGTACTGGCACCGACCTTTCCGATGATGTATTTGTATCTGCTGCAGAGGTGGAGGATAATAATGAAGTAATAGAACATTTGAGCAGTGGAGGTGATTTAATGAGCCTCAATGCCTAAGGTCTGGAACACAGTGTCAGATGAGCTCTCTTTTAGATAGGCTGTCACTCACAAAAAGATATAAACTAAATATGTGTTTACCCCATTTGGGTTAACACTTTATCTTAAGTCCACGTATTTAGCATTCATAAGCACCATACAAATGTTTAATAAATGGTTTATAACCAACTCTAATATAGTTGTAAGCATCTATAAGGACATGTTTATCTAGGTTCAGTATTCTGTGTTTTACTATAATGTTTTTTATTATCTGTTCAAACACCAGTCTGTACTTATGGGTGCTCACAGGAGGAGTTCAAGTTGTTGACGAATACATTAATAAACAACTACACCATAGTGCATTATTAACCATTTATTTTGTAATTGTATATAGGCCTACTTTTTATAAGTGATAAATATGGGGACTTAGAGTAAAGTGTTACCCTTTTGGACCCTCCTCTACTTGATTCAGTCCACATCCTTGATATTCCGCTTCCAGGATTACTCCGTCACTGCTGGAAAATCCGCCGGATTTTACTCTTTTCGGACGAATGTCTGTTAACTTGCGCTGTCTTTGTGATGTCATTTTAAACTGTGGTTGATTTATGAGGACTGTGGTTAACAGCTACTCCGATCTCTGCAGGGTTAATCCAGACAGCTAGCTAGACTATCTGTCCAATCAGAGTTTTAAATTGACAAAATAATATTTTCCTTTTATATCAAGACTTGGACATAAAACAACAGACCTCTTGAGTCATCAGTTATCATTCTGCTTGAAGTATAGATGTGTTTTATTACAATGTCGGTGTTATTTTTGTAGTTCTGCCATAGTTTTATTCGGTAATGATAACATGGGGAAGTAACTGCTAAGATCTGGGAAAACAGTAACATTGTTATAACAAAGTCCAACAGGGCAAATAGAGGCAATACATTGTAAACAAGCTAGTTTAGCTAGATTATCTAAACCATGTTTTTTAGGTAAAACAGAAAGTTAACAAAAAAGGGAATAATAATCACTTATGCACAAATAAACTTGGTGTGCACACTACTACGGTATATACTACTAAGTATATGAGGTCAAGGATGTACCAGGAAGTGGGTCTGTAAACTGTGATCAATGGAACTTTGTTTTCACTTCTACATAAGTTTGGCTAACGTGGGTTTATCTCAAACTAACGAAATGCTGACCACTCATGTTTCTTGCCATGTCAGACTTCTTATGACGGATGGATGGCCACTATTCCAAAAAACAAGATAATGTAAATGTAATGAATGTGAAATGTGCTTGCTGTTTTGTCTTGATTACATTACATGATGTGAAAATGTTGTTGCGAGTGTCAAGTAAACAAGCATAAATTAAACTTGATGTTCCCTTTCTCATAGTCTGTGTTTTAGTAACATCCCTTACTTACAGCTTCAGATCTGTTTCCCTTCTTTTAGTTGCGCACCTCCTCAGTCCTGAAGATTACAAATTTTTTTCCCTTTTAGAGCAGTCAGCTTCTTAATACGTCACCTCACACCACTGATTTATTTATAAGACCTTAACTCTGTCATCATCCGCTCACAGAAAAGGAACACATTCTGTGGATGAAACGCATCATTCTTCTGCAGCTAAAATAGATTTATCTAGAGAGTTGCCTTTCTCTCTGTGTCCTGGCCGTCAGGGGATTTGGAGCCTCATTAATCGATCTTAGTGTCTAACATTGACTTCATTAGGGGTTTAACAGGAACTGTAAAGAAACCACAACTCAGTCAAGCTCTTTCACAGCCTCTTTATCAGATCTATATAAGCTGGTCATGTAAGGTAGGAGGACATAGTGTTTTAGTTAGCCAAGAAAAGCCATGGGAACAATTACCCACAATCCTAAAACCTATCTTTGTGGTTTATGGGCCAATATAAAGCGACTATTATCTAAAAGCTGCTGGATCAGGAAGGATTTGCTCATATAACTGTGTGTCACAAAGGTTACGTGTGTTACGTATTGACACAAGTGCAGTTGTTTATGTGCAGCATGCATATGTGTTGTTGCATATAATGACTCGTGAGACATGTTAAATGCCCCCAAGACCTCACACACAGTCACAGAGGAAGGTCAGTAGCAATCAACATCAATGTTTAGATGTACATAAACGCCCTGCTCTTTTCCCGAGTTAACAATGTCTAAAATCTTCTCTGTTTTTCCAGGTTTGTTTCCATCCTTTGTGGTAATTTACATCCACATCATTAAATGAGTTTAGCTGCTGACAGAACTGGAATATGCTGCTGCACTTTCTCTTATCCTGACATTATTACCTGGAAATTAGTCTGGCTTAAAATAATGTATCCTTATTTGACTGCCTTGTATGCTTTGTGTGTGCCCAAAACATAAAGCAACAGGTTTTTCATAATAATCTGTGTTTTCTTTTGAAACTGAATAAATGTTGGAATCATTTTCTGGGCAACAGGAGCTGAGAAGACTTCTACAGTGTTTCACGACATGAATAGTATGTCTCAAATTTCTGAGCTCCCTGTCACAATTTTGTGTCTGCCTGTCTTTTCCTCCTGCAAAATGAGAAATGAGACACTAAACCTAAAAGGAATAGTTCAGAATTAAAGTGGGGTTGTATGAGGTACACCCCCAGCAGCTGTAGACCAGCATCTCCCATTCTCTGTGAGTTCCTGTAAAATGATTGTTTTTGTCAAAGGAGTCTGGTCGCTTTGAAGAGAGCGTAACAGCTGCAGTTCCCAGTTGGAAGGGGCTATCCTTTAAGGGATAACAAAAGTCTAACCATCGATAATCTGAAAAGATAATTATGGTTCTTGACTCCTCTACACTCACTTCTCAATTCCCCTCACAGAGTTTCTTAGGTTATTGCATGACGTGACCTATCCGCATGCCAAAAAAAAGATATAATTGCAAGGCTCAGCAGGCTGAGTTCATAACTGACTTTTACAATGAGCTCAGAATAGTTAACAAAAAAGATCCCCAACTTTCATCCGAACCCCAATAACAGAACAGTGAGCTGAGAACAAAACAACCCGGTCTCTGTCGCTGCAACCTGCCTGTTATGTCATCTTGGAGTTTAGTAAATATTATGTCTCTGAGCAATTAAGAATTCCCAGATCTGTAATTTTCATTAGTCCTTTTTGTCATGAAAAACTTGTTCAGAGTGACAGGCCATTTTCTCCGTCTTTCTGTTGTTTATGGCTCCTGTCATTCCAATTGATACTGCAGAGGATATTCAATATTCCCCCGGATTCTCTGCATATCAGCTCTTCTGCCAGTATGCTTTCTCTTCCAATACATGTAACACTTTTTTTATTTATCCTTACAGAGCTGAAACTCTAGAACTGTATTTTCTAAGGGCCTTACAACCTTCCTGTTCATCATGAGTAGTATTTGCTTAAACCAAAACAGCAACAGAAAGTGACAGATTAATGTTCATACTAATAAACAAAACAGCTCAAGTTTAGATTAGAAATTAAACTATTTTAACAAAAAAATGGTTGCTATGCTTTGCTATACCACAAAAAAATAAAGCATACAGGAAAAATGAAGCCTGTTGCATATCTGTCTCATGGTTTTACTTACACGATATTTGAAATGGATACAACAAAAAGAAAACACTTTCACAACCTATTAAGTATTGCTTCTTTCAATTTTGCACACAAATAACAGTACTAAAACATGACATTGCTTGTATCTGTTTCTCCCCCTTTTCCATTTAGTTTCTCTTTTCAACCTTCAAGTGATTCTTTATGCAATGATTTCAGCTCTCTAGAATGAAGTCTAAGTTTTTCCAGCCCTAACAGCGTGTGACCCACTTCTATCAAAAAGAAACAAAAAAAGCAACATGTGGAAAACAGTTAGAAGACCTGCATTCTTTCACAACCTCACATATTTTTTGTATGAGATATTATTCCCTCTAATGAAGCAATTCTGTCGCATATGCAAATGTAGTGTGGAAATGAACTGTATCTATATCAATACGATAATGCCTTGAGCAGCCCGTTTGAATAGTAGCTGAATTTATAAAGTAGGATCCACGTGTGGAACGTCAGTGGGGCCTGGACTTAATCAAAGTGTAGTGGCCTTTTGCCCTTTTTAGATAAAGGATCTGCAGTTTTGCTTTGTGCACAGCCCTTTACTGAAAACTAAAAGGATTTGTCACACATTGGAAAATAGCCAACATATGATGCTTTAGTGACGTTTCATTAGGGATGGATGTCATTGTGTTAGCTTGGCTAAAAGAAGTAAACTTTCAAGGTCTATGGACAAATTTAAAAGTGTGTTTGTGTGTGTGTGTGTGTGTGTGTGTGTGGGCTGATGGTGGTTCATAAGAGGAGAAAATACAACAACACCAGTGATCCTACATTTGATTAGTCAAACTCTGTCTATAACATTGGTGTTTGTGGAGCACACTTTGTTGTCCTGAGGACAACCCTGCTTAGATAAACACAGACTCCGTCTAAAAGATTGCAAATTTGATGTTAGTGTTAATTAGTCTTTTTACAGTATTAGCTTCACTGGGTAGAGCTTTTCTCACCATTATAATCGAGTGCTGATACACTATTTTAAGACAAATTTCAGAAAAAAACGGAGTTATGAGTTATTAAGATTTGAGAAAAATTAAATTAATGTTATTATTATTTGCAGCAAAAAAATAAATAAAAAAACCTACAAGAATGCAGCTCAAACCTTTCTATATTTCTTGCAGCTTGTTGTAGGCAAATGTTCAAAGGCATCTCTTGGATTGATTAAACATTTACATGTTTCTTCTTTTCTACCTCCAGATAGGACTTGGATCAAATAATTGGCTTGTTTAAGTGTTGGCTCCTCAGTAAACCTCTGCAGTTACCCATAACAGCCTTCCCAAAAAATGTACATGCATCTTTGGAGAACAGTAATTCTTGCCTCAACATCAGATATCTGAGTGTTGTTTATACCACTGTGCTTCTACTGGCATAATGTTATACTTAATTTACAGTCAACACTCAATTGACATGCTATTTAACTGGATTAATTGACAGATATCACTTCCCGTTGGAGGGTGCCATTTAAAATTGTTATACTAGCTGATGGAGATCCTTCTTGGCAGCTGTCACTTGTGGTAACGGTCCAAATGTCTGCTGTTCATTAGTAATGGACCGTTTTCACAGCAGAAATTTTGACTTGTGATAGCAAGAAAATCACAGGTGTAATTAATAACATCAATGGATGAGGACTGCATTTAATTTAGGTACTCAAGTTTTAGGGCTTTTCTGCATGCTTTCTCACTGGCATCGCTTATCTTGTGCAGATGCAATGAAATGGAGTTTTTTATCTTCTCTTTTAAACATATGAGGGTTTTATTAGCATATTGAAGGATTTCCTCCAGTTACAATATAAGCTCAAAGTTTAGAACAACTTTTAATGGCAAGTAACTCTCCCAAACATTAACATCATTAATCTTATTAATCACACCTGTTCTTTTTCCTCAAACTGTCGGAATCTCTGCGGTGAAAAAGGAGTCACAGCTAGAGCAGCTACCCATAGCTGTTAGCTAAGTACTTGCCCTATAAAGGCTAGCAAAGCCCAGTAAGTAGCATAGCTAGCACGGTTACTTTCAAATTGAAAGGCTCCTAAAACTCTGAGTTTAAGCTTTTTGTCTCTGTCTCTTCTTTTTTTGTATCTTC
Organism: Etheostoma cragini; assembly: GCF_013103735.1. Lineage (NCBI taxonomy): Eukaryota > Metazoa > Chordata > Actinopteri > Perciformes > Percidae > Etheostoma > Etheostoma cragini. The sequence goes on from NC_048424.1 coordinate 8,576,992, forward strand.
TAATCCCCCCCCCTCCCCCTTTTTTTTACTGGTGGCGTCCATAGACTCATCACAGGAAGTAACAAATAGCTGACATTATATAACATATTTACAGAAGTAGCTGTGGGGAACTCTAGCTAGCCTAAGAGCTATGTTTTCTTCTGAGTTACTATGCATCAAATTAGAGATAAGAGGACATTTAAAGCTTACATTTGACAGTAAATGAGGAAGAGATACTTATGCCCCACATGATTCCCGGAGTGTTGCTGTCATGTTTTCCAGAAAAAAACACTAAATAGGCTAATTTATGACAAGCAACATTGAAACCATTCAGTGTGTCAATCTATTGAATTCTTTCCATGGCTCTTTTACCAGAATTCTATTCACATCAAAACTCGTTTTTGGGGCTGGTTTTGGTTTCACATGGTCAAAACTCTGGTGTGAAGCCTTGTTTTTTTATTTTTAAAATGATGAAAAGGCTATTAAAACTCCTTGATTAGAAGTTTCAGCATCACATGCTCTAAATGGTGTGTTTCAGGTCTTTCCAAGAATCAGCGCCTCAGGGAAAAGCAGTGGTGCAGAGTTTAAATCTTGGACCACACTCCTGTTTTCCTGCTTGTCCCGTAGCTCTGCGTCGTTTGTTGTATTGGTTATGGTTTATATTTTTTTTTTCTCCCCCCTGACAGCAGTCATCATTTCTGACTGGGACACACACACTAAGTATGACTTTATCCTCTGTAACATCTGTAGCAGATGTGGTAGTCTTCAAGTTCACGTGTTTATGAAGCATGTTTGTCCTCCTGTTTTTCCCCTTTTCTCTTTCTTTTTTCTTCATTTCCTCTTAGTGTTTTTCTCAAGCAAAAAACACTTTCATAGATGATGATTAATTTTCAGGGTGGAGTTTCCCATAGTGCGTTGTATTTAATATAATTATTCTCTGCTCAGGTCAAATGGCACTGGAACCTGCAGCCAATGAACATATCTTGGGGCAAAGGGAGAATCACCACTCACTCAAAACACATGTACTAGAGTTGTTCATCAACACACAGCATACCTGGAAAATATGCTTCAAATCTGACAATCATCCACCAAAGTGGATAATAATAATGACAAAGTCTCTTGCCTTTTGGGGGTTATATCTTAAACCATTCCTGGAGGATTGATGGTGATTAATAGGAGTGATATGTTTTTACAGTTTTGCTTTGAGGCAGAGTTGTGCGTGTTGAAAACGAGTAGCCTGGCTGCTACTCAATTCTTACTGAGTCAAAACCGACAGTTTTAATCAATTTTAGGCAAGCACTGAAAATAGCAGTGCCAGTTTACGGAAAGAGCGGTCATTCTTGAAAATGAATGTTAAAATATCATAACTGGAGTGATGATTAATTGGCAACACATAAGTACGAAATAGACCTCTCCATTCATTAAGCCTCATCTGTGAAATATGTTCCACCTGTTTTTTTTTGGAGTTGACCCACTTATGATTATATCTTTTCCTCTTTTTATCAGTTATTTTACACAGATGGACTATAATTTGTGTTGAAACAAGACATTAAAATCACCATAACTGGCTTTGTGCATGAAAGGGAAAGTCTATTCCTTGTGAAAGATTTTATCTGAAGTTAGCAGCATTACAAGCCAATTCTTACTTATCTGTAATTATATTTACACTCAGTTTCAAATGATCCAGGATATACCAATGAGGATTTGTTCAACAAATGTGTACTGTACGCCTTTCCAAACCTAACACAGCAGATGTGGGTAGTATTTTAAGCAGTGGTGGAGGAAGTATTCAGAACCTTTACTTGGGTTAAAGAACTTATATAACAATATGAAGATCCTGCATTCAAAATCCTGCTTATGTTACATAAGTATTAGCAGCACAATTTACCTAAATATTAAAGAAGAATCAAAAGAAGTTGTATCAAAAGTAAAGTGTTAGTGTATAACTAAGATTTACACTTACTAGCATTGTAGTCCCAAGTACAAATTTTAGGTAAAACTTGTTCTTTAGTTAGAGGAGTTCTATTAAATGCAACTTTATACTTCTACTCCACAGTATAAACATAAACATTGTACTTTAGTACTAATTTTCTGCGTTATGAGAAGTATGAATACTTGATACTAAAAGCAAATTTTTCCGATAATACTTTTACTCAAGTAACATTCTCAATGGAGGACTTTGAGTATTTCTACAGTGTGGAATTACTACTTTTACTTAGGTAAATGATCCGGATACTTCCTCCACCACCAGGTTAAAAAGAATTGTTCTGTGAAAAAATGGCACCTGCGAGTCCCATAAGTATACATATACAGTACTATGCCTTTTAGAAAAGTAAGTGGTAACTACAGTTCAGTCAGGAACACTCTCGTAATAGATTTAACAATTTATTGCAACAAATGAAAATACAGTTATGCTTGGCGCTGATGGCTCCGCTCTTCGCAATGCTCCCTGGACCAGCCGAGCAGCATGCTACGCTGAAACAGGGAGCACCATGCAGAAACCCCCCTGGGTAAAATAAGTGAGCCAAAAGAAAGTCACTGAAAACCATTTTAAACTTGGAATCATGTTAGGATGCTGAACTAGGAAGGAGGAGGCTGGGGTGGTGGAGTGAAGCAGCGTCAGTGTAGCAGGGATCAGTGAGGAGGGAGTCACATTTAAAAGGACCGGGTGTGATTGATGTGTGTCTGATAGGAATGGTTATTAACTCAACGGGCGTATGACTTCCGTATCCTGCGTGAAAAAACGCTAAGCTTAATTTGTCAGGTAAATATAATGGAGTATAAAGTACAGTATTAAAGTATGAGTATAAAGTAGCATAAAATGGAAATACTCAAGTATTGAAACAAATTCTTCTTTACTTGAAAACCAAATCTAATTGCAGTACTAAAGCATTAAAAATCCAATGTGGATATTTACTGGCAGTGTGTTAATACTCTACACGTGGCTGATGGTTTCCTCCACGTTTGCTCCCTTGCCAAGGAATTGGTATTTTCTCTCTTTCCACCTCACCTGCTTCTGTCCACAACATGTTGTTTTTAACATCTGATTTTAACAGTTGCTGTGCCAGCTGGCTCCACCAATATATTTCTGTTATTCAAATCTTCCATTAGGTTGATTAAGTAGATCTGGATCAAGCGTGGACACTTTTGCTAGAAAAGAATGTGGCAGCAGGAGAATATGATGTGATTCATTTTTCGGGATTGCTGGGGTTTCCATAACACCTTTATTCAATCTCTCACAATTCCTGAGCAAATATTTGATCTTTTATTCTTTGTCTTTATAATTACAAAACTTACACAGTAACTTTTAATGAATTCTGGTGAATACCAAAAGGTGTTAAACACAAACAAACAGTTTGATGGTTTAAGAACACACAAAAAAAAACAAAAAGCAGCTGTCAGAAGCTGTTACATTATGAAATACAAATCTCACGATAGAAAATTAACAGACCTATACACACCTTGAGTGCCCATTCTTACACTTCGATTTGCAGCTTGTGCTTTGGTCCAATGTTACTGGTATGGCAGTGTCTGTGCATTATTGATGAGATAAATAACACTGGGTGAGGACCTGTCTCTGGGATAGCGGGGATAAGGTACAAGGACACTTTAAGACAAGAGTTACACTAAGCAAGAGCACACATGCTTTTTTTCCCCCTCATATACAGACTACTTTATATAAAAAGTGCATTGTAATGATAAACAGTAACAGTAAGTACTATATTCTCTTTTTGTGAAGCTGTAATAAATTCATAGTGGTGTCATTGTGGCAGGAAAAAGTCTTTTTTTAAGGGCAAGACCAGTGAAGGTAAGAGCCTGCTGCAGGATGCAGAAGGGTTGCCCTCGGTAACAATGTCTCCTACTCCTCCTGTGTTACCACTTCCCAGGGATGGGCACCCCGCATTCATACCAGCCCACGAATGGATGGGGTGTGCGACGGCCAATAACTCCAAATGAAACTGGCTCCTGTCTGTATGCGCGATAAAACCCTAAAAAGGATAGAAATGATAATTTTCCCCACAGCCATTTACAGAAAAGTATCAGGAGATTTGCAATAAAGATCCCATTTGCAGTTGACATGCTTTATTTCGACTGAACGTTCCAATTTGAGTAACCTCTGGCTGGGTTGGTGCAAGTGATATAAACCAGCCCTATGTGCTGTTGGCCTGTAAAGACACTTTATTTGTTTTTGTTTTTTTTAATCCGGCCGGCCCACATTAAAATAAATGGTCCGGCCCCTCTGGCATTTGTCAGAATTGCTAGATGGCCAATCATGAATGCCTACACAAGGTTTCTGGAAAATCAAATCCAGAGGGCAAAGAGTAAGCAACCATTGTAAATTGTGAAAGATTATTGTTTTCTTGCGTAGTGATGAATTGTGTTGGATTTATCCCAAGCAAGATTAAAGTATTCTCATGATGTACTGATATGACCTGAAAGCAATACTTGCCAGGAAGTTATGGCATTAGTCTAGGAAGTTAAGGTATAAATAGAAAAATGGTCTGTAGTAATGAAAAGCATGTGAGATTTAAGCTACAACATGCAAAACCCTGCTAGGTGATTTAAAAAGTTATTATTTAAACATTACTCTGCATAGATTAGATCAATGCAGATAGACCATTTAGGAGCCTAAGGAGACTGTGTGGAACTAAATGAATAGGTTAGGTCTAAATATCAAGGCTACGAATGTGCAACTTGTTTACCTTGTGCTGAGGGCAGATTATTTGAGAGGTAGGCCGGACCTGTCCTTCCGTCCCTGTAGGAGTCCACAAACTGGCAATGGTCGTCTCCCTGGCCAAATGTGTCTCCTATGCTGTAGAAGGGCTCTGTGGAGGGAAAAGAGGAAGTGGGTATGGTAGGATTTTATTTGTTATGATAGTCTGTAGAAAAGTACTGGTTTTACATAGAAGTGAACACATTACCTCGAAGACCATCTCCCATGAAGATCTTGTATCGCAGAGAGTTACACAAAACCACACCCACAAACTTCCTGTACCATGTCCGCTTGACGTACTGGCTGCCTTTACAGCTGCTGTGGGCTGAATTATACTTGAAGGTAAAGGGGATCCAGATTGGTTCTCCACCTGAGGAGTAGATGCATAGCACTGTGGTGGTAAAATATGAATCTTATGAAAAGCCACGTCATGCATCGGGAGACTAAATTCAATTTTCTATGTAAAGTTAAACAGTAAAAAAATAAATCTGTTATTTTTACGGTTAAATTTGAAACGGTCAGTTTGTAAGTTTAACCAGAAGGCAACCAAATCCAGTTTTTATCTTGAACCTAGATGATGATTTATTCAACAATGATTTAGGGCCAAAATACATGTTTTATCAGCTGATCCTTATGAACCATCCAGACCTCTCAGACAGTCTGTCAAAAGGATGCCCACTGACTTAAATCAAGGTTTAAAACTCTTTTTACCAATAGCTCTTAAAAATGTAAATAATTCATTTATATTTTGTGCCACACTATGGTTTGTATTCTCCTGTTTGATCTGGGTTTTTATTTCTTCACTTTAGTTTTCTGTTTTATTTTACTCTGTTTAAATTCTTGTGTTTCTTTTATATCTTGTCTTAATGCCTCGTCATATCTCAAGTAAAGTACCTTGGATTGCTTTCTTGAGGAAAGTTCTTCATTGGATTCAGGAACGGAAGCAATAAATAAATCCTAAAATTACCTCAAACATGATGTGTCACTGTGTGCTGTCTGGATTTATAGACCAACTGATTTTGGATTTTCAAAGCCAATATCAATATTATTGTACATACATTAAAACCTATCTTTGACAAGGGCGCTCTGAATTTTGAAAGAAAAGAATCATGCTAAATGGGACATTTTGTAGAAATAAAGTTATGACTGTTCTCTTGTGAACAAAACACGTAATGGGTACACTGTTTCTAAAATACTTAAAGTGCTCTTATTATGGTCATTTTCAGGTTCCTAACTGTATTTAAAGGTAATATCAGAAAGGGTTTACATGGTTTAATTTTCAAAAAACACCCAATAGAGCTGTTTGGAGCCGTTTTTGATCACAGTTTTTTGTTTGAGATGGTAAATGCCTTTTGGGTGGACTTGGGCTTTTTCAATTTGTAAACCTATAATGTGCACAAAAAAAGATTATACTGTATAACACAAGAAAGGGTAAAAGCCAAAAAGCATAATATGACCGCTAAAACATACATTTGGGATATCTGTACAGCAGTGTCTTACATAATACTTATGGGCCAACATATTGTAGCGCTTGTGGCCCTGCCGCTCGGCTTGCTGTCTGGCTGAATGATGAGGACACGGTGGCTGAAGTTTAACTGGAGGACCGAGTTTAATTCCCTTTGGAATACAGGCTAATAACGGGGTTGTAAGAGTGCCCCTAACAACAATAAAGCTGATGGCCATAACTAGCTAGTAAGCTTAACTGTTGGTAATGTTAAAACTCAGGTGGTTTTCTCTCAGGCTTATTTGTCTGACCCCTTTTTCCTTTCCACCCCCACTTTCCTCCCCTTTTCTGAACCTGACCAATCAGCTGAACTAGGGGCAAAATCTTCCCCCGATGAACACCCCAAGACCCTCTCCTATGTTAGTCCTGCAGAGTTGCTCCATATACAATGTGTGATGTTTCTGCAATAAGCTTATATTGGCTGATGTATCATCCTGGCTTATTTAGAGTGATGCTTGTCAAGAAATCAGGGCTTTTTAGAATGATGGCTCCCTCTTTAAAACCAGCAGCTTCGGTAAGACATGGCTTGTTGACCTTAAATGAAAGACAGGCAGTCAGTACGTGGACTTACCAGGCGGTCTTTCGATGAGAAGAGGATCGTCTGAAAGAAAGAATGCAATCATTTCACAAGGGAGGAAAAAAACACAGGCAGCACCGCAGGTTTAATGCATTCACCTGATTTTGAGACTGAAAGACAGATAATGCACGTAATGCAGAGTACATCTGGTAGTCTGCTTTTACTGCAAGGATGGTTTTATATTTGAATGTCTTGCATTGCAACACATTGCGTCACTATGACATTTTTCTTGCATGCTGCAGTACAGAAAATTAGAGGCAGTTTTGACTGAGGTTTGACCTGTAGTCAATATGGTATCTCTAAGTTTATCTTTGTAGGCATTGGTAGGATACACACCTGATTCGGTGACATAGGTGAGTGTATCACTGACGGGTCCCAAACCAAACACATTCTTGGCCTGCACTTTGAAGTAGTACCTGAACAAACAAAAAAACACAGCGTAAGGATTTCATGAGAGATTTAGTAGTTGTTGTGTTGTGTGTAGTTGTTGTAAATGGGTGAAGGTGAGGAAAATGTTGATGACCACAGCAGATGACTGGACGTATTTCACTCAAGCTGATTTAAGAGTTGTCTGTTTTATATTCCTATGATTTCAAAGTGAGCGCAGCCCAATAAAATTGGTATTTGGCTCGTGTTGAAGGGAGAAGAAGGGAAAGAGACGGGAGGGAAGGGCGGTGAGGGGAAAAAGAGACATTTAGACAAGTGGAGATTAACAGATAGAGGCTAGAGGATACGAATGAAAGACAGAAAAATAAGGGATGTGGAAAAAGTTAACAGCGGTTGATGTATGCTGAAAAGGAATGGATGCATGGGGAGAGCTTGAAAAATAGAACAAGTCTTCAAAAGAGAAATTTCTCACAGAGAGCTTTAATATGGCAGTGAGCTCACTTTGTCTCCGGGTGGTGGAGGAGTTATTAATTCCTATCAGATTAAAAACACCAGTAACAACTTTGAGAGTTTGCAAACTTTTTCCACTGTTGCAGGCTGATGTGTTTGTTATTGTGTGTGTATTATTGCAGTATTGTGTGCATATGTGCTCCCTTTCACTCTGCAAGGTCACATACAGTAAGTTCATGTTAGGTCAATTCCAAGCCAAAAACATTCACCACATACAGCCACGAGCCGCGACAACTGTGACCAAAATATATATCACCAAAGAGTGAGAGGAAGAATACGGCAAGGCAGCTGCAGAAAGATGATGTAATGAAAGAAGAAATTTGAGAAGATAGAAGAAAAAAAAAAGTGAGTCAATATAAAAACAGAAAATAGACCACAAAAAACAATTGCTCTTCTTGTCTTCTCATCAAATGTAAATCTATGTGGCATCTGCACACACACCATGGGCCAAATTCAGCCTGGCCATATTACTCCTCAGTATATATGATGGTTCAGCCACAAAAACATGCAAACTTGTACTATTGTAAGTTGTAAGTGGCCTTTAATGACACTCATACTGTTTGAAAAGAAGTGGAAAAACAAGTATGGAGGTATTAAATTTGCATTATCATAGCATATATCTTATATACAATCTATTTGTTTAGAGATCAAGATTCTGTTTGCAAAAGACCTGGATAAATGTAAATGGACTATTCTTTTATAGCGGTTTTCTAGTCTCAACGACTACTCAAAGCGCTTTTACATAGTACAGGAATCATTCACCCCTAACACACAATCACACACTGTGTGGCCGAGGCTTCCATACACGGTGCCACCTGCTCATCAGATAAACACTCACACACAGTTACACTCCGATGAAGCATCAGGGGCAACTCAGGATTCAGTGTCTTGCCCAAGGGCACTTCAACATGAGACTGATCAAACAACCAACTTTATGATTGGAAGGCGACCACTCTACCACTCAGGCTCAGCCACCCCAGAAGAGACAGGAAGACTAGGTCTGCAACTAAGGATTGTTTTTATCAATTCATCTGGTCATATTTTTATGGTCTATAAGACATCAAAGAACAGTAAAAATGGCCATCACTATTTCCTGGAGCTCGAAGTGATGTCATCAAATGTCTCTTTTTTTTTTTTTCGACCAACAAAGAAAAATTTATTTATAATAATTCAAGAAAAATAAAAACAGCAAAGTCATGTCCACATATGAGTTTTAACACATACTTGACTAGCCATAAGGAGCCTGCAGCATGGGAAATAGCATCACTGTCGCATGAACCATTTCGGGATTAACGGTAACCATGGGACATGCACTATTGTGAATAGAATGGAAAACTTCACCCGATGCACGCAGCTCTGTTTGTGTTGAGCAGCAGGTGTTTCCTGAGGCGGAACACCTATCATAACACCTCAAGCAGATTTGTGCCTCCACCGGGCAACAGGATGAACTCACACATCTGAAACAGTTTTTCCACCAGATTGTCATATGACATGCAGCTTGATAGCAGTTTTACCTGTCTGCCATTCATTCCGCTGTCGTCTGATGCATGCCAGTGCTTCATCAAGATGTTTTTATGGTACATACGCAATGGTCCCACATCAAATTTATCAAAAACTACACATGCTGAGAAACTACAGAAAAAAACTTTCCTTGCGTCATTTACACTTACGACTTTCAAGCTTTATGCACAGCGTTCAATTGAGCAAGAAATAGGTTTTGAGGCAAGTACTCTCCCTTCCTCTCTTGGGTCTACGTGCTAAGAGCTGTTTCCATGCATTTATTTAAAAAACAAAACGTAACTCGTGTATCGTAAGACAGTGTTTTGGAAACACGCTTTAATAACTGAAACAGACCCAGGTGACTGTATCTCAGATCATGTGTGCTGAATTTATGTTCCACTAAATTTTAGCGTTTTACAGCATGTCACATGTCGGTGCAGATTCAAATGTGTTTTTTGACCTGTCGCCATTTACCAAAAATTATTTACTTCACTCTGAGGGTTTACCGATCTCTAATACAAGCATTACATTATCAGTGTCCAACTTACACTCTGCTCTGATCAGCGTCCGCATGGTTTGATATGAAAAATAAAAACGCTAAATATGGATTAATACCAAGTGAAGTAAATTCAGGTTCTCTTTTGTCTATGACTCCCATTGTCTGTGAGACGATACTGTGTGAATCAGTGAACCTAAAAGCGGTGTGCATGTGCTCACACCAGCCTCTGTATAAGTGTGTGTATTGTATGCATGTGTACACAATGATGTAAACAAGCACCAGGTGGTAATGTGTTACCTAGAGTTGGGTTTGAGATTCTCCACAGGCAGATGTGTCCCGCTGGCGGGTCGAGAGGACCATCTATTGTTGAGGACATCGTCATATGAAGCACTGTGGACCATGTAGCCTACAGGGAACAATATAGAATTAAAGGGCAAAGCTTAAGTTGTTCGAAAAAGATAAAATTGGATTTATTCTCATGTTCACGTCCAGTTGTAAGTGAAACACAACAATATGCTAAGGGTCAACATTATAGGAATACTTTGATATTTTGAGACTTAGAGTTAGATGAGACGGTCGATACCACTCTCATGTCAATAAGATAAACATGAAGCTAGCACCAGCGGCGGGTTAGCTTAGCTTAGCACAACAACTGAAAACAGGTGGAATTAGCTAGCCTGCCTCTGTCCAAAGGTAACAAACCCACCTACCAGCTTTTTTGTTTTATCAACCTTGAACTCAAATGACCTATGATTATTTATAAAGTATCAACATTTATTTTATGCTTTTAATTATTTCCTGAGAGTAGGTGGTCCCCCCTATATATTTAAACCTGAAGAAAAACTGCCGCCCTGGCATTTTCTGTTGCTCACGCTGACTGTCCCCCAACCTGGCCGTCTGTTTTCTTCTTCTTCTCAGTCACGCAAACTAATCCTTAGAATCCGGTAAGCAACCTCAGGTCATGCAGCTCTAGATCACTCACTTTGGCTCTGCCGCACATCAAACTACCAACTGTTTCTATTGGACTTCTGAGTCTGGGTTTCTATTTTTACTGGAACCTCACCAACACAGCTGGCTGCTGACAGGAGTGAAGGGAAATACTAGCCACTTTGTTTTTCTTCTTTTGGTTTTTTCTTCTTAGCATTCTCTGTTAAACTGAGGATAAAGTAGTGTGTAGACTCTGTTTTTTCTGCTATAGGTATACATTTATTAAATGTTGTAAAGGAGTTGATCTTTTGAGACAAATGCAACACTTCTAATACTCAGTGACTGATGTGTTTTGTCCAACACCTTTAAACAAAAAGGTCATCAAGGTTCAGAGTAAATGGAATAAGTTGGTTTCAGGTTAAACCACATGCCAGTGTCCATCATCTTTTCCAGACCATTTGATAACAGCTGTTTCCATCAACTTGTTTTGAAAGCTGTGACCCGTAACTTGTAAGACATGGTAGTGCAAATGCGCCCTAATAAGTAAAACAGCTTCTTATGATTACTGCTTATCTGCATGTGGGAACTGTCTGTATATCTGCATGTATGCATCAGATCATGTCTGCTGTATATCTTGCAATACAATACACTTGAAGGAAATACACATTAAAAGTTAGTTTTATAAAATATAAAAGTTAAAGGTTCTCAGTTTTGATCAACTCATCTTTGACATTGCACATAACAGCAAAGAAACTTCAGTAGCTACATCAGTGTCTCGACACTTTAGAGAAATGACTGCATGGAATGCAACATGGTATGTAAAATAAAACAAATTCACAGAGGAAGTGTTTGAAATAGGAGCAAACAGTGATTAGTTGCTAAAATGTCCGGACAAATCAAGTGCAAAAATTGTCAAGATAGTGTGTAAGCAGATAGGATCACCAAGGAGAAAAGAGGGGGGGGAAACAGCCGTAGCCTATGGACCAACTATCTGTTTTAGACATCAGTGGAAGGACTAGCCCACAGCATGACCAGAAGCTTGGGTTTTCATGCCAAAGAAAACATACTGGCTCTCTAGTTGGCCAGACTGCTACCTCTGATAATCTACCACGTCTCATACAGTATGTTGTTATCTTCACTCTCTTCTGTGTCCCTTTTTTCCCCATGTGTCACTTTCTAGGTCATAGGGATTTTGCTCTGCAGGAACTAAAGAGTATTATTCAGTATGTTAAATGCAGTCTGCTTTTTATGATTTATTCACAATGAACTGCTGGAGTGGGTTCTTAAAATTAAAGTCAGAAGGAAGGCTGGTGTTAAAGCCATATCCTAAACACAACAGGTGAAAGGTTAAATAACGGCAGACAAAAACATGGGATATGTGTGGACTGTAGCTTTCCTCTAAGAAATATATGAAACAAACATAATTGCCATATTTCCATCACGTTTGTGTGCGTTTTTTTTTTCCGTTCGGGGCCCTAATCTTCAGCAAGAGTTTAATGACATCTGACTTGAGAATTTTTGTCACGTACTGCACTAATTTGCATTTTCATTTACCGGTTTTCTGAAAATGTGGTTAAAATGTATGTTACATCTGGGTGGAACTATCACAGCATAGAAATAAACGTAATTACTTATTACAGTTTTGACTAAAGAAATACACAAGTCAAAACAAACACCAAGGATAAAGGTAGTGTTTACTTCAAATTCTTTTTCTTTATTTTTAATTTTAGTTCAACTTTAAGTTCTGGAAAAACATATCTTACCTGACACCATATCATCTTTCAGTGGGCGGCCCCAGTCCAGGATGATAAATGAGTGGCAGCCCTCCATGGCGACGACGGTGAAGTTATGAGGCTTGTTCTTGGGAGGTTGATTCTGATTGGCTGAAACGCTGTCCTTCTCTATCAGGTCTTCTAGGACGTCGACCTGAAGATACTCCAGAGCCTCCGTCAAGGAGCAAGGAGAAGCCAGGTCTTTCCGGATGTAGTTCACATAGGGAGCTGAAGCCAAGAAAAAGTGATGGAAAAGAGTTGTTCTTTCAAAGTCATACTTTTTTAATTTTGTCAGTCATTTTGAAATAATACGTGATTTGTTCATAGTCATTTATAAACAGGGGTGTCAGAAATTGCCTCCCTAGCTTTCCTTTGTTTCCTTTCCTCCCCTTTTTGTCTCTTGTATGTTTTCAGACTCTGGAAATGCCAGCTGGACCTACAGCTGTGAAAGCTTAAGATATCCCACAATTCCTAGTCTGGCTGATTTGGAGGGAACCACTGGAGCCTGGAGTTGCTCCTACCTCCCCAGATGATTGACCCTCTGAGAAGGCCAAGAGTCTAACACATGTCAGTATCTACATATCGGTGAGGCTGTATGGGTTTAGGCTGTTACAAGCTCCTACTGTATGTGTAGTCTATACACAATTGTGTGGCTCACAACGCATTCATACACCTAAATATGTGATCTTTTGTCAAGGTGAGCACATTTATGTGTCTGTCCATTCACAGGGTGCTTGTAAGGCTGCATTTCTGTACAGCGTCCACATGTCCAGGATCCATGTGGGCTTGTGTCCACAGAAGATCCAGATGTTTTGCTTTGTTTCTGTGTTCTTCTGTCTGTCTGTCTTCTCCTGCTTGTTGAAAACCAAATCCAAAAATACTGACAAAAACTGGCGTGTGTGAGCCAGACATGGATTAAATATCACTGGGAAACAGTATCAGGACAGTTCACATAACATCAACTCTGCTATCAGTCTAGTAAGGCATAAGCATTGTAATAGTCCAAACATCCTTGTACTCATTTTCTAGTCCATTGTGGCAAACTCCATCCATCTGGATTTTACTGTAAAACAGATTCACGCAACTTCTAATAATTTAAGTCCTTTCTGTCCCGCGTCTTGAGCAAAGATTATTCAAACCATATAAAGGGGAGAAGTCAGACAGTTCATGTTAAGTATGTCAGTAGACTGGCAGGCTGCTAAAGCGCACCTAAATATATTAAACAGGAAAGAGGATGTCTTCACATTGAGCCAACACAGCCTTCTCTCTAAGCCAAGGGCAGCTCCTTAACTTTTATGTTTTCCACTGATCTCTCTCTTGCCTGTTTTTATCTCAGGGAAAGTAATAGCTTTCAGATGGCTCTATGTGAGGTGATCACAATTCAGTCATTGTTTACCAAGATAAATGGTGCCCACAGTAAGCCATGTGGTTGTTGCACTGTTGCTTTTTTCCACAAAGATCAATTTAACAGTGACAGTGACACATTGCATTTAATCCGTCATTAGATAACAGTTTAAATAGTCACTACTCAAGGTTTTATTCACATTGCTACACAACGTGTGTCTCTTAGTCAAGTCACTGCAGTATTCTTACATGTTGTTAGAACTCTTCAAATTCCAGCTACTACAAGGCTACACATTCTCTAACCTAATGAAAAATTTGTAAAGTAAGGTTTTATATCTTGGTTTTTAAGTGACTAGCAGTGGGATAAACCACTGTGACTTGTACAGTTATGAACTAAAACATCCAAAGCTATACAGTGAGCACTTACTGGCATGGCAATTTGAGGGAGGATAAAGCAGGATGCTATCCCTCTTGTTAGCAAAATGTGTTGATACATATATATTTAATATAATATATCTGAAGCCTAACTGTGACAAATGCCCGAGACTGTCCGTGGTTCTGAAGTAACAGAAGGATTTGCAATTGCCAGCCCCGACCTTTTGTCACTTTCGTCTTGGGGGGGCTTTGCTAGTCACACGTACACAATACAAACCGGGTCTGTTAAAAATTAACAAATCGCCTACTGCTTACTAGCATTCATCTGTATGCTTACACTATTAAAGTTACAATATCTTCACAATTTTTATTTCAGCCACACAACAAAAACTATAGTCCTTAACCCTTGTGTTGTCTTCCCGTCAACCATTATCGCTTTTTACGACATTTTAGTCACTTTTTTTAATGTTGTGGGTGCTTTTTTGATATAAAAAAACTGAAAACGGGTCAACGGGGTTGACCAGAGGATAACATGAAGGTTAAACACAGCACCATTGAAAGGATCTCTGACATTATGTATTTTTTAAAAGGTTGGAGTCAAGTAGATTCTGTTTTTATTTCTGTCAGGAGAATATTGTGATCTGTTTGTGCAACCAGATGAGGTGAGGTGGTATGTGAGGCCAAAGTAAGCACATAGGAACAGTAAAAACAAAGCAGGGGGCTGAAGTTAACTGGGATGAAATCTGGAGGCCCTCAACAATTCACCCTCAGTGAACTTTGTTATTATTTTCCAATTTTGGATGCATGAGACCAATTTTGAATCAACTATTAGAGGTAGCCTACACTTATTCCCACACATTGTTGGTTGAGTGCTGCAATTAGTTACATTATGATATGGATAAGGAAAAAATAACTTAACAAATGAGTTAAATTTTTGTTTTCTTGGCAGATGGTTACTGTAAAATCTGTGAGGGTCACATATTTATGAGGTATTGCTGAGAAAGCCAATATGGAGGCTCAAATGTATTACTCCCCCACAAACCAAAACAGAACTCCCGTAAGTGTATCATTATTTACAGCATAGTGAAACATTCATCTCACCCACTTATGAAGGTAAATATGCTGCAAAACGTGAGAGTGCATTAAGAATAGAATAGAAAAGAATAGAATAAGATTTGAGAGCTTCTAAAAATATCAGTACTCATAGATGCGATGTGAGCACTTGTAGAATATGATTTGAGAGCCTACTGTACTTGTATTTTTATTTTTTTTCACTTAAGTCAGTTTTCCAGTACAACCACAACTCAGTGATTACAACCTCTTGAATCTGTTGCTGCAATATGCTCTCTCGCATCACACAGCGGCGAGTCTGCGCCCTCGACTTTTGCAACACTTCTTGCGATACATTTGGTGCAAAACCAAACTGAGCCAACAGAACGGCCAGAGACAGCAGGGTTTCTATTGCCAGATGAGGGACATCTCTGTCCGGCTTACAGTGGGGCTCGAAAGTTTGGGCACCCCAGGTAAAACATTTTATTAATGTGCTTAAAGAAGCCAAGAAGTGGGGCTCAGCAAGCGTGGAAACATTGCTAGAAAGCTTCACTGCCAACCTCTACCTGATCTGCAGACTCGGTAGCAGCGGCACAACTCCCCTGGAGCTCACCGCCAGTGTTGGTGGAATAGCAAGCTAGTGTTAGCGAACTAATCCCGCTTATAAATTAATACATTTTAGTTACCCTAACACTTTTAACACTCAAAGTAAAACACTGGCGGTGAGCTCCAGGTCCTGCAGCCGCAGATGGACCGCCATCAGTGGGTATAACGCGTTTTTTTTTCTTTCTATAAGCTCTCAAATCATATTCTACAAAAGCTCACATTGCATCTACGAGTACAGATTTTTTTTTTACAAGCTCTCAAATCATATTCCACAAGTGCTCATATTGCATCTACACGCTCTCACGTTTTGCACCATATTTACCTTCATAGTTTTCTTCTGGTTTTTACACTTAACTACACTTACAGAAACAAAACAAAAATAACTATATAGTACTATATAGTATATATGTACACTTTAGTATATAGAGTATACCAACAAAAAAGTGTAATACCTTGCTCCTTGGCAGATTAAAGTTCCTTTTGAAAATCGACCCATCATGCAAAATGGAAAGGTGATATTAAACCTTAAATGTAAGGTTATAATTGCACTACAAGCTCAAGACTAAATTCTGGAAGGATAACTGTTATCTGTTAATATTTGCACCAAACAAAAAAGGATATTTGCAAGAGTGAATATACACAAGCATACACTTATTTCTGTCTTTGAGTACCTGTGAATCGCTTCTTCCCACTGAGGTCAAACTCAGATGACGGGCCGTGGTTGGAGGGTCTGGTGTCTGGCTCCGGAGTCGGTAGTTCTGTGGCGGTGGTTGTAGTGCTGGTAGTCGTGGGTGGCAGAGTGGTCTGGCCAAAAAGCTCATCTAGCAACAACACGTGTCGGTGAGCTTTTGATTTGAATACATTTATATTACTACATTCTAGCGCAATAACAAGCTTCTGTGTTTCATTTATCTGGCACCATGATCTATGGAATAAGAGTATCAAATTGGTTCAATTAGTTGGGGGCACTGGGCAGATGTGTGAGCTCACTTTGAAATAACCCCTTTTCCCCTAAACACCCAAAGCTCCCGGATTCTCCATGTGAGGGGGACTTGAAGACAAAGACCATTTAACAAGTCTCCAAGGTTAAAAAAGGGGAATGAATTCAGTGGGTGATATCCTGCTTTCATCACAGTTTTTCCCGGGCCGCTTCAGTGGGCCTTTGCATTACATCATGGTCCACAAACATGCTCCAGCTTTGAGCCATGGCAGGGAAATGCTAAGAAAATATTGTAATGCCCAATTTGTCTTTTCTAGCAAAATCCCTCAAAACAAAGAAAAACATCAAATGCTGCCCACATGCAACTAATTCCATAAGAGATCCAAACACATATAGTAAATTAGTACAAAGGCTTACATCAACGAAACGCTGCACTTTTCCATTCAGCTAGTGTTTGGCTGAAGCCGGGGTTCATCTATTACATTACATAGCAACGTTAAGAATTAAATCACAAAAGAGGGAATTCTCTTCAGCTTAGTAATGCAGTTCACATGGTCCAGTTTTGGGAATAAAAGTGATTAAAAGCAGCCCGTAATCAAAAATATCTAAAACTTCAGCCATGAACAAAGACCAAGCCAAACAAACGTACAAGAAGAGAAACAAAGTGAAGACCACAGGCCAGGCAAAGAGGAAGAGACAGGAATAGCTAGCAAACACACCCACTGACAGATAAACAGGCAATAAACAAACAATGAACATGTAGTGCAGTTCATTCCATCCTAGCCCAGTGGTGGTAGGCCAGTCCAAAGCCAAACTCAGCCAATACCTTTCTCAAGAGCTAAAGCATCAGGCACCATGGTCACTGAAACCATGTGGTCCATTTCCATTCCTGAGGATTCCTCTGTCAGAGAAGTAGAACAAGCTGTAGCATCAATCTCAAATGAACATGTACACATTTCTAAGCTGGCATACAAACATAGACTTGTACACCGACACAACCATATCTAGTTAAATACATCCTGTAGATGCAAGCACGTATTTTGACACCAATGTAACCCTGGCTGTCTCAGTTTGCTGTTTGTGCGTCTTACTGCAGCATTAATAATGTTCACTCTGAGGGACAGAGTTTCTATAGTGGCAAAATCATTTTTATATTATTTTGTTACAGTGGGAAAGTTGACTATTATACTGAATGTCATCATAACGAGACAAGTTTGCCATAACAATTAGTTTTTTCTGTATAATGACCTTTCTATGGGACTTTATCCTTTATTAAAACAGCGATATTCGAGAAACTACACTAAAGATATAAATCAGCATCAGTATGGTTCTTTCTCAAATAAAAAGATATTTTGTAGGATCCACACACTAAAAATCTATTATTTGCTTGTTAAGATTATATTGTGTGTACAAGCTCTAATAATTCATCCCTATGTTTAAATGTTTACATCTAGTTCCTCGGAATAGCTGAAGCATCACTTTTTTTGCTACATTTCAAAACCCTGATTAATATGGTTATGGCTAATAATTTGTACATTTAATAATTTTAACACAAATAACAATGGCAGTTTGTTTTTATGGGGTACCTTTGTTATTGAATTCAATTATTTTCTATTTTGAGTTGAGTCTTTGATCTTATAGACTTGGTTTAGTTTAATACTTTTCAAATTCTCCCCTATTTGTGCTATAATGACTATAATAGCCACACTTTTGTGTGTGTTCATGCTTGTGTGTAATTATGTTTCATCAAATGTCTATGCAATAAAAATAATGGCAATATGCAACTGACAGCCCGTAGTGTGTTTCAGCCACAGTACTCTGATGATCATTGTACCTCATGAAATTGTGTTTAAATTTACAATGTGGGCGTGTGAAATAAACAAATAAACAAAACAAATACCACAGCCAGGCCCCAGATGTGGAGATTTACATGGGGTTCATGTGATCGTACACACACACACACACACAAACACACACACACACACACACACACACAAACAGATCACAACAAAGTTAAGACACACACAGTCATCAAGTTAGAAGTCATAGAACTTTAGGTAGCACACAGGAAGCACTCATAGCCTTGGTCTAGATGGATAAACAATCTAACTGAGAGATTTAGTAGTCCTACCTACTTAGTAGACATGTTAACTATTATGGCTCTAAAATGCTTCACTGAACTTGATTTCTAGTATTTACTTACTACTGCAGTATTTTGTTTTAGATAAATCTTTAAAATGCTGTCTGCAGTTATTTATGGTGGGTTTTGAGTACTACGTCTTTTTAAAGGTCTCACCTTCTGGATAACAGTCCAATATTCCTTCTGTGTCCAGCACTGGATACCCATATTCATCTGTTTTGGAAAAGGTTCCAGGTGGACAGGTTGGGTATGGTAGTGCAGTAGTGGACTCTTCTATGATCCACTCGGTGGTGGTGGGTTCAGGTGTGGTGGTAGGAGCCATGGTGGTGGTGGTGGTGGACTTGAGGCGAGGAAGGTCCAAGCCAAGTACAGGTTTCCCTCCAATCATGAGGACCTTCTCTTTGGGGTTAACCACAGGCTGGCTGTCTCTGCCGTGACCAAACAGAGCCATACCATCCTGGTTTAGCAGGGGACTGCCCATGTGGTCTGGTAGTCGGTGGAGTAGAGGAGCAAGGAAGAGTGGAAACAGATTATTCATGGCCTTGTCATAAATAGTAAGCTAATAGTAAGTAAATGTTTGTTTTAAAATACGTTTTGAAGCGGTACACTGTATGTTTAAATAGCAAGGAAGATTGATTGAAGCATATCACCAAAAATCGTGCGTCCATCTTCTCCAAGCACCACTCTCTTAGGTATGCCCCGGGAATCCTGGAGAATTTGTCCATCCTGGTTCATAAGAACCCCCTTCTCCAAGTCTACCACCTGGAGAGACAACAAGATTTGTTAATTCTACTGTAAACAGCAATCTTCCATCCATCCAACTCCAGCAGGAGACCCCAAACTTCCCTTTCCTGAGCCACATCAACCAGCTCTGACTGGGGTCCCGAGGCGTTCCCAGTTGGAGATGTAATCCCTCCACCTAGTCCTGGGTCTTCCCCGAGGCCTACTCCCAGCTGGACGTGCCTGGACCGCCACCACACCACCTCAATTGACTTCTTTCGACGCGAAGGAGCAGCGGCTCTACTCCGAGCTCCTCATGGATGACTGAGCGTCTCCCCCTATCTCTAAGGGAGACTCCAGCCACCCTCCTGAGGAAACCCGTTTTGGCCACTTCTACCCTGGATCTTGTTTTTTTTGGTCATGACCCAGCCTTCATGACCATAGGTGACGGTAGGAACAAAAAATGACCGGTAGCCTTCTGGCTCAGCTCTTTTTTTGTCATAACACTGTGATAAATGGAATGTAATACTGCACCCGCTGCGCAGATTCTCCGACCAATCTCCGCTCCATTGTCCCCTCACTCGTAAACAAGACCCCAAGGTATTTAAACTCCTTCACTTGGGGTAAGGAGTCATTCCCTACCTGAAGAAAGCACTCCATCGGTTTGCTGCTGAGAACCATAGCCTCAGATTTAGAGGGGCTGATCCTCACCCCAGCTACTTCACACTCGGCTGTAAACCGATCCAGTGAGTGCTGATACAGCAATTTTTATAGACACAATTTGACCAATTGCCTCA
Organism: Etheostoma cragini; assembly: GCF_013103735.1. NCBI lineage: Eukaryota > Metazoa > Chordata > Actinopteri > Perciformes > Percidae > Etheostoma > Etheostoma cragini. Next base: position 8,597,333 of record NC_048424.1, read on the forward strand.
TCCTGACTGTGAGATCTAGTAATGTATATTTGTATTCACTACTGTTTCTTATAAACTGAATAAATCAACATTAGAATAGAAACAACTGATCTGTAACATATTAAAGACATCAGTTCAACATTTTAGATTTGCTGAGGGTAAAATGAGAGAAGATCGATACTACTCTCATGTTTTTACAGTAAATCTATAGTCTGTATCTGTACAGTAAAAATGTAATCTATGGCCAGCAGCCATATTGCTTACCTTAGCACACGAGAGTGGCTAGCTTGCCCCTGTCCAGAGGTAACAAACTCAGCCTACCAGCACCTTTAAAGCTAACAACTTAACACGTTATATCTGGTTTGTTTAATTAGTACAAAGGGAAAAAATGAACGTTTTGTCATGTTATTTGGGCTGATGTTTCAGACTATATCTTGGACAGCCATAGTAAATTTGGATTATTGTCATCACCGTGAGGTTGCCAGTCTACCAGTAGAGACTGTAGCTTCATATTTACCACACCAATATGGGAGTGGCATCAATCTTTTCATCTAATTTGGCAAGAAAGTAATTTCCCAAAATGTTTAATTATATCTTAAAGGGGATACAGTACAGTACCTTCCACAGCACCACATGCTACTACAAGCCAGTAACACAAGAATGTACCTAGTTGCTATGGTTATTATGGTTACAATCAATTAATTAAACATGGTTACCCATTTGGTTCCATCAGGTCCGGTTATAAACCTTTGAGGTACGGCCTTGCTGGTTCCATGAGAGGATGAGGTCTCTTTATCACTTGTTGCTGTCAGGTTGGGTCTTCCATTTTTACCTAACATTTATACAATTTAAGCAGAGTCATGTTGTTATGTGTCATTGAGCTTTTTGTGGCAGCAACTTTTAATTACATTGACTTTACCATTTCCAATGGCAGGCTTGGGTTGTCCTCCATTGGTTGGTTTCCCTCTAACGATGGGATAGCGAGACCTTCTCCCCTGGCCCCTAAAGTTGTCTCTAGATGAAGATGCTGTGGACAATGATATAGACTGGGAGTTGCCTCCAATTAATCCGCCTGTCTTTGTCACAGTAGTGCCACTGCCAATAACACGATCTGAGGTCAAAACTGGCTGGGGCACATTTAAGGAAGGAGAGGAGTCAGATGATGAGGAGGAGGGATCAGACTTTGAAGAATCCAGCGTGGAGTTCTGTGCTGGCTGTGGTCTGATGGAAAGCCTTGATCCACCAAACGGCCTGTTAGCAAGCAGAGGAGAGCGCACCTTACCGTTCACTCCCATACTAGAACGACGATAAGGTTGAGTGCCTCCAGACGGTGAGCCAGGTCTTGTCCTAGAATAAGATTCCCTTGTATCCACACTATCATTTTCCTCTACCTTTCTGTTAGGGTCAGCTAGAGGTAGAGTAGGATTCTTTTGGGCCGCTGTGGTGTCTGCAACTTTATCATTTTTCCCAGTGATGTTTCTACTCCTCTCATTGAGATAATCTTCATTATGACCTTCATCATTGTCATTAGAGGTTCCTCTATGAACATGCTCACTTGAGTCTCTGTGTCCACCTGAGGAATGATGGGAATCAGTGTTTGAAGAAGTGGCTGCTGAAGAGGAAGATGATGAAGAGGATGAGGTAACAAGGTTTCTAGTGTCACTAGATGCAGTATTTTGATTGGTGAAAGAAGGCTTAACTGAACCCACTCCCACCCCATTCTGTAGTAAGTTGTCAGTCTTCAGATCTTTACTAGTCGGCTGTATTATGGATACTCCTGCAGCACCTGTGGCCCCTGAAACCCTTGTGGGTGTCCTCCTGATGGAGGTCCTACCATCATGCCTGGACGATGAAGCTCTTGTCCCTTGACTAAACTTGCCTGGGTAACGGCTTGCTAGCCAAGGGAACCTTTCAGCAAATGAGGCGCTAATTCCAGTACGAGGAATGACTGATTTTTCATTACTTCTCATCGCCGTTCCCTCTTCGTCCTCTTTCTCTTCCCTCCCTCTCTCCTCTGTGGGTTGTGGTATGGAGCTTGAAGAAGGCTCTTTAACTTTGGTAACTTGTGTGTCTGGGCTTTTGTAATTACTGTCATCATTTCCCTCCCTGAATGTTGTGTCTCGCTCAAGTGATGTATGCAAACTCTGTCTGTTTTGTGAAGTTGCAGAGATATGAGATCCTCTGTGTGAAGTTGATTGAGAAGAGCCTGCTGTGTCTGTTTTGGATGGGTGGTTTGAGCTGCTCTGTGAAGTGGATGGATTGGTGTCTGAGCTCTGCAAAGATGTGGAGCCTTTAGACCCAGACACTGATGTGGACTGCAATTTGTCAACATTATATGCATCTAATGTTGCCTGGCTGTTGGTTCCACTTCCTGAAGGGGAACTTGATGTTGCTGAATTGAAATTTTGTGATGTTACATGTGAGCTATGAGATCCTCTGTGTGAAGTTGATTGAGAAGAGCCTGCTGTGTCTTTGTTGGATGGGTGGTTTGAGCTACTCTGTGAAGTGGATGGATTGGTGCCTGAGCTCTGCAAAGATGTAGAGTCTTTAGACCTAGACCCTGATGTTGATTGTGATTTGTCAACATTATATGCATCTAATGTTGCCTGGCTGTGGGTTCCACTTCCTGAAGGGGACCTGGATGTTGCTGAATTGAAAAAAAGTGATGTTACATGGTTTGGGGTCCTGTCTGGTAAAGTGGACTGTGATGTTGCTGAACTACGTGTGTTTGAAGTTGCTGGGTTCAAAGTCCTGCTTGGTAAATTTGACTGTGAGGTGACAGCTGGTTTGTAACCATTCAGCGTTCGAGTGGAATTCCCTCTGAACAAAATTCCAGGACGTCTTCGAATGTAACCATATTTAGAGCCTAACCCTGACCCGTTGGTGCGTCCCGCTGAAGCAGAACCTCTACCAACAGATGTATCGTCTGTCTGCTGTAAATTGGTTTCTTTTACAACTGTAGAGGAGGGTTTTGTATGTGTTAACCTAGGCCTATCATAGATTTCCTTGCTCTCTGGGTATGTGGAAGCCACATAGTCTTTTCTACTGGCTGCAGACTCTTGAATTTGTGAGGATGCTGAGGTTCTAGAAGATGTAGAGGATAAGGAGGAATCAGAAGAAGAGGAGGAAGTATGTGAGGAGGATGAAGTAGAAGAAGATGAAGAGGAAGAAGCAGCCTTGGAAACTGGTTTTTGATGAACCCTGATCTTAATGGGCCTTCTGGGTGGTGGATTGGGACGAGGTTTGGTTGGGGAGGGCGTTAAAACTTTGAGACTGGGGGTCTCAGTAGTCAGAGGCTTTTCATCATATCCCACTTCATCTTCAAATTCAGGGGGAACATTGTTGTCTGGTTCTTTTATCTCCGGTACAACCTCCATGGTTGTTGTCTCTTCTACCGGAGATGGTGTTGTGGTTTTTTTCTCTTCTTCTACCTCCTTATCTTCTCTATTTTGAGCTTCTCCTCTGGAAGACAATCTGTTCACTGGTTTTCTGACTGATCCCCTTACAGAGGAGAAGATGCTGTGATAGGACCGTGACTGGGAAAGTGGGCGCACACGGCCGTTGACAGGTGCGGCAGGGCGTGGCTGAGGGGGCATGGTGGGTTCTTCTGTTGACTGAAGGTCAGGTTCATCAGGGTCAACATCCGTTTTGGAAAGAGTTTGGCTAGTCCTGCTGTTGTCCTCGGTTTTTGAGAACGAAGAGGCAGCTCTACTGGCTGGCAATAGACAAAAATTGTTGTGAATTTAGGATTAATCAAATTTTGAATCATACATGCACACACATACTGTTTACAGTCAAATGTGCTTACATCTTGGCATGATAACACTGAGGACCTTGCTCTGTGGTCCTTGACCCCTCCTGTTGGTGGCTCTAATCTTGAAGATGTACCGCTCTCCTGGTGTGAGACCATCTATGGTGGCTGTGGTGCCACGGTACGTCACACTTTTCATTCCGAATGGCTTCATAGCCGGAGCATAAGACAGGGTGTACTCTGTATGGAGGTAGAGTTTGAACAACTGTTGTCAAAAGAGATAGTGTGACCATTCGGAAGAAAATTTCACTAATGTCCTTTGAAAATCTGAATTCAAAAGTTCATACAGAAAATCTTTGCCTTTATTCTAACTATGTGACCTCATCAGTCATTGCATTACCCAGATGTATTTTCTGTATTTAGTATTTTCATTATTGTATGAACCCATCAAATTACACTACCGACATAGTATGTCAGAACAAATATTGACCACTGGAGATCACTAATAATGGGGGCACTATCATTGCAGAAATGTAAGTAAAACATAAATGATACATACACTGATTTCTTAGCAAACCTTTATTTGTTTATTCCTTCTGGCCTCACCTCTTATCCTCCCATTGGGTTCTTCAGGTGGATCCCATGTTGCTATTACAGCGGTTCCTTTGCCTCGTAGTGGCTTGACCTCAAAGTTCTCTGGTGGCCCAGATGGTGCTAACAAGTGAGGAAAACACAAGTGAATGGAAAGACAGAAGTGAAAGGAGGAGCAGCAGAACAGAAGACAGAAGCAACGTAGAGGTAACAGAGTGAGGAAATTGCTCATTAAAGAATGTAAAAACAGCGACTTTGTGCCAGGAGGCTTGAAGGGAAGTTCTGCTGCCATACATTGACAGAAACCTCCCCTTGAGATCATGTATGGAACTGCAGATGGATATCTGAGCTGTGAGCCAGGCAGTAAATGCTGACATTCCAATGAACCGCAGCTCAGGAGTTGCTATGATAGTACAAAAGTTGCAATCATGACAGAGCTGCAGCCAAAGCTGGAATCAAATATCAAATGTGAGTAATAGGCAGTGAATGTGATGAAGTGTGGTATAAGAAATAAGTAGAAAAGAGCTAACAGACAGAGTTATGCAAGACAGACTTCTTTTCTACACAAGTTAATTCTCTTTTCTTGGGAAAATGCAGGGATTTGGCCCTCTATAGCTATTCCTCTTGATTCACTTCTCATAATGTTTCCTAAGGTGCATTATGACCTACTAAATCATAAGCTATAAACAGCAGGCAGTGGCTGCATGTGCATACCTGACTCAGGGGTCCTCTGAAAGACGGAGACGCTCCACTTTCCCTGATTTTCTCCCTGTGATATTCTGACAGAGAACTCATACATGCCATCAGCACACAGGGAGTCTATCATTATCCTCCTCTGGGCGCTGTCCTTGTACTCCCAGCGTGCTGACTCACCCTTCTCCCTGTACCTTACTGTGTAGGATCTGGGTGAAGAAAAAAAGGGATGTTTTATTCCAGTGGAAAGTTAGTGGTTAGAATTCCGTCTTACTTAGTTAATCTTTGCCTTTATGTCAATTTCTTTCACACACAATTTAACAGTTCCCACCTTATTACCCCGGGTCCGACCTTCCCCATCTCAACAGCAGGGTCAACCCAGGAGATAAGGACCGACTGAGGAGACATGACCCTGACACTGATGTCCCGGGCCTCGTACTCCGGTGGCACTGGACACACAGACACACACAGACAAGACAAGAATAGAGACAAAAGTGTCTAGCTCCAAACCAATATCAAAATGGCCTCTGAGTTTACTGAATTTGGATAAAAGTCTGCATCTGGTTTCTCACATTTTGGCTAAGATGACAACCAAATATATTAAGAATTCTAACTATTTTGAGATAGTTACAATGCAAAAAAAGACAATCAAAGTGTGTAGGAAAGCAGTGATTCTAAAAAAGACTGCAAGTACCTGGTGTGGTTGTTTTGGTTGCAACTGCTCTGCTGGCGGCTGCGCTCTGGCCCTGGGCTTTTTTTGCCTGCAGTGACACCACATGAACGGACTCAGATGCTATGAATAGAAAGGGATACCAGGCACGGCCAGAGTTTACACTATGGACACTAAAGATAGTACAAACTAAATGTATACATTTAGCTCGTTTTTATTTAAACTAAATCACAAAATAAGATATGCAAATGTAGCTTTACCCCTTTAATCTGGTTACGAGTGTAAAATGTGAGTCCTCTTACTTAGTTTTTGTGTGTTTCGGTTTCTCTGGTCAGATTGAGGCTTGATGTGGTGTTGGCGTCTCCTTTCCAGCGGGGGAACTCCTGCCAAAGCTCTCTCGGGCTGCCTGGGACCTGAGGAGGACTGAGGGGCCCTCCTGTGTGTCCGTGTCTTAGACACGCCTAATGGGTGAGCTGTTCTGTCCACCCTGGTGGTCCGCTGTAACGGGGGCTGTTTTCTGGCAGCAGTTTGTGGAGACCTGGCTGGACCTGTTGGGGGATGATAATAGAGGGGAAAGTCAGAGTGCACCAGAGTTCATGTTACCTTTTTGACCCCATAGTTCATTCATAATCTGTGTTCTGTGCTGGATTTGCCTTAGGGAACCAAACTGCCATGAAAAATCCCTGAACATAATTGTTCCATTGAAGATACATATCCACAGCAATAAACACATAATTACAAGTCACTTTCATCCAACAGTGTCAGTTAATATGCACACACATGCCATTGAACGACACCATGTCCCCTGTCATCTGCTCCAACTTTTGGCGTCCTGCTTCCTGCTTCAATCCCACCCTAGAGTGACTCCATCTTGGACAACAACTCAGACAATGACTTAGACAGCCAGACAATCACCCTCATCTGGCTGCAGTGCTGAACGATAGCATTGGCAATATAATTAAAAAACTCTTCTTTTTTTCCTTACCTCCCTTCATCCCTCCTCCATCCGTTTCTCATAATCACTGTCAGATGAAAATGATCTGACCTGTTTCCCATCAGAATAGCTGCATGCACAGCTGGATGAATGCTGACAGGTCAGATTTCATAAAACAAAGTGGTTATAAGGAGAAAGAAATGCTGTCGAGGTAGGGTTTCCCCTTTTAACAAACAGGAAGGTTTGGTAAACTAAAAGTAGTTTGCTTTTTACTTTGCCTTAAAAAGGGAGAGAGGGAGAGTTTTAGAGCTGTTGGGCTTCTACCATGACACTTTATATGTGGAGGGAACAAAAATGAGAGAAAGAGGATGTGAAAGGGTGTTTAAAAAAAAGATCTGTTGGAGCTCTCCATAAGTCTCTCTGTTGCTCTCCTTTCCTAAGTCCTGCCAGCATAGCTGAGTGAATTTCTCCACTTTGGATCTAGACAACAGGATTTTCAACAATGCAACATCTCTCTTTTTCTCTAATGTTGCTTTTCCTGTTTTCAAATTCTCCTCTCCAATATTTTCCAGCACCTTTACAAGTTTCATGGATGATCTGTTCTGTGTGTTCCTCTTGTTTGTCTGCCAACATGACAGCAAACTATTGCATGTCTATTAAAGGTGTAATTACTAGACATTGAAATTATTATTAATCAATCCAATTGACGATCATAATGGAAAATGAACAGGAGCCAATTAAACGTAAAGTTGAACTTAACAGGATCACACCAGTGTTGTTGTCTCTCATTCACATCTTTGACTGCTACTGTGGTAACACTTTCAGTCATCCAATCCTCTGTCGTATACTCATGGTACCTGTTTGAGTGTCTCCCTTCATACTGACATTTGGTTTTAATCAGCCTTAATCTTCTTTTCCTTATTTCCTTCTTCCTCTTTTTCTCTCTCTGGAACGCTGTCCCAGTGCATAGTTTGGCACGGGTCTCCACACCGCGGACCACTAAACCACTAACTCCACAAGTGCTCTCACTTGCCAAATCCTTTCTGTTTCTTCTGGAAGCTTGATAGTCCGAGATGCTGTGAGCCTGGCCTCCAGACAGATAGACCACTGCCACAGTGGAGACCCACCTCAGTGTTCAGGATGTTGCTGAAGAATGTCACTGTTTACTCCCTCCTCAAAAAATAGGTGAAGAAAGCAAGGCTGTCTCTGACATTTCACCTTCAAACGTAAATCTAAACTTTGCAACTTTGCTTTTGTGGAATTGGTTACATTGCTCAGTTTACCCACTGTTTATTTATTTATTCAAACAGCTTGCTGTGGCAGAGCTTTCCTGGAGGCAGATATAATCAGTTTAGACATAACCGACAAATACAAAAAACTTAAAACTTATGCTCAATGGCTTGTCTCATAGTTTGCCTTCATTCATTCATTAGCTCAGCAGGCTATGACCTACTTCACTAAACAACTTGATTTGTGAAATGGGATTATTAGCTGACCTAAAAGATAACCTATGATAATCAATGAATAGTAATTGTCAGTTGCCAGTAAGGTTTCAGCTTTATAACAGTTGCTAATCAATCAATCAATCAATCAATCAAAATGTATGTATTTAGCACTTAACAGCAACCAGCAGGTATTCAAAGTGCTTAACATCAGAAACCAAGAGTAAAAACACATATCATACAATAGAAAGAATGAACATAGAAAACTGTAAAATCAGAAAGGGTTACAAAGAAGCAGAAGAATGAAATTGTCACGCCATTGTTACGTATTAAGAGCCAGACTAAACAGATATGTTTTGAGTTTGGACCTAAAAAGAGTCACGTCAGTAATAGTGCGAACACCAGGGGGTAACTTGTTCCAGAGTCTCGGGGCAGCAACTGCAAAAGCCTGATCACCCCACCGTTTACACCTGCACCTTTCGCAAAACTTGACCGGTTGTGCTCCCGCAAAGTAAAAATTTCAGACAAATACCTCAATAAGGCCTTGAAAACAATAATGTATGATAATAATATTCTAAAACATACAGGGAGCCAATGTAGAATGTAGAGAACGGGAGTGATATGTGCACGTCTAGATGTATTAGTTAAAAAGCGAGCAGATAAAGAGCATTACAGTAATCCAACCTTGAACTAATAAAAGCATGAATGCTAATGTTTGGCATTTTTAGTATGTGAATTGGAATGTTAATTGGGATAATTAAAATTGCCTGGCCCGGCAGCTAGGTAGATAACTTTAGCTAATGTAATGCTAAGTGTGCTAGCAAGGCTTCATGACATTTTATGTCATCTTTTGTTCCTTGTCTTTCACCGGGAGTTATCGAAGCATTACTGTGCCAGAAACACATGGTTCTTTGGCTCCATTTACTGAGGTTATAAACCCAACAGATATGATTAGCTGTGTCTCCAGAGTGGCTTTGCCTCACATAAATACAACTGAAACTCCAGTGCTGCATGATTTTTTCAGTGGTTAGCACCATCGCCTTGCATCAAGAAGGTCCTGGTTTAAATTGCTGGTCCTTGTTCTTTAATTCTGGAATTTGAATTGGTTTTCTCCATGTTTCCTACTGTGGCCCAAAGACATGGCAAGTGAAGTCGATAGATTAAATTATCCATGTGGAACAGTATGAACTAAAGTGTTTATTTTCAAATGTCAATTATACGTTCATAAACCCTAAATGGCATGTCTTTAAATTAACTGTTGTCTAAGCACAGGTCAAAATGATCATAAAATGATCATCGATTATAATTATGATAAAACGGGGAGTCACCTGATCTGCTCGGTATTCTATCACTTTCTGCTCAATAGAGTCATTTAAAGCAGAATGGCATACAAAAACAAAGACAAACAGAAAAGCTACCCCGAACCACGCTTTTCTCAGACTCAGTCTCAGATTCAACAGGTGGGTATCGTCAACGACGAGAAGCAAACTACTATCCATGCTGAGCTAGCGTCTCTTACTGCAAGCCTTGGCTCTATCAGATCTGATGAGGACAATCTAAAAACTACTGTGCAAAGCAACTCAAAAATTCTTGATAGTCATGGCCAAACTTTTTTAAGAGCTAGAGGTGACGCTAGCAGATATGGAGGATAGAAACCAAAGATGCAATATCTGCATCGTCGGGCTGAAAGAAGGGCTATTCAACATCTCTCACGGCCCCCTGTTTAAACAGCTCCCGCAATTGGCAGATGTTCATATTTAGATTATGAGAGCCCATCAAATTTACAGGGATAGTCCAGGAAAGAACACCACTATTAATTACTGATTTTCAACGTGCTTCGTTACTCAGACAGGCAGGCGATCCTACAGGCTGCGCAGAAATCTCTGCTCGTTGTCAGGGGCAAAAAGATTCGCTTTTCCCCGGACTACAGCAACTTCATGGACGCCAAGCTTCCACCAGCCTTCTGGAATTTGAATTCAGTTTTTTGAATTTCAACCCTAACCCTAACCCTTTGCCATGTTTAATATAGCCTACTATTAATAGGTTAATTAGGCCACTACTAGGTTAGAGTCTCTTATCCAATGTGCTTGCTATTTTGTATTTTGCTTTCTGTTTCCTGTCTTTGTTTGACGAGAAATGCGTTTATTTTTAAGCTTATTTAGTGTGGAACCTGTTGCTGTTGCAACCAGGTAACTATGGCCTGCTGTGCCTTGCTCCTTGAGTGTTAGCCTTCTGGGCTTAACTTTGTATGCACTATTGTTAGAAATTAATGAAGTGAAAGGCAGTATCCAGTATCATGTTGCTTTTCCACATCTACTTACATTTAGAACAGAGATTTTTTGATAATGGGTGATCTTACATTTTTAGTTTGGAACTGTGGTGACGACATTTTCTTAGTGTCACAAGCGAGCCAGCACCCTAGCCCTCCTTAAAAAGACAAATGTTGACATTGCATTATTACTGGAGACGCATTTGCTACAGACTGCGACCGGCCGCTTAGGACATTGTGGTCAAAACGGAATCTTCCAGTAAAGTTTTGTTCTCTTGGACACTACGGGCAGAATCCCGTGATCTTGTGATCTTTACAATAGGAAAATTGCACTGGTCAGAAAATTGCGTGTCAGTTTACGCACCTAATGTTTTTGATGGGTTAGGGTTAGGGTCTCTATGGTACGCTCACCAATCAAATGCTGGAGTTAACGGACCGTTCTTATGTTGTTGGTGCGGACTTCAATGCTGTGTAGGATCCAAATATTGATCGTCGAATGTGGTCACTGGGGTTCAGGCTCAGGCCACAAATGCTTTGAAGTCATGGGCCAGCAGCTTGGGGTATATAGATATTTGGCGCGCAGTTAATCCCACCTGTAAGGATTATTCCTTTTTCTCAGGTAGACTAGACAGGTAGATTTTCTTTTAGCATCTCTCGATTATTTCATTCAATTGATAAAGCGGTGTTACTCCCAATGGCATTGTCTGACCATAAAGGGGTTCTCTGTGTCACCACCCTAGACCGTCTGTCTCAACGTGCTGTTAGATGGCATTTTAACACTTCTTTATTAAAAAATGAAGCTTATAGCACTCAGTTTATAGCAAAATCAAAACACTTGTAGACATTGATGTTGGCTCTGTAGAAGACTCCAGGATATTGTGGGACGGGATAACAGGTTTTATTAGGAGCAATACCATTCTATTCTGCTCTAATGCGCACAAAGCTAGATTTCTTCAACTACAAAACCTTGAAGCTGAGTTCACCAGATTGTACTAATCAACATTAGTCTATATACTTTGTGTTCCACTTCTGGGATTGCTCCGGTGCAGCAGGAAATTCCGTCGGATGCTTGTATTTTCCTTTTCCTTCTGCTTTCTTTGTGTTGAAATTTTCAATTTGGTGGATTTATGAAGGCTATTGTTGACTGCTCCTCAGATCTCTGCAGGGTAAATGAGACAGCTAGCTAGACTATCTGTCCAATCTGAGTTCTCTCTCACACGACTATTTTGCAGAGGCTGAATTTAGCATGCCATTAAACCAGAGCTGGTTTTCCTCCTCCTCCAGACTCTCCTTTGAGGAGGGTCTGGCAAAGCAAGACTAGTGGTCGATCGTCTTTTTGTTTGAAGCACTGCTAGGGAATGCTTGTTGCCCCTCCTGCCCTGGGAAAGTGATTTTGTTCCCCTAATGTCCCATCTCAGTGGTGAGTAAGTTCACGGTTTTAAATGGATTTTTTATATATAGTAAGGTTGAGCCTGGTTGAATGTATTCTCCATTCTTTTCCAGGTTCCTCCTAACTTACTTTGCCTTTTGTCATTTTTTGTGTGTTTTGTACTAATTATGTGTGTGTGTGTGTGTGTGTAATTTGTTTTGATCTAGTTTCACCTTTTGGTTATCTCATGTTTCTTTTTAGCTTGTGTTCATCTAATTTAGGTTTGATTTGCATTCATTGTGCTGCCCCTTTATTGTTGGCTTTTTGTGAGTGAACTAACTGGGTTACCTTACAGTTGTTTTAGATTATTTTTGTATTTATTTCTTTCTTTCAGAGCAGGGGGCCATCTTGTTTGGAGGCTAGGCACCCGTGGTGAGGTTTCTTCACTGCTTTGTGTGTGAGCTTTTGCTAGGGACACAATATTGACTAGATCATTTTTCTGTGAGAAATGCTGTGTGATTTGCTGTGTTGCACCTAAGGTGAGAAGCGGTGGCACCCCTGAACACTCCACAGTGTAGCCTGCCTCTCCACAAGTTTGTTCGCAGGTTATTTTTACAGTCTGTTAAAAGCAGTGACTGGTAAATGTGATTATTAAAGTGTTGTTCACCATGAAAGGCAACACAACTCATTTACCTGTTGAATTTGGATCAATTGCAAGAAAAACACCAAGCTGAATAAATAAATCTGAGTCAGAGACCAGGAAGTGTTTTTTCAACTGATCCTAAATGGGACAGAAAAAGTGAGCCCCAAGAAATTGCATTGTGACATTAGATTTGTTGGTTCCTTTTATATCCACAATGACAGCAGATCATTTCACAAAACTGCTTATAATGGATTTAACCTCACACTTTTACATGTACGTCAGTTCACTGAGACATACCACTCTCATTTGGTGTTGGTAAAGATGCCTTGAGATCAGGTTTACCTGCTGATGTGTTGCTGACAGGTGCACCGCCCAACACAGCAAAGCCATCCAGGTTAACCCATTCAGGGTCTAAAATTAAAACAAACAAAATAGGTTAAATGTTGTTGCCAATAGAAGATTGGTAAGCAAGCCCTAAATTATATAGATTTAAAAACAAACCAAATTTACAGAATCATTTCTACCTGATGAAGACATGTTTAAGTGGATATGGTATTTTTCTTTTTTGTGTATGATTTGCAATTTCCCCTTATTGCCTCATTATTTACTCTCCATCTCGCCCCTTGTTCCTGATAATTCATCTCTCCATTTTTGTTGTTTTAACAGCAGCAGGCCAGACACAACGATGTAGAGGCAAACAGCATGGTGTAATTTATGATGACTGATGCTGCTCTCATGCTGCTTAGGGAACAACACACAATCTGCAAGGAATTTCTGGAAAGGCAACAGTGAGATGCTGCTTGGTTGCCAGAAACTTATGGCAAATTTAAGCAGTGCTGGAGACACCACAAGGCCGCCAGAGCACATACACACACACACACAAACACACACACACACACACACACACACACACACACACACACACACACACACACACAAACCCTATACAAGACAATGCATGATTTAACACTTGGCCGCACCCTATCCTCCACCACTATGCCCACTATGCACACATTCAGTATATGTGCAGCCACACACACAAAGTGGCCACAACAAAGGGGCTTGGGTTAAAGGAGCTGGGCTGGGTTTGGATCTGTAAATGAAGGGTTGGCTGCAGACTCTGAGCCGCTAATGAAGTATGGCTCTAAGAGGCCAAGGACAAAACGGAATAATGAGAAAAGCAGGCTTCACAGTGTCAACACGGCAAACTGTATGTATATAGAAACATAAAGACCTGTCTTATGTTTGACAAGGCAGGATTAGGAATTAAGAAGCTGTTAAGAACTCTTTTAAGAGAGAGATAATTTCCTACTAAAACCTAAAATAGCCACTGTCTGCAGAGCCAAGATGATGATGGCCAGTCACGCACACCAGCCCCCAGTACTCTTTCTGTCTTGCAAACTTGGACGACAGCATATCCAATGATAAACTAATCCTCTGATAAACTCTATCCTACATGCGCTCGCACAAATGTGCATACACCTCACCTCCTGGCATCTCTGCCTTGTACACAGCTGTGTTCATCTCTCCTCATTCTTGGCACTTGTCTTGAGAAAGTGCAGAACTCCAGGATCTGAAAGCTTACTCCATAGTTTAAGCCAAACCTCTTTTTTTTTTCTCTTTGTCCATCTATTTTCCTCTTAATGACTTTTTTTGTCTGGCAATACAACCTTAGGTCCATCAGAAACCTATTCATCGGTTCAGTGACTTATCTCACATTCTTGTCTTGCACTTACTCTCTTTTTGATTCTTTCTATGTTTCTGCCTTACCTACATCCTCCAGTAGAGGAGAGTGACTGTTCTTCACCACTTTTGTGAAGCGGTGAGACCTCGTGGGTTTGTTGGCGTTGATGATGAAGCGGTCCACAGGTCTTCCATCCAGATGAATAGAAGGCTCCCAGCTTTCCTTCAGGCCCTTATCCACAGAAGTCTGTTTTCCATTGTGTGGCCGTAGGGGCTTCTCTGCTGCAAAACAAATGACGTCAGGATAAATTGGGTCTATGTAAAGCTTTTTTTAACAATTTTTTTTGTCTTTATCCGTTACAAATTCCCCTACAAATTCAAGCAGTATGTGGGTCTACAGTTAAAGCTCTGTAAACTGATTTAAACCTTTTCTTCAGTGCCACCGGTACAATTTCCTCAGGATTTATTATAATTGGCATTTGAAGAAACTGATCCAGATGAAGCACAAATACACCATCATCATGAGATGATGATACTGGGACAACTAAGCATTGCGTTTGACTTTAACACAATATCAAATGATGAATCCAGCCTGTATGAAAGATGAAAAGCTGTGAAAAAGGCCCAAGAGGAGATTGCGTACATGGAAAATAATAAACAGCATAATGAAATATTTAAAATGGCTGACCTTATTCATCATGCACAAAATACTGGCTTCGTGCCTGGGTGCTTACATGGATGCTGAAACCTCAGCTGACTCAACATAAGTAAGAAAAGTACTTAAGACGTGTTTACAACCCTGACCCAATACCCATGATCCATGTCCGTGAATTGAATTTTTTTGCTTTCTTCAAAGTCAAATAATTATTAGCAATACACATTATGTATACAGCTGGAGACGCGGGTCTCAACGAAGATTGACTTATATACGAAGACTGATTATACGGCACTGTTTGAGTTCATGCTGTGCTCATAACTATGCTGTTGCACTACATTTGTGTGCTAGTGTGTGTTTTCTGCTGGATTCGTGAAAGCTTTTGTTAATGCTGCCAAAAAAGGTTATCTGATCAGAGCGATGAGGGTGACCCAAACTTAAAGATGCTAAAATGCTCCAAAGAGCTGAGGGGAACAGCAGAATCTGGTGATACATTTCAATGCAATTTATTGTTTATTACTATATTGGTATCACAAATGTATTGATTATAGCAGCTTTAAATCTCAAGAACCAAATAGTAGGTATTCAAGCATTGGCTACGCTGTAAATGGAGGGGATTTGCTGGTTTAATTGGCAGCTGGTCATTCATCGCTGTCACATTTAATTGTCAGTATTGTCTGTTCACATCATAAACAGCTGGCCATTATGTCTGTCTGTGCTGGCCAAAGGTTTACAGCAGTTTCAGTTTAGCATCTTCACAAAATAACTCCATCGCTATGAATTCTTGTTGTATGCAGTTGTGAGCCCAGCTGGATCTGCACTTAAATTTTTCACTTTAAGGAATAATTGCCGCTCAGTCTTCATGTGCTGCAGTGTCCAGTTGGTCGCAGCTCTTTGGAGGTCTACAATGTTGTCTCTGCTTAACTCTATGTTCAGTTGCGCGCTGAAAGAACGTCTCCTTGCTGTTTCTAGACAACACAGACCCTCAGATACAGAATTTATGTACCTGGTTAGATAAAAAAGTGTGAGTGTTTTCCATGAACAAAACACAGTATCTGCTCTTTACAGCCTCATTAAATGTAGGGTTACAATGGAGTACATTTTTTCAGCTGTTTGTTACTCCATTGACACAAGACGAGATGCATTTCATTCACTCTAACCCTGTTTCCAATAAGGCCACGTGTTACGTAGTAAGCAATCTGCTCCTCTGTCCAGAAGTCATTCAGAGATTTGGCGTCTTTGGAAATGTATGATTCAAGGGTAAACCAGATATTTCTGATTAAATCAAGACTCCTTTGAGCACAGTAGACGCATGACTGCCACTCAAGAATAAACAGTTTGAGAAGCAGTTAAGCAACTGAGTGGTTGTAACATCATAATCAGGGGGGCTATAAGGTTGTTGCCATGGGACACCAGGGCAATAATATAACATTTAAAAGACAGGCAAACAGAGTGAGATTGAGTTAGACAGTGGAAAGTATTAAGTATGTTAAGAATGAGGGCAGGGCCTGAGGGTCATTATGTCACTGTCTTTAAGGATAAATGTGTGTGTGTGTGTGTGTGTGTGGGTGTGTGGGTGTGTGTGTGTGTGTGTGTGAGAGAGAGTGTGAGACAGACACACACGTGTATGTGCATGTGTAGTGTGGTACAAGAAGCCTATGCAGGTAAGCCCTGAAGTCAAGGATTCTTGTTAAACTGTTCTAGAAAATACTTGCGCTCATGTGCTCATGCACCTGCAATGTGCCCAACTTTTACAAGAGCACCTTCTCACCTCGCACACAAAATCACAGACGCCAACACCCCACTCACCCCTAATAAGTTTGCCATTAACCCCTAATAACTGTCATCTTCCACAAACTCCCATCAATAATGAGAATCCCCAGTGAAGGTGTGTGTGTGTGTGTGTGTGTGTGTGTGTGGGGAAGGAGGTATGTGTGGATGGGTTAACAAGGTAATGTTGCAGTGGTGAGCTAAGATTGTCCGTACTGTAAGTTCTTTAGACTGAAGTCATACACATCAGTAAATGTTTAGATTCTAACAATAATGTGCTGATATGGCAACAACAAAGACTTGAACTGACTGAGGTGTCTTTTCTCTTTGATAACTGTAGAGCTATCAAAGAGAAAAGGTGCTAGAGACAATTGATGTAAAAGTTTACACTTTCCTGTTTTTGAGATATTGTTTAAATCATTGCAGCATGACATCCATTTGACAGACATGAACGAAACCTCAAACATGTCTTGCGGTGTTTCTTGGCAGGGCCTTGTTGTTAGTATTAGGAATATATACGTACACCATGGGAAATTACCACTGATATCAATAAAGTCTTATTTTATTAGTCTATTTATCTTATGTCTTATATTATATCCTATGTTGCTGTTAGACTGAACAAAAAACGAGCTTCAACTTAAGTCTGATCGGCAGATAGTTTTGGTTTTTGGTTTTTCAGTTGAATTCATTATTATGATGCTCACAGCATTGGAAAAATTCCACAGCAACATATTTTTACCAAAAACTGTTTCTGTAACTGTTACTAAATGTTCTTCTGGACAATTCACAGACCTCACTGTCAACGGTTTTCAGTGAAAATACTTTCTACTGAAGAAACAGTCCCATGGTCACAGCATGCTCTGTCGATTATTATGAGTAACTGATAGATGTTGCTGTTGCTGTTGCTTTGCTTTTTTTTTTTTGCTTTTTTTTTAATGTATTTTGTTAGTACTTTGTGCACTTTGATTTAAGCCCCACAAAGAAATCCCATTCACCTTCATTGTATTGGGGTGGAGTCCAGTTTTAATGGACAGATATCTGAAAAACTGGAGAGGGAATTTCCGCATTGTTCAGTGTTTATGCTAAGCTAAGGATCTTCTGGCAGTAGCTGTTTGGTGTACAGTTATGAGAGGGGCATCGAGTCCTCAGAACCATACACCAATCTAGGTCCTTTTTTTTCTACACTGTAATACGTCCCACAGGTGTGTCTCATAAATTAGCGTCCCTAGCAGTGGCAGGAAATACAACCCAAAGGAATGTTGTCATATCTAAACTACAGAACGTAACGGTTGCGTTTTTAACACGCCAATGACATTGTGAAAGCAGTTTGGTTAGGTTTAGGCACAAACACTACTTTTCTGTGAAGTAAAACAAAACACGCTGTTTACTTTTATTTTTTTTAGAGGACAAAAACCCCGGCCTCCTGGTGTTTCCTAGACCCATTCACCGTCGCAACCTACCTCCTTATGCAGAGTTTTGGCGCTCTTATACTTAGTCCCCTTACTTTCGGCTTTTCTCTCGACATGATTAGTATGGCCACTACAGGGCGCTGCCACTGTAAACAACATGGTCGTAAAAACAACCGATCGGGGCATTTTTCTCATCTAACTTTAAAAATAAAAAGTAACATTAATTCTTATAGGGAGCTTGCCAGAGGCTACAGAGTTCTTGGTTTCACCTCTGTCACCCTTGCATCCCCTCTGACCTTTGTCCTTCATTAAACTCTTCCCATTAATCAACTTTGTCATAAACTCAACACACCAGACTAAGTCCATGACCATGGGCACAATCAATCACCTATCTGTCAGATTAGATTCTGTCATTTTATTATTGGAAATTATGCCTTATACATAGATATTTTATACAAAGCAACAGCCTGACGTGAGTAATTGTTTAACCTGGGAGGGTTACGTGCATTTACCAACAGTAGCTGGCCAGTACAATTACAGTTTTTAAAACGTGCTTTGCGTTTCAACATTAAGGGTCACAGGCTTGAACCAATAGACTTCCAAAATGTTTCAAACATACCACCACTGATGAAGACTGACATCTGAAGACTGACATCTGAAGACAACAATGTTTACGCTATGTCTTCCTGCAACACACTTACTATGCTGACACCTACCGCTGGGACAGGGGTGCTCACAACCCAGGTGGTATTTGTTAAAACAACTGGAACGGCGCCTCAATGACATCATGACACCAGACATGCCATGGCTGGCAGGGTTGACAGGCAGCCAAGTTTCAGGTTGGGGGGGCTGCTGGGTAAAACAGGTGATCAAACATACCCAGTATTGTGGAAAATATTAGAGATAATGGGATCTGTGCTGCCTCTCTGGCTGTCATATTTTCCCAATGCAAAGTTTTTCTGGGAGATTTGGCACGGGGGTGCTCCTGCAGAATCACCGCACATTGCTGTAAGTGGAGCAGAGAAATCAAATTCCACTGGCCTGTCAATAAATGATTCCCTCTTTCCCCTCACTCTCCACCCCAATTACTCTCCACACTCAACACTTTCCAGGAGTTGATGGACTGTGGCTGCACAGAAGAAGTTGAAATTTGTTATAATCCAAATACACTGTTTCTGTTCTCTCTATTTGCACAGCTCCTGCCTAGCTGCCCAGACATTCCCTAGTGCCCAATTTCTTTGTGTAGAATTTTAGATTGACAAGCTGATGACACGTGAATGTAGATAGTTAATAAGTAACACTCTTCTCTCCCTTAACAACTACTGTCAAGAAGAAGACGTTTGACTCCAAGCTGCTCCAGCGGAGCAGTGAACTGTGGTTGTGTTACAGTGAGTAGCTCCCAGGTGTGAATGTATATAAGTGGATGAATGTGGAGCAGGGTGTTGCAGAAAAAACGCTCTGAAAATACTTCCTAAAAGATGGAAAAGAAAACGACTCAGAGGAAAAGACCACAACAAATAGCAGCTGCCGAGAAAGCAATGACCTCATTCGCTAAGTGCTAACAGTCAAGAAGGAGGCATATAGAAACTTACAGATCAACTGACAATATAAGTGGACTGAGTGTTTTGAGAAAAGGGGAAAAAAGGCTGGCTGTAACGTCGCCTTTAAACTCAGCCAAAAGGTTTAGCTTACTGACCTCCAAAACTCCTCAGACTCTATGGCAGTTTTGATATTTGGGATATTTTGACCATTTGGAGGATAGGGGCTTCTTTCCCTCAAGGTTTATTTTACAAACAGTATTTAAGAAACAAAAAGACATGTGTCCTGCGGTCTCTGTGTCTTTCATAAATCTTACATCCATGTGTCCTCATACCTGGCAAACAAAGCTGATTCTGATTCTGATACTGATTCTGATGTAGCACTATGCCGAAATGAAAAAATCAAAAAAATGTTCTAATGAAAATAATTAATTTAATAATATTGAACTATGAGAAGTATTTCACCCATTTCTGTTTAATAGCTGGTGATTGAAATTCAAAGCAGCAAAGCAACTTTGCCCATAGAAAGTTTGTGAGAAAATTACACCACTTTAATTCTCCGGAGTTTTACATTAAGGCCATTTATTACCACAATCAGCCAGATTAGTCACCCATTTGGCATAATACCCCTCAGAAGAAAGCAC
This sequence comes from Etheostoma cragini, assembly GCF_013103735.1. NCBI lineage: Eukaryota > Metazoa > Chordata > Actinopteri > Perciformes > Percidae > Etheostoma > Etheostoma cragini. The sequence continues at coordinate 8,617,373 of NC_048424.1, forward strand.
AATGATGCAGCCTGGTCTTTATCATCCTATTTCTTGATCACAGCTCTTGCAGCATATGCCTACTGTATGAGGTAAGGACTTGTTCCATGACTTATGCTAAGAGGCCAGCATCATATTTTCCACCCATAAAGTACCAACAGTAAAATAAATACAGTCAAAGTCTGTTTTTGCTATAATTGCTCACTTAAACTAGGTTACCTGTCACATCTGCAAATGATACACCAAGTCAAACACTATTAATTAAATATTCTAATGGCTGCAACTAAAAATGATAAATGACATCTGCAGCAACTGGAGAAATATTTAAGGCTTGTCCGAACAGACATGGACATGCAAACGCGCACTTAGATATTCTACATAACATACTTAGACATGCTATATAACAACATCGATATTCTGAGTTAAAGACATTGCATTTAATGCAATAAAACGCACAGATGGCCGTATTAAGCTGGTCAAACTCAAACAACCGCTGCCTCATCGATCAAATTGGATCCAATAGACCACAAGAGAAGAAAGCAACAGTGCAGCAGCAATTATCAAGCTGAATAACACATAAGCGCAAAACGTGCACCTGCTCAGAAAAAAGTAAACACATCTTTTACCTGTCCATCCGCACCCTGGTGCGCAAAACGTAAGAAATAGCGCCAAGAGCGTCCTGCTTGCGGCTACAGCCATGGTGAGTGTGGCGCGCTACTGCTGCGGAGCGACGCACCAGCTGGATGCAGAGGCTGGGACCCACCAGCACCACGTCTCCCCTCCCCTCTTCCGATGGGAATGCTGCTTTTCACCAGTATTTATCGGCTTCTTTATGTCAGCAAAAAACTTTCAAAAAACAATCTAGAATCTCACATCCACAAACCTCTGCAGTCGATTCGGATTTGAAAGAAGTAATTAATCATTGTGGAGTTGAATTTGAAAAAAACAAAAAACGCATTTTTATAAACTTAGTGCTGTCTCCAAATATAAGACTCATAGGTTCTCAAAATTTTTATTTTTTTAAATGCAATGTTTTTGTTCCTCAACAATATAGCCTATGTCTCAGATTTTTAAAAGTGCCTTTTAAATTTGGACAACATAATGTAATAACATTAATAAAATGTCTCCCCCTTCAGGGAACACCAATGATTTCATCCAAAACTGAAGGTCTGGTAACAGGTGGAGGGAGAGAAAAAAAGACTGCAGGGTGTACTCCACTGATTATTGGCAGAATAAGTCAAGGTTTAGAACATGACAGCAGACCTGAACCACCTAAGGATCATTTCCATGACAAAGTCACTTCACCGGGAGTGACTATGGGCCAATAATTTAATAAATGATCATTTGTGTGCGCACAATGACTCCCATTTTCCATTGAAATAATTGAAACACTAGATGGAGCAGCAAACCATTTTATTAAACATAGCTAAGGTTTTGTTTAGAACAGATGTTTTCCAGTTGCAGCAGTAGAGTTGGTGTTTTCTCTAAAAATGCGTTTAGTGTGTAGATAAAAGTTAAAATGATTGACATTTTAATAAAACATCTAGATGTTTTAATCAAAAATTCTACAGCACTTTTTTCATGTTAGCGATGTTCATGTTTCCCAGATACAGATTCTTTGGATTCTCTGTAAAACTGGCCAACATTTTTGATATAAGAGGAAACGTTTCACAAAACTATTGGCAATTACTGAATCCATTCTCCTTTCACACTGTCTTCAGCCCAGAGGTTGATCTACCGTTTTCTCATTCACACTGAAATAATTGGAACTTTAGCTCAGATCTGTCATTTAGATTTTCATAATGATCTATCTACTATCTATCTATCTATCTATCTATCTATCTATCTATCTATCTATCTATCTATCTATCTAATCGACCATTTGTCAAAAGATGGCTTTATTCTCTTGTTTGAAGGTGGTTGTACTGTAGACCAAGGTCTCCCTCTGTTGGCCCGAGCCTTCATCTACACTGGGGAAAGATCGTTTCAACCATCTCTTATGGTGTTCAAGAATGAATGAATGATGTTTGGCTCTAAAGCCATAGTCTGACTAGGTCAGACAGGAAATTCAGGCTTACAATAAATAGTAACCAGGTTTCCACCACACAGTACCTGTGTCTCTCATTCTGTTTTTTTGTAATTGGTTACTAAAAGTAGGGGCCGGAATTGAATCAATTCAGTGTCAATAGTCATCTACACGGCCCCCAGGAGACAGGATAAGTAGTTTTTCTTTTTTATGTTGTCTCTGCCCTCTAAGCCTTAACATCATACAGTAATTACAGGTGCTGATTGAGTCTCTCTCTCTCTCTCTCTCTCTCTCTCTCTCTCACTCACACACATATACACACACACACACACATATATACTGCAGCATCTTTCAATAATGCATGAGTCAGCACAAAACAGAATCTGTTTTTAAACTGAAAAAAAAAAATCTTATGGAAGCAGATAGTTGTATTTCTTACTTGCCACCTGCAAATGTGCACAGACACTGTCACTCATTTACACACACACAAACACACACACACATACACACACACGGGTTAGATTTCTCCACAGGCAACTCAGTATACTGAGTAGCAATTATGTGCATGCCTGAGGTCTTTAACATCAGGTCCACGCCTGACATAACACCCCTTAAGTGAGGTGACAGGATGCAGGATAACTTGGCCATCTTTGATAATATACTGTATCAAGTTAGACTGCACGTCCAGCTGAGTTTATATGAATGGAGTGTTGTGTTTCAGTTCTGTCATCAGTTTTACGATATGTTGTCATTGTGTATGCCAAGCATGCCACACTAGGCTTTTACATGCTACTCCTGTGGGGTAGCTCATATACAGAGATGATGCATTACTTAACTTTCATTCCATCATTGTCTTATGTGTTTCCCATATTTTCTGGGAGAATCGCAAGAAAGAAAGAAAAACATCTAATTACTGTAACGGTCCAGACAGTTACTAAAAATAGTGCAGTGAACAGAAACAATAAGCTATGAGGGAAAACTACTCCTTAACGCTCCTTAGATTTACACTCAGTTGTCAGTTTATTTGGTAGGTCAGCTAAAATCAATGCAGCCTAATACAACAATTCTGCAATAAATAATACTTTCATGGAGGTTATAATGTTCCGTTTTTATTTTAGAGAGGTGTCGATTCCACTGTATGATCATTTTGGGGGATGTAGGTTGAGGTACTGTTGAGCTGTCTTGTGTGTGTGTGTGTGTGTGTGTGTGTGTGTGTGTGTTCTTGTGCTGTTATTTCCTCTCATTTTGATTTCCGCATTTACATCAATAAGAGAGGGAAAAATAATAGAAGCGACACAGTTGCTGAATATACATGTCCAACCGTCAGACCACACTACATGGTCACACACTTTATGTATTTTTTCATGAGCAGATGAGTGGTGTCTGACAGGCAGTTCCATATCCTGGCAGAACCAACAAGCTGTGCTGATTGTGTCCCTGTGTCTGCTGGGAAACGTCACACTGCTGTCAAAGGGCTCCTATTGCCTTCAGTGCAACTGTGATACTCCTAAATCGTGGCATTTTTAGAATGACAAGCACAGTTTAGTTTGTTACTTATCTGCGATAGGGGAAAATTCTGCATCACCTGAAGACTTGCGTACATAGTTTTTTCTTGAGCTGAACATGTTCAAAAAGGCCATAGGCCAGATGTTCTCAAATATTTTATGTTTAGTACTCATACTCATGACACTAAAAAATACCCATGCAATAGTGCTCGGAAAGGGTTCCTCACTGTACCAACATTTTAATTTAATTTAATTTAAATTTTAATCTGTTTATTGATCCCCAATGGGGAAATTACAATCTGGTGAACCGGGGAAATAGTCTTCATTTTCCTGCTCAGAAGAGAAGTTGCCTGGCAACTGTATTTTACTCAGAATCTGTCTTAAAGTATAAGACTAAATCCTGCAATACATGTCATTGTAAATAGTCTTTATAGCAGTATTACAGGGAGCCACTATGATTTACATGACATGTAAAAGGTCATTCAAACTCTGTATTTAGTAGCATACAACATTAAAATTCCAATTTTATTAGAAGATGGGGAATACAAACTGTGACTTTGTTGGAATAGTCTATCCTTAATATACTACAATATCTGCATACATTTAAGAGTATTTTTTAAATGGCCAGGCAGTCTGCAGTAAAAGTAAAAAATACTAATGTGTTACGTATGCTCATGACTATGGAAGATTTTTACTCCTTGAAAAAAAGAGCAGTGAATTTCCCTAAAATCCGAGAGGTGGACTGATCTTTTCCAATTAGAGCATCCACCACCTCAAGCTGGAGCTGAAGCAACCCCCGCCCTTTGTGCCCGAGTAGCAGAGTAAAACCAAGTGCCAGCCCAGAGAGGCGCGACAGACCCAGCAGCCACGGAGCACGGAGCGAGGGAAAATGTTAACTGGAGTATATCATTAATTCACAATTTTTCTTTCTTTTTGTTCTATGCTGCCCGTATGGAAAACGGTGTTTGTGTCCAGACGCAAGGAGAAGCTCACCTAAAGAATATTAAACACAGATTGCACCAAACCGGTTCAAGTTTCATCCGTGCGGAGTCAAATCACTCCCCTGGCCAGTGTGGACTAATGATGGCTTTAATGGTCCACCTGAAGACGGTCGCTCACCTTCGGGGAAAAGGTGACAGGATCGCCAAAGTTACATTCCGAGGTAGGACACAACGTTTCTGTGTTGTAGCTTGCATGTGGTGAAACTATATCCCCCTGTGTGGTGTGCCCTGATTTAATTTCTGGGATGTAATCAGAGTGACCGGTTGCGTAAAAAGTTGGGGAAACCCCTCCTGGATCGGTGGTCACCAGAGACGCGCCACGCTTTGATGTAGCCTATCAATGCGCTTTTTATCTAGAGATGGAAACTGGACTCATATTGTTTAAAAGAAAGGGAAAAAGAGAGTACAGCAATGCGAATTTAAAGGATACCACACAAAATCCAACACTATTTTTATCATTTCGCACTTGTTATTTAAGCATTTGGAACAGCCTACTCCATCATATTCATAGAATGTATGTGCTCTATAATGCCTTCTTGGTTCTCACATCGTTTAAAGTGCTACAGAAACAACAGTATTTGAAATAGGGTGTTACATTATTGATGGTTAATAATGTAACATCACAGCTGTTTTATCTCTTTTCCAGCTATCAGGACATAGACTTCTCTTGGTTTAAACATAAATAGTTAAATTTAATTAATAATTTCCCCTTGCACTGACATTGCAGTCTACATGTCAAAGTGTCCTTAGGCAAGACACTGAACCCCTTAATTGCTTCTACTCCCCTCCTGATGAGCAGGTGACTTGCATGGTTGCCTCTGCCATCAGCGTATGAATGGGTGAAGGCTGGCTTGTATTGTAAAACCTTTTAAGGGATGGCTAAGGCTGGAAAAGCACTAAATCAAATCCATTTGTATCATATCACCGGGTAATTGCCAATCCACTAGTGCTTTGGTGTTTTATAGCTCCTCCAGGGTCATAGCTTAACACCTGACCTGCACTGCTTCTCCTGCTGTTCAAAGGAAACAGGGATCACTGCAGGATTGGAGGGACATTTGGAGTGAGTTCATTGGATTCATTCACCAACATTATACATTATGCATGTGAGAGAAAAACAGATGCATGACGAGAGAGGCCTGCGTGTTTCAGCACCTTGGACAGTGATCAATCCACTCTGACAGATGACAGGTGTTTAATCCCAGCTGATCTGTGATTAGACTCCTGCTGTCAGCATCAGTATTGGGTCGGATGTTACAAGACCACCACCACCACCCCTTCTTTCTCTCTCCACTTCTGTGTGATTGTGTGTGTGTGCATGACTGTGTGTGCACTGGAGAGAAGATGGCTCTCCGTGTTGCTGCAGTGAATTCACCAAGGATTGATATTACATGAACCGTGTCGTCCAAGTCAAGGATTAGATCCTGCTCTTCCACCCATGGGCCAACTGTCAGATAGGAAGTTGTTAGCCTATGTAACAATGTGTGTTAGTCTTTTTACCCCAATTACTTCCCTACTTCATTCAGTCAATGCTAATTCAAATCCTGTCCAATTCAAGACACAAGTGGCTTTCACTGATTTTCACTTAAGTAGAATGCTTTACAATATTTTAAAATATAAAAGCATTAATGCACATATAATCTTCTTTGCAAACAGTTGTTACCATAAAAGGTTTGTGAATACCTGACCTGCTGAGTTAGACTGGTCTTACACCGTATTCTGTGACCTATTAGATTATTTGACCTGAATAGGAATTTCGTCTGTATTGTAGAGTTGTAAATTCAATTAAAATCAGTTCAATTTTATTTATAGCATCAATTTATTCCTAACTCAACAAGCGTTATCTCAATAAACTTTACAGATTAGTAGGTCTAGAACAAACTCTATAATTTACAAGGACCCAACTATTCTAGTAATTCCCCTAAGAGCAAGCAGTGCGACAGTGGTGAGGAAAAACTCCCTTTTAGGAAGTATCCTCGGACAGACCCAGGCTCTTGGCAGGCGGTGTCTGATGGGGTCGGTTGGGGGTGTGATGAATAGTGGCAATAACAGTCACAATAAAAGATAATGGAACAGTGACTAGAAATCGTAGTTTGTAGTAAATGCATTGTAAACATACCTTATCATAGCCTACTTTTTCTTAATTAGTTATTGACAAAATTGTGCCAGGGTCACACATGTTGATAGCTGTTTACCAGAAAAATTGTGACCTCATTATGTGTTGTTAGATTACCTATTACCTTGTGTATCCAGACAAATATGTAGAAAGGAGACTTTATTAATGTTATTCCGCAACAATCATTTCTTAACTGTGTGGAAAGCTTTGGGTGTCATCCATGACGCCTTTGGTGGCCTCAATGGCCTCGATGCCATTCCGTGGTCGATCGATACGCACATAGACAGTAAAATTCCCCCAATACTTCCTGGATTAACGTGTGTGTGTGTGTGTGTGTGTGTGTGTGTGTGTGGGTGTGTGTGTGTGCTCGACACACTCTCCCAAGCCTCAGCACGTGACATAACTAGCTAAGTGCTCCAATAGGTTCACCAACTACTGTAGCTGCTAACTGCCTTTGGTGTAGCTGGATATTACATGGATGTATTATATCAACGGTGTTTTAGCATAACTAACTAACTTGCTAGCTAGCTAAAGTTTTACTTTACTACTTACTACTTAAAACACGTGACGTTATTGCTGTTCGGACGGCACTTTTAGGAGCAAGATTTTTCTACCTGGGAGGAATTGTAAACAGACATTATGATTGGGTCTCCGTGAAGTCGAGGGAAGCTGCAAATTCAGGTTATAATTCTCGTCCCCTTTCACATTGTCATATTTTTCTGTGACATATTTTTCACTGATGTTAAATAACATTAGGCTACTTAATGTGACAATAACGAGGGGGACTATTCTAAATACTGTTGCAAACTAGCCCATAATTTGCCCAAGCCCCTTGAAATCATAAAAATAAATAAGTATTGCTTCATTATTTAATCTATGTAAACATTTACTTCTCTGTTGTGTATTCCTAGCAGGGGCCCCTCTTCTTAATGCATTATAAAAGTGCAACTTTATTTAGTGAGAGAGCAAGGTGGAGGGCATGAGATTTTATTAAAAAAGGAAAAACAATAATCACTTCAACTGAGTGGTCTGAGATAAAGTGTATGTTATAAATATTGACAATAGAGGGTCATTAGATAACAGGGAGCAGAATGACAGGAGAGGTGGGCGAGTAAGAGCAGTGGATCAAACCCATCACACACTGAATCACCATGGCGCCCACAAAATGCTTAGCTTCATTTAAATATTGTTTTTGACTTAGCAATGGCTCAGTTTTAAATTTGAACTGCTAAGTACACTAGGGAATGGTGTTACTTAAAGGAGGCTGATGTCTTCATCAGCATTAGCTTACTTTGCCACAAATGGAAATCATTTGAATGGGAAAAGTTGTTACCCTCTTCACATCCTGAAAATAAACAGTTTATCTCTCCCCTTTCTCTTTATCTCTTTCTTCCTCCCTAAATTGCATTTAAGCTTTTAATTTGATTACTGCCCGATTCCAGAGTTGATACACGTCGTGTAAGAATATTCTTCTACCCACAGTATTTGCGTCAGTTTTGCATCCACAGTTTCTTTGATTGCTGTGGTTTTTAAGTCATTATTTCCCTGTACACTGTCAGCAGGCCTAGCTCTTCCTGAGTGCTTTCAGCTCAAACAACTTCCTGTCTGGAGAGGAAGAGGTCTGCCAGGAAGCCACATCTCCTTCCACCCCCACCCCCAAGTATATCAAACCATATATGACCACTAGATTGGCTGGTGGGGCGATGTCATGTATGTAAGGCAGTCTACACATTTCATGTTTAATTGGAAAAGAGAGCAAAACACATATTATTCAGACTCAAACATCTTCAATATTTGGACAAAACAAAAGCCATATATCAGGGAATCGATTGCATTCAAGGGGTAATTTAAAAAAGTAATTTTGAAGACTGAAGTGTCCCTGTTGCTAAAAGTGGTTCATTATTATTTGGTGCCATGGGCAATAAAGACATCAAAGTGAAAGGCATCAAAAACTTAAATTGATGAGTCTTTGCTGTTATCTGTAGCTCTTGGCTTCATCAAAGAATGACACTCCAGCTCTTGCTGCTCATAGGCTGGGCCTCTACACAGTATCTTGCAGGATCACTCACATTGTACATCAGCATTAACTTATAAATTAAAGCATTATCTACGCTCTAAGATATTTAACTACAGCTTGCTTTTTTCAGCACAACTCTCTTCTTCTGTGTGTCTTCTACAGCTTGTCAAACAACTTGACAGCCGTGCTGCTACTTGGACATTTTTTGTAAACTGGTTTAGAAATACAGTAAAACAAAATTAAACCAGCATGGAACAACAAAGATGAGATGCTGGAAGGCATACACTGAGACTCATGATTACATCCCAAACATTAGGCCCGATAAACAAAATGCTTTCCTCTGTTCTATTCTACACTCAATGTTTTTGGTCTGTTGCACCCTATAGATCCAGGTAAAGTGAAAAGCTCCATGCAGCCTTCATTTTGTGTTAACTTGAGTTTTTCCACAGTGTTCTCCATCCTTTTTTTTTCTCTTTTCATCTCCTTCACTCTGCTTGAAAATAAAAATGTAGATTTCTTTTCTTTCTTCTACCACATGTCAGTTCTTTCAGTGGCTCTCCGATTCAATTTCTCACTGTTTCCACCCGAGACCTAAAGGCAACCTGATTAGCAGAATGTTGTTTTAGTTTGGTGTGGAGGACCTTACATAAGTTTCACCCAATCTGCTTTTCTAAACCCACGTCTTGCTTGGATAAAAAAAAAAAGAAATGGTATTACAGCGACCGCCTCGGTTTTGAATAATGTAGGAGGAATAGTGTCTCCTTCCCTGTGTGACATTTAACTAGTGTTTATTTTCTAAAATTATTTCAAGTATGTGGGTTTTGTAAAGGTTGTAGAGAGTGTGGAGTGATGAAAAAGAGAACACGTCTATGAACTAGAGTCAAAATGGGCAAAATTGCATTGGTAAAATTAAACTTATAAGGTTGAATGAAGCAGAATATTTATTTTCAGGTTTTGCTTTTAAATGTCTGTGTCTTTTTCTTCTTCTTCAAGTAATAATAACGCATCAGGGCCAGGCAGAATGTTTTTATTTCTATTCTCTTCTTGCTCTAAATTTATAATTAATTAACGTTGTAGTTTTGTGTGTGTATGTGTGTGTGTGTGTGTGTGTGTGTGTGTGTGTGTGTGTGTGTGTGTGTCTGTGTGTGTGTGTGTAAACATCTGAACGTGTGTCAGCATACATCAGCGGTCCACATGCACCCAAACTAATATCAACACCCACACAAAAGCCTCAGGCAAAGGACACAAAGCAAACTACTCCAACAAAGCAGTCCGGCACCACGAAGCAACCCGGTGAACACAGGCTGCAGCATGCATGACAGAGTCTGGTTAATGTACAGTGACTGGCCCTCTGTGTATAACCTTAAACACACACTGCACCAATGTATTATTGTTTTCCTGATTACAAAATCATGGAAATTCTTTAACCTTGGCAAAAATAATCACTGCTTTTGTCATTTCGACTCTGCAGAAGTCTTTTCTCTCTTTGTTTTTATTCTGTCGCGTAATGAGTCACATCGGAGCAATTCAAATATCTGGATTAGTTTTTTGTCTCCTGTGGCTCCACACGGCCTGTCTCATTTGTTTGTTTATCAGGTACTTAAGGCATTCATTTGTCTTGTCACTGGTCTTTACTGTGACAAATGTAAACACGTTTTAGACAGGATAATATGATATAAATAATATATGATAAATGTCTTTCAGCAAATCGATCCCTTACTTAATTAATTAATTTCTATTTGAAACATGGCCCATTAAACATAGAAGGCAAGTGATTATTGTATGTGCAGAACTTAAATAAAGAAAAGTAGGTAAACAACACAAAAATGAGTACCAAATGTTATAGAGTAAAAGTATAAAGCAGCATAAAATGGAAATCTTCCAGGAAAGCACACTGTACTTGAGTACATACTTGAGTCCCTTTTTACCACTGTTATCTGATATATTTTAGTTTTTACTGCCTTTTTTAGTCCTTGTTTTGAATCCTGCAAAACGTTTATATTAATTTATTTATTACACTGTGACCGATTTAACCTACCTGACCCAGTCTCATAATGCAACCAGATAAATATCAAGATTGATTTACATATGCTGTATAAATTGCCCATGCTGTGTCTCAAACTTAAATAACAATATATGCAATGCCATAATGAAACCATTTATCTGTTTCTAACCTCTGGTCCTCACCTTCCAGGTCTGTCCTTCTACAGCCGTGTGGCAGAGAATTGTGAGGAAGAGGCCCACTTTAATGAGGTTAGTGTCTTCATTTCCCCTGTTATACACTAACCCTCCTCGATAATAACAATATGCAATAAGATCTTCACTTGATAGAACCACAACCTTTCAGTCTACACTGCAGAAAACAATACACTGATTTCACCGGCTGCATGTTTTGTGAATTAATCTATTGGTAAGTCAATGAGTATGAGACACAATGTAGATAATGAAGTCAATTTTACACCTACACAATCAGGTTTCAATTACAATAACTGCTGTGAAGTTTTTAAATGCCTTCAACTGTTCTGAAGGAAGCATCTTTTAGCTTGATTGCTTTTGACTTATCATTTCATTTGAATGAGTTTTGCACAAACAAATTTCCACCAGCAAAGCATTGTCCCACTATTTTGAGTAATCAGACATTTGCCTCATGGACTCATAGCGTTGTGCCATGCGCCACCCATCTGGCCTGTTATGAAAGCCGATCAGCAAAAATCTGCATTAAGCCACTACTAGAACCAGAACGATTAATCTATAGCAAAGGACTCACATTGGACTCACAGAGACGGAAAAGGTGAAAGGCATTGCAAATAAAGAGAGTTTTGATTTTGTGTGATTGTAGTAGTGCAATGTTTTTCTCTGAATTAGAAGTCTTATGATTATTATAACACATTGTCCCGCTGCTGTTTACATTTAAAGATATCTTTTTCTTTCTGCATCTCTACAGAGGATAGGTTCCATCCATTGATCAATTTGAACCCTGACACTATCCCAGCATGCATTGTGTTAGACACAGTGTAGATCTAAGAGCAATGTAAAATTTCCAAAGCACCAAGTGCTTGTCTTTAGACTCTGGGAAACTAAAGCTAAACTTGACACACGCCCATCCACTACCTCAACTCCCACTCTCTTAAACACATAGGGGTCAATACCTCCTGCATTGACATTTAACATTGGCATTGCACGTAAACAGCAATTTTCAGAATCATCCAATATGGATGTAATTGGATACTTGGCTGCACACAGACACACGGAGAAACTCCACACAAACCTTCATGCTGTGAGGGGACAGTGCTAATCAATGAGCCAGCCAAGGCTCACGTCTTATCACCTAATTATGTTCTAACCCAAAATCTTACTTATTCTCATTTGCAAATGGTGAATTTCCTGCCAAGTGTATCCTAATAGCCCTCTCCTGTTCGCTGATGGCCTATCAGGGTCTGAGAGGCGAGACAGAGGTAGTAGCCTCTACCCATGCCTGACACTGAACACTTCTTCTGTTGTAATTAAACTAGAAACTCCACACTCCACTGCTGTAGAGAGGATGAGCTGGTACCCTAAATAGCTATTCTGCCAGAACTTGAAGATCTTTGAATTTGAAAAAGAAATAATAACGGATATGAACATAGACCAGAGTAAGCCTTTCAGAACCTTAAGGATTTCACTGCAGACCCTCTGGTGCTAGTTCATCTATCTCTTTTGAGGCTGCAGTGGGATTCTGGGAAATGTTCCCAATAGAATTTCTCCAGGCTTCTGTCACACTGAGACACCAGCATTATGATGGATTTAAATGCATGTAATATAAGGGAGTGTAGGGGGTATATGAGAGGAGGATTGGGGGGATCAAACAGAAGTACTGAAGGAAAAGACCGAACAGAGGTGGTGGATAACAACAGGTGAATGAAATAAGAAAAACAAAAGAAAGAGGGCCTAAAGCATATAAAGTGCCTTCCCAGGGGAGTTTTTTTCTTTCTCTGAGCTGCTTGCTTTCCTTTGATGGGCTCAGGCAGAGGGCTGCTTCCTTTGCTGATAACCAGGGCTTTTGTTTTCAGTCTAATCAGGAAAATGGCAAAAAAGCAGAACACATTTAGTAACTTGCATAGTCACACACACCCACCCGCACACTCACATACACAGAAATAATATTGTTTTCATAGCGTCATGGGTGAAATATAAGAGAGAAAAGTAAACAAAAAGGAGAAATATGTCAACAGTGTATACAGTATAAAATGGTGGAAACTAGTGTAGAACTGAGTGGCTGGCTCTGATATGTGATCTCTTGTGACAGCCTCACCCGATGCTCTGGTCGTGGTCCTGTAGTGCTTGGGAGGTCGTTAGCATCACTCAGCATCAATAGAACGTCCAGGCTTCCCTTGGGACGACTTGTGCTTCCACTAGTTCCTGAGTCTGTGTATTTGTATACGTGTGTGTGCATGCGTGGTTGTGTTACATTCTGCTGGTGCCTGAGTGTACTGTTTTTCGAGCCACCCCCTACCCCCACCCCACAAACTCCAGAGCAATTCCTCATCACATCCTCCTCATCTGACATCTTCATCCTCAGCACTGGAACATTTGCATGGCTCAGTGAGCTCAGTCCAGCCCCTGAAGTTGAGGCCCATTAGCATAGAGTTGTGTGTCTTTTTGCTTCATGCATGGACTTGCAGGATTCCTTTGAACTAGCATGCATATAGACGGGATGGGGGGATCTGTATTCATTATTCATTCCATGGTGGGACTCGGCTTTTAGCTGCAGTACACCAGGGCTTCCCCCTCACTAGTTAGACATGACTGGAGCAAAAAACTGAAAGTCCTGCAAAAAATGTATGTGACCAGAGAGTTAATTCAAGACGGGCCTGTGGATATAGCTACTGTACATATGTATGTATCCATATTAATGTGTGTGGAGAGAGAGGGGGCACACACAGAATTTGATTAGGAATTTGTGTTTATTTGGTTTATGTCAAGAGATTTGAACTCAGCAGACAAGAAAAGGGGAATTATTATGCAAACATTATGAGTGCAGGAATGTTCCTTCTCCACTAGCCTCCAGCTGCTACATCCTCCCTACAGCGTACTAAGTGCACATTCTGACTTTTTAATGAGAGTCTTGTAATTACGTAATGCTAATTCTGAGTCCCATGACTTTTGTTATGTCTTTTTAGGCCATTGTGCACTGTCTCTAATAAATTAGGTTTGTAAACAACTAATTTGCAACTCAATGGATTCTGTTATTTATCACCACGATGAGAAAACATTCTTTAAAGAGCACTGCACCAATTTAGCAGTATACGTGAGCACTATACAATAAACAGTTATCAGAATTGTTGCAGCAGAATTAGAGATACTGTTTTTTGTTACATATTCTTCCCTATTGAAACCTACATTACCCACAATCCATCTTGGAGGCTTTATACAATTTTCTTGTAGTATGGTGATGTATAGGCACTAACAGCTATTGTTTAGGTTTAGGTCAGGAAAACACAATGGTCTTGGTTTAATAACATCCACATCAGTCTCGCATCACCAGACCTTCCTCCACAGCACTGGGAAGAAGGGTCTGGCTAGGAGCTAGTCCACACAGCGTTCTGAGATGGGAGAAAAATGTGCTCTGGTTTATTGGCATGTCTTTAAACCAATCACAATCGTCTTGGACGGGGACACAACACCTCTGCAAAATAGCTTTGGGAAGGAAGTTATTTTGGTGGAAAGGTGTACGTTCAAAGTTGTTTCAGTTGTGCAACAGAAAACTCAGATTGGACAGATATTCTAGCTAGCTGTTTGGATTTACCCTGCAGAGATCTGAGGAGCAGTTAACCACAGTCCTGCCAAATCCACCGTAGTTTAAAATGACAACACAAAAAAAACGCAAGGAGACAGACAGCCGGCTTAATTTCCAGTGGTACTTAAACAATCCTGGAAATGAAACGACATCAATATAGACTACATCCACAGTGATTTGGAGCATGAGACATGGAATTTTTACTCTATTAACATTTATAAACCCAACCACAATCTTCCCTTGACCATAGCCAAAGTGCTTTTGTTGCCTAAACCTAACCAGACAAGTGATTGAGGTTTTGAAACCTGGGCTAGGGCATAAAACCCTGTGGTTTGTACACCAACCATCCACCCAAAACACCGTACCTATAACTTGCGCACAGTACAAAAAGAATGAACCCACAAAACCTAATTTGCTAAATAAATCAGTAGTATGTAAAAACAATTTCTAATGGACAGTGTGGGTTTTAGTAGTTGTTGTGTCACTGTTGATGTTCTTGGCGTAATTCACCACTGAAAGCCTCATCAGCTTGAACTCAAGTTTGTGGTGCGGCTAATCAAAGAGAGTAGGAAGAGACCACAGTGACATCACTTCCACAAAACTTCCCCAACCGCCGGTGTAATCAGGTTTAAGAAGTTAGTAGGTCTGAGGAAGGAGTATCTGTAATATGAGAACATACCACTATCAGGTTGAGGTTTTTAAACTAATATACATCATACTCAGTAGTACAGGGTTCATATCCACTGAGCCACCGGAGAATAAAAGACTCTTAAAACATAACTTCATGCATTAGGGTGATCCATGTCTTGAGATCATATTTCAGATGATGCTTTACTGACCACTTGACCGTAAGAAAAAGTAATTGAAGTTGCTCGACACACGCTGGAAAATTGCTGATCCCTAAAATAGTTTATGAACTTCCCCAGTTTTTTAGTAAGTACTGCTCCAGGGAAGTGCTTTCCCATCTCTGAATATACTGAATAAATGATGATCTGAGCAGAATATATTCTTTGCCTGCTTTGAGATTGAGGGAAGCAAAAGCTGAAATTTGAACACCCAGATTTGCATATTGGAATCTACAGTTAGCATCCTTAATAGAAAACACAGAATTCATTTTAGTGACATTTTGTTTTAAAGCTGGTTGTAGATATAGAAAAACAAAACAAAAACAACATTTCTCTAGTGAATGCTGTATTTTTACGTTGCTGTCTTCTGCTATTCTCTGTGTATCCATGTGCATCCACTTGTAACTCCTCTGCCTTAACGAGTCCCTTTCAAGAGTGACACAATGCCAAACACTGGCATAAAAAAAAGTATACAAAGTCAAGTAATGCATTTTCCACCAAGTTTCTAAACTATCAAATATGAACTAGTACTGCAAAGATAAATAATGTACAAGAAACAGAAAACTACAATATGACAAATTCAAATGCTGATTAATAGAGTGAGATAGGATAGAAAGTGGTTTGTACATCTGAAGCAAAATGCGACCAAACAGCAGGTAAGAAATGTTTAGCCGTAAACTACTACATACTATAGTTATGATAAGAGGGTACTGCTGTACTACTGAACAGTCTATACTGAGAACATGTTGGAGGTATGTTAGTAAGAAGTTGTGAGTTGGGGCAGCTCAGCTCTAACAATAACTGTTATCATCCTTGTTCACAGATGTGCTCTACAAATACACGTTTTTTAATTAATAAAAATGTGAAATAATAACCCAGTTTGGGGCTATTGTTTCATCATTCGCACCAGATGAATACCAGATGAACAGAAGATAGAACTGTTTAAAACAAAAGGAGAAAAAAATCCAACTTATCAGAAAATCTCCCTGCACAGAGTTGCAAAGCACCTAACTTGACAAATGTGTTGTTCATTATCTCTGCACCATCTGGTCTTCCACCGCAGAAACTGGTGAGCTAATTGCGTATTTATTACACTCCAGCTTAAAGCAAAATGAGACTTTATTAACTGGTCAAAGTCACATACCTGTCCTATCTGCCTCTCCATTTCAAGAGAGGAAGAAGAATTAAATTCCAAGTAGAGATATATCTACCATTTGGTTTAACTGTCTGCCTTCCCTTATATAAAAGTCAATTTGTATGGATTCAACTTGTAGTAGTAGTTTGGGGTAGCAACATTGTCAGTATATACTTCTTATTGATGGTTGATAGTATCGATGCAGTAGAAACATAGAAACCTATCCAAGCAGCTACAATCATTTATAAATATATATTCTGAGTAAATGAAAGATTCTGACTGGATTCAAATCAATATGTCTGCAACCATGGCCTTTTTGACACATTGTAAATGAGACAGAGATGAATTCAGAAACATTGGAGCATGACACCAGAGAAACAGAGCTGGGGTGGAAATAAAAACAGGGACAGACAGTCCAATTGAAAAAGTAAATTGAGACTGGGTTTGGGTGGTAGTGGTGAGGTGAGGTGGGGTTGGTAGGGTGTCCATGCAGCGATGTCTGTGAGTAGCAGAACCAGATTATCAAAAATGCCCTTTCATCCAGACTGTCTGTCAGTCAGACACACACACACACACACACACACACACACACACACACACACAGATCCTTTACTCAGGAAAAAGTGACAATACTACCACAAAAAAATACCCCCCAACCCTTGTTTAATTTTTCTGCTTTGTCACACTATAATAAAAAGTCCTTAAATTGGTTTACAGTAAGTATGCCAACTGTAGATTCTAGTGTTCTAATTTTGGTCACTAAAATGTAAGCCTTTAGCTTCCCTTTCGACTCTAAAGAAAATAAAATATTTTGCTCAGATCATCATTTATTTAGTATACTCAGATATGGAAAAGCACCTTCCAGGAGCAGTACTCAATCTAAAAAAGTGGTAGAGTCAAACATTTTTTAGGACCAGCAATATTCCAGCTTCTGTTGAGTCCAGAGGCAACTGCTACTTCTCTTCTTCTTAAATGTTGGTCAAGTGGTCAGTAAATCATCATCTGAAGAGAGAGATAGAGTTGTTCAATAAAATAAGATTTTACTAAAATAGAAAGTAAATGCAGATAAACACAAAAATGTATGGAGAACACTGCAAAATAAAAACTACAATCCCACAATTAGCTTAGTCTCAACAAAATTAGTAAATTAGGCTACTTAACAAAACAACCTTAAAGGTTCTCCAAAGTTAGTTTTAAAGGTCCAATGTGTAATCATTTACTGTAATAAATCCAAAAATGACCCCAATGCATCATCAAATATTAAGGGAACATGCTAAGTTGAAAAACTATCTTTTCTGACAACAATGCTAATGCCAGTATTTTCTCCTTTTGTAATGTCCGTTCTGCGATGGAATTTCTATTTGTCTTTTGGCCTGTGTGTTGTTATCAACTGCCCAGTTGGACAGCAAGCACGGGTTGCCAGATATGTACCTGTAAAAACGTAAAGCCAGCGCACTACTGCTGTAATGTTAGTACAACCATGAAATCAGCAAACAAACGAACGGGATCAACGGAGTTAGATTCTACCCGACCTAAAAAAAACTTGGCATGTTTCTAACAGTTGCATGACCAGAGACGTAACAAACCCCGGGTAAAATCTGGAGATGTATTTGAAAGATTGAGACAGTTTAGTTTAGCCCAAAAGGACGTCGATTTAGCTAATTTCCTCCGGAACAGGTAAGCATTAGCTTCAAGTCAATTTACCACTGCTACTAGGGACGGGCATTTTGTATAATTTTCAACATTTGTGTACTCACATTGAATTATATAGCTAGTCCCTGAGTTGTTTACATACTCTCAAAAACAATTGAGACACAGCCAGTAAATTGATCCAGACTGGCGCTGGCTAACGTACGCCGCCATGCTAACCCTGCAAAGTGCTAACGTTACTGGAGGACCAGTCAAGCAGGCCACAGGCTGTCGCGACAGCGGTGAGTTATTTATTTTAAGCCAAGAGAGGGGGCTGTAAATTGGGAAGAGAGGACCGTGAGTTAGCGATGTGTTTAACGTTGACGTAATTCGAAGCCTATATGGTGTGTTTTCAGTCGGGTGGAAAAGGACGTTGAGGCTGTGGAATTTTTAGCGGTTCCTACTGTAATTGTAAGCCGAGGAAGTGTGTGTTAATTGGGATCATAGCTCCGTGTGAGTGTCATATTTCCAGCATCCAACGTTAGCTACTCCGCTGTGCTGTGAAGTAATATCTGGCTATGTGAGACCATAGAGAGTTAAAGATGTGGACCAACAGATCCCCTTGTTCTGTGCGGAGACCAGTTAAGGAAAATATAAGCACTTTTCCGGTGATGGCTAGGCTTTACGGTGCAGCCACCAACTGAGCTAGACAACGTAGGTGTGACATGGGCAAAGTCTTCTGCTAGCTGTGCCAATCATTCCCAGTCAGCAGAGACGAGAGCTTAGGTATATGTTAGGAGATAACATAGGCACAGGCTAATTACTGCTAACTAACATGCTAGTTAATGTTAGCAATTAAACCTAAACAGCTGGTGTAAGTCGAAACTGTCTGTGAGTGTCCCCTGGCAATATGATGATTTTTTCGACTATGCGACGGTAAGTCGCATGGTTATGACGCAGTCGTTAGCCTATTTTTACGAAAACGTCTGCTACGGAGTCATAATGTTAGCCACAAAGTAATGGAGCCTTTTATACATTGTCGTGTTTCATTAGAAATTAACAATGCATAAATAGAGTCTTGAAACGCTTCATATCTAAAGATATTCACTGTCATAGTGGGAGGAGGGGGTGGGGGAGATGACTCTCTCCAGTATTTTGAATTTGCACTGCAGTAACTATTTTAAACACTAGCTGTCAGTATTACATATTGCACCTTTAACTGTGAAGGTTTTGTATTTCAACTGTGTTGCTATGTAATTCACAGAAATGTAGTAAACAAAAGATGGACACAGTATCCCTCCTCTATGTAAAAAATTATATATATTTGGAGGTGCAGTTTATAATAATAACTGAACTCAAGGTCATTAAATGTTTTGAAGTGTGACTTTCCAAAAGAGATGAATATCACCAAAATAAGTGGCTCACAAAAGGGTTTCAAAAGGCTACAACTGCTGTGTAATTAAATTGCCCACATTATGAAAAACAAAATCACCTTTTCTGGGATTTGGGGTGTTAGTTTGTTTCTCTGGTGCTTCCACACGCAGACAAACTTGGGAAAAAAACTATCCATGCTGTTTTGGGTGAGATACGGTTTCTGAATGTCCTCTGCCTTTAGTCTCCGGGTGAGCTGTTCAAAATCTGCAAGGCTTTCTGCTTAACTAGCTGAGATAAAGGTGGCTAACCGTAGCATGCTAGTGATGCCAGCTGATAGAGACCTTAACACACGGGTTGGAAACAGGATCTGCAGCAATGTGCAGTACAACAAAAATATGGTGTTTATTTTTTATTTTTTATTAAACCATGTAATGGTTTATGTTAGAGGCCCCTAGGTCAAGACTTAAACATTGGGGCGATTGTTCTTTTGCAGTTGCTGCTCCCATCCCAGACTGTGGAACAAACTACCCCCTGACATCCGCACCACTACTGACCTCAGCCTTTTTAAAACGAAGCTTAAGACACACTTTTTTAAATTAGCATTTAATTCTGACTAGGTCAAGACTGTCTCTTAGGTGTCCTCCTTCTGTCTGCTCCTTTCTATGCATTTCTGGAAGGCTTTTAATGTCCTGCAGCGCTGCACCACTACAGCACTTTTAATTGTATCTGCATGTTTTGTATGTGTTATGTATTGTTTTATGGCTTTGTTGTAAAGCACTTTGGGTACCTTTCGGCTATTGTAAAGGGCTTTTCAAATAAACTTGATTGATTGATTGATTGATTGATTGATGTAAACCTATTCTGGCACAACCTCAAAATACAATTAGGAACCTCAAAATGAGCATAATATGGGCGCTTTAAAACCAAATTCAAATGGGGCAAAATGAAAGGGTAAAAAAAACAAAAGAAGCAGAATAATGAAAGATTACTGTATGTGAAGTTCTTGCATTTTAATATTTTACTGTTAATATTTCACTCACCATCCTAAATATTATAGCATATGGAGCTGCCTGGTAAAGCCAGCTGTAATGAGAAGGCTGTGTATACTGCCTCTTTCAGCAGTCTACCCCTATCTCTTTTATCCTTTAAGAATACACCTAAGCCTTGCAGTCCAAGTGCAAAAGACTGCATCCTCAAGAAAAACTCAACACAAAAGTCTACACACTGCATGAAGACTGCTCTTACTGTAAATACTGTACAACACATTTCTCCCAACCATTGCGGGGAGTGAATATGAAAGATAGAACATATTATTCATAATTAATCAAGCTGTAGAGATGTTTTCATTTTCTGTGTCCATGGCAACAGTCATGAAATATCAAAGGATGGTGAGCGGGGGAATTGAGGTCAGTCCTCCTGCGTGGGATCATAGTGGTAACAGCTGATCTTCAGCAGAGTATTTAGCCCCTCTGATTGGCTACTGTGACCTCAAGGCTTCCGGTTAGTGAGGTCATATCTGTAACTTTTAATGATTGTCCTCACTCACCAATTAGGCTGTGTATCATACAGTAGAGAGGGTTGGGGGGGGGGAGCTGGGAATAGTAATGTATGTTCTTCAGACAAGCTCAAAAAGTAGAGAATCTAAAAGAAGTGTTGTTATTTATAACAGTCCATGTTGATTGCTTTTCAGATTACTATTGCGCATTTCTTTATCCACATAGTCTGTGATACATTTTTCCAAAGCGAGTCAGACTCAATGTTAGTGTAAGCACATCTTTGCGTCTTTCCGTGTTGTTGGCTTTTAGACCTGTGCTCAGATTGGGGTTGGGTGAAGCTATTTTTTATGATTTTGTTTTACTCATGATAATGTTAGTAGTGCAATATTTCCCACCCTAAAACTGCAGTCAGATCAAAATTCTCCTGGTGTAATGTACTGGCGTGGTGGGGCCAAAAGCAGAGGGCACAAAAAATAGCAGGGTAGGGTTGTAGTAGGGCTGGGCAATATATCAATATTCCATTGGTATATGTAACTAGATATTGTCTTTTGGATATCGTTATATCGTAGTATGGCATAAGTGTTCGCTTTACCCTAATAAGGGCGATTGAGCCTTTGCAGTGGGCGCCCCCACCCAAGGGAACAACCTCCCCATGCATATTAAAGCTGCACAGACCCTACAAACGTTTAAATCGCTGCTTAAGACGCACCTTTGCTGTAGCTTTTAACCTTCGTTAACCAAGATTCAGATGTTTTAAAGTGTTGTTGTTTGTCTCCCTGTGATTCACTTTGTTTGTTGTAATTTTTGTACACTTGTTATTAATGTATTTGACATCGACCCTGTTCAGCACTTTGGTCAACTGTTTTTAAATGTGCTATAGAAAAAGAAATTGACATTGATAATGGTTTTAAAGGCTACATTACAGTAAAGTGATTTCATTTTCTGAACTTACCAGACTGTTCTAGCTGTTTTAATATTTGCCTTTAACCACTTAGTCAACATATCCACATTATCCATGATTATTTATCTAAAAACTATTTTGTAAAAGCACCAAATATTGCAATAATGACATTGAGGTATTTAGTCAAGAATAGACATAAACTTTAGGACCTGATCATAGACTATATGAAAAAAAAAAAATCTCCTGAACGACGCCTACAGTCCATACTCGCCTACTGTGACTGAAAGAGTGAAGAGAATTTATGAATAGTGAACTGAAGGGTGTTGTTTTGAGTTCACAATAAATGGAATAAAGACACAAGAAATGGAATAAATCAGGTAAAGAAGGAGCTTTTAAAGACTTGGCTATTGCTTGACTGCAGAAACTATTCAGCTTAATACACTTCAGTAGCCTTAAGATCATACGACACAGACTGGGCTACGACTTCTGGGATCTTCATTGGTCTACCAGCAGCCTTATAGCCTGTTGAGAATGTATGAGTATGTGTCTGTTCACGATTGTCAGCCGAAAGCAATATCGCTATCCTATAGGCCCGCAGGATTCGGGGGGAAATATTAATCACGATTTTTTAGCTTAGAATTGATATCACAGTTCTCTGCCACAATTATTTTCTCATGAAGTGTAATGTTCATTGCACACATGAACCATGACAAAACATAACAAATTGACATTAACAAACATAGACTTGTTTTGGCACCTATAGCACATTGCGCATCACCACAAGCCTGTAAACATAGAGGCTTCAATGAAGAGAAGGGAGAGCATTGCAGCACTTGGAGCACATTAAAACCTATTTCACACAGTCTATGTTTAGAACTCACAGAAGAAGCGTTTGTGATGCAGTCGGCTCGTAAAAATTAAATGAGAATTGAAGTCATTAAAAAAATCAAAGTTATTTAAAAAATTAAATAACGGGTGAATCGAGATCATGATTTCATAATGCCATAAAGAATGTTTATGAAACCATGGCGATGCTGAAGCAAACATTATGATAAATCATCTCTGAGAATATGAGATTTGAAGTTTTTTAACTTGCCGTTTAGAAAGTAAGAAATTGCTTTCCTCTGAGAAATATTGCTCCTTTTTATTTATTTATTTTACTCAAGAGTACAGTATATTGTGTTGTTATTTTTCTCACCCTGTAGTCAAATTCCTTTTGATTGTTTAAAACTTGTGCACAGCTGAAACATGCTAAACCTTTCCTCTCTCTCACCTTAATGGCTTCTCTGCTCTCATTTTATTTGTCTGGACCGTGTGGGCATTTAAACCACTGTAAGCTTTTTTTGTTGTCATGGTGGCTATGAAAGCATCAGGCAACATAAACAGCTTACTCCTTCATGTTTTGAATTCCTGCATTTGTGTTACTCTGGAGATAAGTAGTCTTTGACAGCAGAAAATGAGGACAAGCAAAGCGCTGAGAGAACCGTAATGGAGTCGACATGGCTGTGAGCTACGTAATGGAGTCGACATGGCTGTGAGCTACGTAATGGAGTCGACATGGCTGTGAGCTACGTAATGGAGTCGACATGGCTGTGAGCTACGTAATGGAGTCGACATGGCTGTGAGCTGTAGCTTAAAGTTCTTACATCTGTTTATTAGTGTAGTAAAGGTGACTACTACCTACGCCAACACATACACATGTTTGTATTGTCAGTGCACTAAAATGTGTAAAATGTGTTCTTTCTCTGGTGAAATGAATGAGGCTTCCCAGAGTCCCCAGGGTTGGATAAAGAAAACATTATCATGTTTGCAGTGGTGTGTAGGTGTCATTTTAGATACAGTGTGTGGTATGCTTTGGCCAATACAACTCTAACAGAACCGTATAAACCAGATCACCACAAGGATTTGTCATCTCACCACTCCTGTTCCCCCTGTACACAAACGACTGCAGGAGCTCCGACCCAGGGATGCTGTACATCAAGTACTATTGACACCACTAACTCCGCCGCATCAGTAAGGAAAGGTTTTGCAAGGTGGTGTGAGAACAACTACTTGGACCTAAATCTCAGCAAAACCAAAGAACTACAAGTAGATTTCAGGAGGGACCAGCCCGCTGCCCCGACTCTGGAAGTAAATGACCAGAGAATAGAGCACGTTGAGGAGTTTAAATACCTTGGCAGTACCATCAATCAAAAGCTCACCTTTAAGACCAATGAAGAGCATGATACTCTCCAAGGGCCAACCATGCCTGCTCTTCCTCAGAAAGATGAGGAAGTGCCAGCCATCAGTCCTGCAAGCGTTGTATCCATTCTTTGTGGATTCCATACTGAGCTTCAATATGACGGCATGGTTTGGAGGGATGAGCGCTATCAACCTGAAACCCCTTCAACAGCATTGTAACGATCAGCAGCAAAATCATCGGGCATGAAGGAGCTAATCAGCATCGGTTAAAGGAATTGGACAGTAAAGAAGGTCTCACAAATAGCTAAAGACACCACGCACGCACACACACATACACACACACACACACACACACACACACACACACACACACTCTCACTCAACACCATCTACAACCTCGCTGATTTATGACCCTTCCCCTCAGAACCAGAAGGTCCACATCTAGTTTTGTACCTACCTCCATCCGCCTAGTTAACTCCTAACTTCCCCCCTCCCCACCTGTTTCTGACAATGGCACCCGCCTCCCCCCTACCCCCAACTTTGTTTCATAATTTGTATTTGAATTATGTATGCATTTTAGACATTCTTTTGTGTATCATGGCTACATACAGTGATTAACAAATCACGACCATGACTGTGCTAGTATTGTCTGTTTTTGCTGTATTTGTCTTTGTCCGCCACACAAATGATCATTAGATGCTCCGGTATGTGCACATTAGGCGTGATTTCCCCCATTAGCAGTGTGCGCTGTCATCCGTGCAACATTAACACCATGCTGGGGCCTCTTTCTCTTCCTTCTGTCTCTCGCTGTTTGAACTCACTGGAGGTGATTTAAGTTGTAAATGAGATGTGGCACGGCTGTGTTTGCCGTAATCTCAGCCAACGGCCAGCCCTCTGAGGGTTTTTGCAGGCCGATTGATTCAAGTGAAATGCAGCTAAGAAAGAGGCAGCAGTAGGCTACTGGCCATGCCTGGCTGCCGAAGCCTGGGAAGAGCGACTGCAGGGCTTCAGGGTAGAGAGCTCAGAGGGATGGTTTAATGCAGTGCACACACACAAACGCACACATCCACATATCCTTTAAGGCAGGTCTACCACTAGCAGGTTGGAACCACGGGATTCGATAATGGGACAATCCTGATGGATCGCTTGCCTGACAGCCCGCACTGTTTTCCTCAATGAGAAGCCAATATTAGCAGGGGGTGAATGAGTTTTAAATCACCTGTGCAACCCTTTGCCCTCATAGAGCCTCTTCCCAAGATATTATAGTACATAGGATAAGGCTCAGAGAGGATTTACTGAATGTGAATCAACTCATTAATTCATCATGTTTTTAATCTTCTTAATGAATGCTTTTTTTTATTGTTTGTATTTACTTAATTTTACGGAATTCTACCTTGTCATAGTTAAACACAGGAGAGCTGAGTAATACATTGCAATTTTTTGGTAGACTTGACTACATTTTAATGCTTGCAATAGGACTTGTTTTTAATTGTTCAGATGCTTTAAGCACATCCATCACACTGTAGCAGCAAACCCCAAGGGAGTCTGGGATATATTTTGCTGCTGATTTGAGCATTAATTAGTTTAAGAGAGTTGTTAATGTACGTTTAACATTTTTAACTGTGGAACATTTCCGGAAATATTGAAATTTAAGTTTTTATTTTGTTCTATAAATAATTATACCAACAGTCTGGAATTAAAGGAAAAAAACAGATGGACAAACAAACAAAAAAAACAGAAAAGAAAAGAATGCAAAATTGATAAGTATGACAGTAGTCCTATCATACTAATGTCATCATGCAATTCTGATTTATAGATTTTATATTTGTTTATTCAACTATTTTAACTTTTAACTTACAAAGTGTGCGGGACAGTTTCTGTCACAACTGTGAGCAATGTTAAGATACTTCCACAAAGTAATATCTACTTATTTATTTTTGTTATTTTTCTATACATCATGTACTGTATAGGCATACATGATTTGTGCTGTTTTAAAATCCACCATACCATAAATATGCTTTTTATAGCTACTGTTGATGCGGAAAAAGTCATCATTTACTTTATAAAGTACTTTTTACATATTATTTGGTCCTACAACTGATGTGATTTATAAAGACTCTTATCAGCCAGTGACATAGCTGTAGTATTATTGTCACGTAGACAAGTACTGTAATTGATCACAGATCATCTACCTATTTGACTGTACTCCTGATAAAATAACTCTCGGCTAATACACAGACTCAGGCTTTATGTCATTTCCACGACAGGCCCTTCCCGAGAGAT
Organism: Etheostoma cragini; assembly: GCF_013103735.1. NCBI lineage: Eukaryota > Metazoa > Chordata > Actinopteri > Perciformes > Percidae > Etheostoma > Etheostoma cragini. The sequence goes on from NC_048424.1 coordinate 8,643,634, forward strand.
GTACTGTGTGCTTACTGGTGTGAGAAAGCAGTCAAAGTAGCATACGGAGTGTTTGATCAGCCTGACAAAGCCAATTAGTAAAGACATCACTAAGGAGATTTCTGGTGGAAAGGATTTTAAACAAAGATGTGTTTTTTTTTCCTTTTCCTTATGTTTAAAAGAACCACCTGACATTTTTTTGAGCTAATTAAAGTGATAATGCCAAAGGAAGTTATCGATCAAAGCTGGTTTCACACATCTCACAACCTGGGCTTTTTCTCAAGGATATGCAAGGCATTTTTAAGACATTTATTACCACACAGTTTCGCACGGCTGCTGCTTTTTATTGTTTTGCGTTATATCAAAAAGCTAATCAATATTCCCAGTTGGTGCTATAAAACCTGGAGATGTTTATGGTGATAAATAAAACATTGTAGTGGATAATTCCCTTCAGAGCCGCACCTCTGTGGCTGGTGGGGATTCTTTTCAACTTAAGGACCCTGTCATAGGAACATATGCATGCTGACATGAGACCTTCTGTTTGTGGACTTATTTTAGACACTAACTAGTCTACTCCATAGTGAGTGGTAAATTGTGGATCATAAGCAAAAATGTGCTTTTGGTTCCAGCTGTTATGGTTGCTTGTCAGACAAAACAAGACATTTGAAGAAGACTAACTGGACAAGCGTTTTTACTTTTATACACTTTGAATTAAAACATAGATAATAATAAGACATAATAATAGATAATAAATATAACCTTTAGTTGCAGCTCTATTATCTTCTAAACTGGTCATACTCTCTCTTTTTTCAGGTATTTCGATGGCCGATTGCCAGCAAACTGGATGGAAACGAAATGCTGGAGATCCAAGTGTACAATTACAGCAAAGTTTTCTCAAACAGGTAAGGTTGTACCACTTTTACCAGACTGCCCTTAAACTACATTTACCACAGCAAACAGCATTTCTGAGTAAACAGTTTGTTGTTTCATCTCACTTCCTGCCTTCCTGTCACAGCCTGTGACCAATTCAGGCCAACACACGGTGCATATTACCCAGATAAAGGAGAATACGCTCGTATTCCCTAAAAGCTTGTACTAAATTGATTCAGTTTTGTTTGTAAAAGACTACAAACCACAAAGCTGGCCATGAGTAAGTTTCACATCAGGAGGAGAGTGGAGGTAATGAAACCGTATTAGATCTTCAATGATGGGCACATTTGTCACTTTACACTCCAAACAATGAAAACATGAGAAGCACACATTGGTGCTTAAGTGGATCATGCAACTGGGATCACATGCTTCAATGTCTCGTCTCAATCATCACTTTCAAATATTATGGGAGTTGACCTCACTTCTTCCAGTAGGGCGGCGATGCCCCATAGCTTCATTTAAACTGCTCCTGTGAAATCAAGAAACATCACCTACACTCATTAGTGTAGAGATAGTGATGACATCTGCCTAATTAAGTAATTTCCCTTTACTCCTGCTCCTCATTTTCTTGTTTTCTTCATCTTTGTGTCCCTTGAAGTGTATCTTGCATTGTAGCCCCTCAGACGGATGCGTCCAGATCTGGTAAGACATATGCTGGTTGTGCGAGGAAGCCTCTCCGGCTCCTGTGTCAGTAACACATCCGATCAGATCATTACAGCTGCTGCGTCTCTGGATGTGTCAAGACTGAGGACACGTTATGTTGCCCACACAATCATTACATCTTAGTATGTTAGTCTATGTTTTTGTGTGTGTGGGTGGTGTTGTATACGTCCGTGCTTACCACTGTTGTATTTTTTGTGTGACCTGTGAGGACAACAGGAACAGGATGGCCACACATGACAATTCAGAGAGGGTCAAAGCTTGCAATCCAACTAGCTTGACTAACTTTGACCCAAGCTGAAATAAAATGTGGCGATCCTCTGACTTTTCCTGTAATGCTCTATGAGGTTGACATTTTTGTGTTTTAATTAAAGCTCCATATGTCCACAAGCAGTATCATTACCAGGATAACTGATCTGCTTCATTACTGTCTGCACTAACACACTGTAAGGCCAGTTTGTCACACTGTGCGACCATATCACATTACCACAACACAAAGAGAAAGCAATGATACGGGATGGGCTTTGTTCCTTTGTGGCATACAGACCATGTTTTATGATTTGTTTTCCCCTGTGGCTGAAAGATGCTTTTATATTTAGCACGCTGTGGAGTAGACTGTGTGAGTTACTGAGCACTGGAGCAAAGAGTAAAGTCTTCAACTTGAGGTCAGTTGCTCCCAAAGGGGTCTATTGAGAAACATCAGGGGGGTCTTGGAATTATAATTGGAATTATTAATGTTATTTTCAGATGATCAGATGTTTTGCAGCAAGCTTAGTACACATTTTACTGTTTACCTTGCAATACCTTCTGATAACTTTCCACCAGGGTAAAATACACTGTCGAAGATAAGCCCTAACTCACAGATATACTACTATAACTGGACTTTCCAGATGTTATTTCATATTTCACCTGAAGCAACACATTCTGCATGGGGAGGAAGTACAGGGAGCTGAAATGTAGCCACCTGTGTAACCTGAATGGCAAGCTGAGTTGAGGACACACGTCAGCCTTGAATAGTAAAAACCTTATTTTTCCTCTTCTGCAGACAGAATCCATGGCACAAACCGATCAGTGAAAAGAACATATGTGTTGTAAAATTCTGGGGGTATGTGAGCTCTGTTTCTTGAAAGAAATGTAAAACTCTGCAACATGTTTGAAATGCTTTCATTATTCTTTTAAGAGTGAGTATACAATTTCAATATTTTAGACTGTTTAGACTTTTCCCCTGTTTTATCTTTAGAATAGGCTTTAAATTTTACAAAAACCAGTTCCCTCTGAGATGAGATTCAATTGTATTTTATTTACAGTTTCTTAAACCTTTTTACCAATCATCAGAGACGGAGAGCGTAGGTATATGTTAGAAGATATCATTGGCAAATGAATTATTGCTAACTAACATGCTAGTTAACATTAGCAATTAAACCTAAAGAGCTAATGTAAGTCCAAACTGTCTGTAAGCATACCTTGTACTATACAGTAATTCCTCTATTGTGGGACAGTAAGTGGCGTGCTTATGCCACAATCATTAGCCTATTTTTAGAAAAACGTCAGCTAGGGTACAATAACGTGAGGTATAAGGTAATGGAGCCTTTTATACATTGTTTTGGAATGCTAATGGCAGGTGATGGCTTAATAGACTTAGACTCAGACTTAGACTTCTCTTTATTGATCCTTTTGGGATGACTCCCCTGAGGAAATTGGAAATTCCAGCAGCAGTTTTAGTAAGAAAGAAAAATAGATCCAGTGTTAAAGTGTGTGTGTGTGTGTGTGTTTGTGTGTGTGTGTGTGTGTGTGTGTGTGTGTGTGTGTGTGTGTGTGTGTGTGTGTGTGTGTGTGTGTGTGTGTGTGTGTGTTGTAGAGTCTGATGGCATGAGGGACAAAGGAGTCCTTGAGCTGGTTGGTCCGACACTTGGGATGGAGCAGCCTTCCGCTGAACAGGCTCCTCTGGGTGCTGTTGCTGATTATTAGCATCAAAATGGTGCCATAGCAGCTACGCTTAGAGAGGAGAGGGTTAACTGTTCCTGAAAAACTTCCTTTAAACAAGCAGAAACCTTGGACAGGGATAGGACTATTTACAATTCGCATGGATGCTCTTTGCAAAATTTAAATCCCTCTCTCCGGCTTTAATTTATTTTATTCCCTTCTTGAGTTTTTGTTTATCTTTGTGGTTTTAATGTAACAACAGGACATATAGTTTTAGCAGCAACAGGGCTTTACTAGCTCTAAAAGTATATCATCCTTTCATGCTGTTCACATTGAGACTCAACAATTTATTGCTTGGTCTTTAAATGCAAGCTTAAAAACATAAACATCTGCTGTCTTTTATCTTGACTTTCACATGCCTGAAGCATTGGAATGAACACTGCATATTTGTACCAGCAGAACTGCCTGACAATATTGATTTTTTTTTTTTCAAGAGAATGTTTTCATTTAATGTGATAAAGCGCAGTATATTGATGGACATTGTCATTAAAAAACAATAACCCCATTATTTCTTCTTTCTACCACTCATTTTTTACAGACTGACATTTAAATAAACCAAATGTGGGTTATACTGTGTTTACATTTCATTTGTATGCTTAGTTTCTACTGCAACACCGCTGTTGTGAGCGTGGAACAACAGTTATGATTGTAGGATCAACAAGAGAAATGTTACTGCTTCTGACCAGACACCCAGATTGGCATGACACGCTGATGGACACTGACAACCTAAAACAAGTCTTAATAGCTTCTATTGTTTGTGGTCTGTGTGAAATACTGGAGTATAGATTGCGCCCACGTAAATCAATAGATATTCATCCTTCTCATGTTCACATCAGTGTGTGTGTGCACCGTTGGGGGGCAGTGCTTGGCAGTAGCTGCTCCTCGGCCAAATCACACACACCTTTCAGCTGTAACATTTTCCTTTCACACTGTTCTTAAGCTGAGTTACCAGCAGCCGAGGTGGATTAGTGCACTGCAACCTTGAGAACAAATCTATTTGTCTTGGAAAAAATATTTTACATTTCAAAGGTCTTCTCTAGTTCACCTGAGCCAGAACGTTTGTCATAGTCATGCATCAATTTGCAAAAGAAACTTGAGGCACACAAATAAAAATAATACAAATTGAAAGGGAACGGAGCTCTGAATTATAAAGCAGATGAAAGTAAATTGTTTGCAGAACTACAATCAATAATGAATGCCACCTGTTGAAGTGCTAAAAAGTGAGCCAGAACATGATAGGTCCTGCTCAGATCAATTATTCAGCACTTGTACACATGTTACAATAGCTGAAAGCAAACGATAGACCGTTTGCTGGACATATTGGTCACCATTGTCTACGAAGAAAAGAGGATTATATTGTGGTGGGTTAGTATTTTTAGTGTTATATCTCAGAGGTAGAGACATTTTTTATCTTCAAAGATAAAGCTGACGGCACTAAACCATTAAGTTCCTTACAGACTTTTCTTGAGTAATGTCAAACCTGTAAAGTAGATCATGGAGTGATTCATTGGGGAGCCTGGCAGACATTCACCTTCACAGAGGAAAGCATCTGCCAGAGCCTGAAGGGGGGCACATACTTAACTTGAAACCCATAACTTGAATTCAAAGTGAAGTCAAGTTCTGTCGGATTCAATTTACCTCATTATTAAGTTTTGCAACTCTGCTGACAAATGTAGACTCACTTTCAAGTGTACGTTGAATTTGTCACCACCAATTCCAAAGGAAAGAGAAAGTATAGGTGAGGACATAATGTAGATGGAGATAAAGAAAGATGGAGATGCACAAGAACATGCATTTACTGTAAAACATATATGTGAGATCCGACAAGATTTCAAGGATGCATGTTAAAGCTCCAAAAGCTGCATTAACTGGAGCAAAAGTAAAACACAAGAATATCTCAAATGTATATGTCCTCTGGCACTACGGGGACTCATTCTTAAAATGCTCAGTCAGCAAAGTGCATGCTGTACCAAGTGAGCTAATGCCCGAGATAGTAATTAAAACTCTTTTGGTAATTTCTTTAAAACAATCAACTTCATTTATCAGAGCAGAGCTGCAAGTAGCACTGGCTTTCAAAAGGTTTCGAACTCAAGACCTTATGATCTGACACAAGAATTTGATTTAGAGAACAATTTTGAACTAACAATTTTTTACACTCATTTGCAGAGAGAAAGAACATGAGAAATCCTTTCCGTACAGTTGATCGAGAGAGAGTTGAGAGAGAGAGAGAGAGCTAGTGACCACTACAGTAGAAATGACTGTGGCTCATTGTGGGCTGTGCTCCATGTTCTTTGTGTTGCTGATTGCTATGCGAACAACACACTGTTTTGGGGAAACTCTATAAATTATTCACCAGCTCTAATTGACTAGCTGAATAGGGAATGTACTGGGTTTCTTCCCACTGTTAAGTTCTATGAGGGATCCTTCGGCAGCATAGAAATTAACCTAGTCCAAACTTCCCAATCGCAGAGTTGGTTATTTGAGGGTTGAAAATACTAAAAATACATTGAAAATAAAGCTCTATATCCAAAACATTTGGTTTAATTACCTTGAAATAAGGACTTTGACTAATGTAAGTCATCCATGTTATCCATGTTTGGTTTTCAGCTTCTTCCGTAATGGAGCTTTCAGAATAAAGTTGTAAATATGTGATGTTGCTGGAAGTTGATAAGAACAATATTTATAAATTAGAAACGGGTGTTTACAGTAACTCCGATATAACTTGAATGCGGCAAAACTATACTGAAATAATGCATTAATACAACCATGAGGCTGTCCACAAAGAAAAAAAAACTAATAATTGATGTTAATGTTATAATTTGACTTGTCAGACTTATATTTTGTTAATTTAGGCATCTACATTTGTAAAAGTGTTTTTTTTATGTTTATGTAAAAGAAAAATAGTTACAGTTAAAAAATGTGCCGGATATGCTGAATCCAAGGTCTCTGCAGCTTTCAGCTTTCAAATTAAAACACACAGAGAGACCTTTTTAAATTCAAATCAAAGAATAACATTCATTCAGAGTGCTGGGTGAATAAATGGTGTGCAAGTCTGTTCTAATGTATTTACTTGTCCTTTGGGGCATTGATAATAGCTTAAGAGAAGTGTCTGAGAATTTACTGCCTGGTACTGAAATTAGTTAGCTTTAGTTAGTTAATTAGTTAGCTCCAATTAGCTTTGGAAAATGACCTGTCTGAAATGTTTGTTTGTTGTAGAATTGGAAAATTGATTTTCAGTGGGATCATCAGTATTAGCAACTTTCACATAACAGTGGCTCTTTAAATGTGTATAAGTATGTGTTTATAATTTCCAATCAGACAAAAGCTTTATCTGTGTCCACTGTTTCTCACCATACTTCTCTTATGCTAGGTGAAAGGAAGACTTTGTGTGTGTGTGTGTGTGTGTGTGTATGTAAGCTGCTACCTACTTACTTTAAATTGCTCTGAGGAGTGACATACTGTAATGAGCTGGTGATAAAGGCAGTATGGTGGTAGTGCTTTCTCAATGTCTGTCTGTTGCAGCACATCTATCACCACAGTCTGTTCATAACTGCACACTGTGAGACGGAGGGGTGGAGACCAGATGCTTTTGGTGAATGCCAAAATATTATTTGTGTTTTATTAGTTGACTGAACAAGTAGATAAACTAGGGATGTGACAAGTACTAAAAGGGATTCAAGATTTACACAGCGGTAAAACAGATGTGAAGAGAAGAAATAAAGACCACCATGTATTGATTTGATGCTATGTATTGATCTCACTGATTTTTGTTTCCCTGCAGACTGGTGGGGACTTTCTGTATGGTACTTCAGAAGGTGGCTGAAGAGGGACACCTAGAGCTGACCGACACACTCATCGATGATAACAACACTTCAATAAAGGTAGATCTAAAGCTAGACACTGCTCTCACATTAAATTTGTCAGCCATCTACAGGGGTTGCACAGTGGGAATGTTAACATACTAGTTTATTTCTTTGCTTCTTTATATCACTGCATCTCATTGTAATGAGAAATGCTGGTGGAGAAGAAAACAGAGCTTAAAGCAAAGTGAATATTGAACAACTCCAAAGGAATATGTTGCTTAGTATTTTGCTGGATGTATAAATCATTTTCGCTAACAACTTCATAAGTAGACAGGGTAATATGTACCATGGTAATTTTAGACATCCAAAATGAGGAGTAAACACCCTTTACATGAAACCTCTTCAAGCCCACTGAACCCATCAGATCAAACATATGTGGTTTAGGCAACAAGAACAAAAAATTAAAGTTGAGATGCCTGGTTCCCAAAAATACCAAACAGCTGGTGTATACAAATAATGCATCAGACGTCTAGAGTAGAGGCAGCCAAAAAAAAAACCAGGTACAATTTTATTTAATGTGAGGAGGAAGATTAAAGGGGAAAATTAGAGTCCAAAAATAAATTACAAAATCTAAAATCAAGCCAACAACATTTGTAAAATGAAATGACTTACTTTACAGCCATATAATTGAAATAAAATTGTATTAGTCGGTAAAATGCTTTCACAAGCAAAGAGGGTGACATTAAATGGTGAAATCAATCTTAATTTTGCACCAGCAACAGGGGCAATAGAACAAGATATAAAGGCACCAGCTTTAAAAGACCTGCAGTATCTGATAAAAATACAACAGTCTCTTAGCAACATCAGCACCTTAGGACACTTGTCATTACCATTAATACTGATATTCTCTATTAATAGGAAATGTGTTTAGAACATCTGAACTGAGAGAAGTCAGTGGTGAGGAAGGGTGTGAGCGTGATTTTGCTGGTGAATACATAATGTAAGAGTGAATATTGTGTATGTACAGTATGTGTGAGGGAGAACTTAATCGTATGAGATTTTAAAGCACCCTGGGGTGCAAAATTATGTTAGTGGAGCAGGGAGTGCTGACATAATGTTTCTGGGATGATGACACACAGCATAAGGGTGCTTTAGGGTTTACACTATATACACACACACACACACACACACACACACACACACACACACACATACACACACACACACACACACACACAAGAGAATTTCAGTAGTCTACATTCCTGTATGAAGAAAGTAAATCCGACCTCTGAACACCTTACCTACAACTGCGCTAGTGTGGTTGCCATAGTGACAAATTAAACTTGTGGTGGACTACAGTAATTGCCTTACAAAGATCCAAGAAAGAGAGAGCAACATGGAAGGAGAAAGGGGAATGACAGCCCACAGTATATTTTCTCATCATCCATCTTTGTCAGCAAAATAAATTGGCTGCTCCGTAATAAAGATGAGGTCATTGATAGGAGGATCATATTTGTCCAAACACAACTCCCCAGAAGACACCAAAGACAAACTACAGTGTCACCACTGTTTCTCGCCTGGTTTAAATTAACACTCACTTTCAATCTGAATTCCCTCGGCAAATACTAGATAGAAAAGATGATTTATAGCACTGTCAAAGTTTGTTGTCTATACTGAGATCTTTTTCTAAACACAATTAAATACAGTGCTTTAGATAAGGTGTTGACTGTTTTATACTGGACTCTTTCACAGAAAGAGTCCAGGACTCTCTTTATACAGTTTTATAAATATCCCGTCACAGTGCCACAGTGGGTGGGGTGTTACCTTTGTGTTGTGTTGAACATACAATAGGCAGCGCCCTACCGTGCTTAAAGGATATACACACCAGGCGCTGCAAGAATAAGGCTAGGACAGTCATGACAAATCCAAACCACCTGGAGAATAGCATTTACTCCCTGTTGAGGTCAGGAAGAAAGGTAGCGGATACACCAGGCCATCTTGAGTTGAAAACCACAAACCCCAAACATTTGTAGACAAACAAAATGCATACATATATAATATACACTACCGGTCAAAAGTTTGGGGTCAGTTACAAATTTCCATTCCACTCCATTATAGACAGGATACCAGCTGATCTGAGTGGGTGGCTGATCTTTAATGAAATATCTACATTTCCCATTATCAGCAACCATTCATCCGATGTTCCAAAGGCACATTTTGTTTACTAATCTGATGTTATTTTAAGAAACTAACTAAGAAAACATTAAACAACCCTTTTGCAATTATGTAAGCAAATAATGTAATCTGGAAACTGCTTCCCAGGTTAAAAAAAAACAAGGCAACTGATCTCAGCTGGGATTCTGTCTATAATGGAGTCCAATGGAAATCTGTGAGTGACCCCAAACTTTTGACCGGTAGTGTACATCAACCCAGGATAAAGAATAACTATGTTTTTGATCTGTCAGATTCCTTTTATAGCCTATTAATAATAACAAGGGCATCATTGGGAAGTATGCTTTCAAAATATATTTTTTACAGAATACAGAAAACATGCCACAAACTGTAATTTTGTAACATACGTTACTCAATCTGAGTAACATATACTGAATACTTGGATAACTTCCACATTGAATTGCGTTTTATAAGTGTAGGAAAGCATGTGGACATATAGTGCTTACTAAACATGCTGTATTCTGGTGTCTGTAAACAAGCTGATAAATTTTGTATTTGTAATACAAAAAAATTGGTGAAAGAGAAGTCATTAGTTGCAGGTATTAGGTATTAGGTCATAAACCAAAGTTCAAATTTCTATTTTGACGTGATGATAGTGCTAGATGAAAATGTGTGGGATCACTAAAGTTGCACTGACAAACAAATTATTTTAGGCTCAGGGACATTAATTGTGCTTAAAATGTTTGGCATTGTAGGAGTTCCTAAATATGACACGTCACAGAGTCCTTTGATCAGATTTTGGTTCAGAGATAATGTGCAGATCAAAAGCAGGCGGAAGGTGAATGATCTTTTCACCAAATGCTTTAAAGTTAAATAACAGCACTGTGTATAGAATGGAAGGCGTATTAAATATGATGATAATAAATGTTCATTTTCATCTGCCTTTGTTCTGTTTTCAGACCAGCGTTACCATAGAGATTAGATACCAATCGATGGATGGCACAGTGGGAGTGTGGAGCGACGGGGAGTTCCTGGATGTTCCTGATGACCGTGACGGGATGTTTGCCTTTGAAACAGACAGCCTGCTGTCAGGACAAAGCCACGGGTCGGGCACGTCTCCCGGACGGTCCTTACAGGGATCCATACCCACCTTCAGGAAGTAAGTCAAACACACAAACTATCTTCATGAAAACTCGAGTACTTTAGGTCACAGTGAATCAGGTTGTGAAATGCTGTTGATTTGCCCCCCAAAAAATTAATTTGATGACTTTCCCGAACTAAAAACAAGAATTGTTGTTTGAATAATGCATTTCAGGTTTTAAGAGATTGTTAACAGTAATGGTGCTACTGAGGCACACATGGGTGAGAAAATAAAGTGTTGCGGTTGACATTTTCTCACAAATTGATGAGGCTTCTTGCTGTCACTTTTATGAAGGGGAAAACGTGGGGTTCTGTGCAATGGGCAGACCCACCAAAGAATATAGTGGCCTGACACTGATGCCCAAAACCCCAATTAAGAGCAGATTTAGTGTTAGTATAGTATGCAGACGTGGCTGTGGTCAATGTTTGTGCAAGGTTTTAATTAACTAAGCAGTGCAGTTAGAAGGTTATGAAGAAAACAAAGTGTTTGATGCAAAGTTATTTTTAAACATTTGATAATTACATTTTAAATTTGGCACATCAAAGGTACTCAAATTAAAGAGGGACTCCACCAATTTTCACATCAAAGTATGTTTACAGGTGTTGTGTAGTACTACTGCATATGTGCAAAAGTTGTGTAAAGCCTTTTGTGGCTCCAGAGGGAGCTGCAGGAAGTCTGATCAATTGCCTCAAGTTATTTTAGTAATGGTTGGGGCTGAAGTCAGTCAGCACCAGAAGAAGTGCGGAATGGAACATCAATATAACAATATCTCTGTTTCTTCTAGAAAGATTTTCAATTTTTATTTTATTTTTAACTGTCCATTGTGAGTAACACAATGGTATAAGGCTAAATCGGAAACCGATGGAGTGCCTACTCCAGGCATGAGTCTGAGGAATGAGTCCTTACCCAAGGTGAAGGAGGATAAATACCTTGGGGTCTTGTTCGTGAGTGAGGTGACAATGGAGAGGGAGATTGGAACACCTCGCTAGGGAGGTGATTGGAAAAGGCCTCGGGGAGGACCCAAGACTAGGCGGAGAGATTATATCTCCACTTTAGCCTGGAAGATCCTTAATTGTTCAAGTACTCTTTAAAGTGTCCAGAAATAATGTATCTTAAAAGGCAATGTTAAAACAGAGGATACTTTTCTCTACAATGTTTTCACCAGCACTGGGGTTAAAAATGATAAATGGATTTCATTTGCACTTGGTGGATGTGAACCTTGCTTGTCACTTACAATTTTGTCAACAGCTAAAGTTGCAAGGCCTGTTTATACAGTTTATAATACATTGCATATGTTAGTTAATAATAAAAAGACAAGTAATCCCAGGCTGTACAAGGTTGTACAGATTTAGTATGAAAAACTTGAAGACTCTCTGCCCCACAGCACTACACTGTTACGTGATCTTCCTCTGTGGTTTGTTAGTCGTGTTTTTGTTCAATAGTAAAAATATCTGTAGGGGGTATCGATTTCTACTAAGACAATCTGCACAGCCAAAAAACCCTAAACCCATCATTATACTGCATGTTTAGTGGCCGTGTGAAAGATTGTGTATGTCTGAGGCTGAATGCTGTTGGGTGCATGATTTTATGTTTGTTTGTTTGTTGACAGTGAACGGCGAAGTTGCACTGCGTCTTACAGCATTGCATTAGAAACTTCTCAGGGTCTGTTGATGTGAGCCAGAGGAAAACAAGAAAGTTTCACTAATCTAAGTTTCGGAGCGTCCCATGGGTGTTATACAACAGATAGTGGATTTGAATTTGGTCAACAAAGAAAAACGAAAGTACAAAAAAATATTCTAAAAAGCTGGAATAAAAGTAACCAAACTCACACATCTAAAACTGGTGTATTAAATTTCATTGCATTTCCTCACCTTTCTTCAGGTGAACAAGCCCTCAGTCCTTTCTGCTTGTCGAGGGCACCTGTCATCTAGTTGCCGTGGTTGCACAGAGCTGTCAGTCACACTTGGTAAGGGCCGCCGTAGGGCTTTCGTCTGAAAAGGTGTTGCAAGTTGCTGAGAATTACTAACTAACTCCTATCCTTGCCAACAAATCCACCTCTATTCCACCTCACATCTGTGTTGGTCAGACTGATGGGCTTGTGGAAAAATGTTAATAGCCTCGCCACTTCTCATTTAAACCCCTATATAGTCCGAAATACCAGCTATTCAGTTTATTTCGGGTTGAGACGTTTTCAGATTTAAACTCTTTAAAGGTGTTTTATTGTGTCCTGAATTCTGGCACTCTGTGGCCAATTGTTCTTATAATGGTAAAGAAGTGTTAAAGGTGCTCTAGACAATGTACGCGTTTTTTAGGCTACAACATTTGTTGTCACAAAAAGCAAACATGTCCTTACTATCCGCTGTCTTCCACACCGCACGTTCTGACTGTTTCAGGAAGCACAGAAGGGAGGGGGAGGGGATGGGACTAGGAGGAGAGAGGGGCGAGCTAGCCTCCCTTTTGTTTGTTTGTTTGACAATACAAGGAGATTATAACCAGGGAACCTTTTGGAAAAAGTTTAGCCTCAAGGTGTATTTCCTACCTTTTGGGTTTGTGGTTTTGTGTGTCTGTTTTACCTTCTCTTTTAATGCACAACTCTGAACAATATCACCTCATCAGTAATTGTTTTCATTGAGTCAAACACATCTGACAACATCCTGGGGAGTAACGTGTCCTTTCCTGGTAATATTTTAATCGCAGAACATTAAATAAGAAATTGCAATCAGCTGCCAGAAGGCATTCTGACACTTTGAGAGAACAGGAGTTATGTTATATTCCTAAAATGCAGAGTGGAAGAATAATTAACAGAAGAATTGTATATACAGTACATGGTACAAGTAGCATGTTCTACTTCTTTCTATTTTTAACATTTCAACTGCAGCATAAAAGGTCATGCATGCTGCTTACAGGAGAGCTTGTGCTCGTTGGTGTTTTTATTGGGAATTCAATTTCATTATAACTGTACAGGATGGCTGCAAGGGAGTGTAGGTGGCTTATTAAGGCACATTGCTTCCTGCTTATCCCCTTGATGAAGTTAAATTGCACCCAGAATTGACTAGCTCACTACTACCACTTCTCCTTTCTGCAGCTTTTACATCGTCTCTGGTCCTGCAGAATGATTTATGGCGGTACCTTTGACGCATTTTGTGCTATCTGCAATACCACAATGCTTTGCAAGAGTTTTGTTATTCCTAGTAGTAAATCCGCCTCAGTGTGGTTTTACTGCCAGTGTAGCAGATCTGCTGAATAGTGCATGCGAAGGAGCACAAGTGCCAGACGTAAAGAGTATGGACTTAAGCTCTGATTGTCATTTGATCTGTGGACATCAAATACTAGGGGATGGGAAAGGGGGGGGGGGCAATGAGATAAAATGGGCAACAGGCTAACAGGACAGGATTTTGTTTTTCTTATAAAACTATTCATGAATTATTTGGTATAGCCTCACTGAAGCACATTGCTGTAAATAGTCATTGTGTTTATTCAAACTCTTTTAATATGCATGATTAATTTGCATAACATTAAATCGGCACTCAAAGGAGACAGCCCAGGCAAAGCTTCTGTTGAAAGGATAATTTACTGAAACAAGTGTTCATTTATTTATTACGTTTTTTTGCCAAGTGTGTGGTTCATTGGTCCATCAGTGTAAATTGCTGCGTCTTCAAAGACAGCTCTGGCGTCACATAGTGATAATATGTCATCACACAGCGCTGTGGTGCAGGTGTTGCGAGGCCTTTTATCTCACTCGTCTTTATCTCAGTGGATCTGCTCATTGCAGCACTGACTCCCTGTGGAAACATTCATTACAACAGACATGTCAGCTAATACAGATTCATGATATACTTATACAGATATATTCATCTTAGATATAGATTTAGATTTTTTTCGGTCTTAGGTTGTAAGAGGCCCTTTCCGCACAGGTGTTTTCACTTATGTTGCCAGATAAGACCTCTATGCATTCGTTGTACACTCTGCAAGCCGTCAGCTTTCAAATGTACAGGAAATCCTTGTCAGCAAATCTTCACATCAGTGAGACGACACATTTTGCTGACACACTGCCATTACAGATAAAGCTTTACATAATCCATTTCTGTCTAAAACTTGGCAATGAGTGGCATGAAAAGGAAATCAGTAAAAATGTGATTTTTCATTATCACCTATTATTTAACTTCATGTTAGGTTTTAAATTATCTGAAGGATGTATTGTTTCCCTCTGCAGAGGCAGATGCTGGATTGAAGCAGTTGTCTTTTGAATTTTTGATTTCTCACATCTTGTGAAGCTGTGTTCTCTCCATGAACTGTTTTGTGTTTCTCAGGTCTGCTCTCGTGGTTTGCAGTAATTCTTGTTCTTGGCTCATGTGATAGGACAGTGTGTGAATTTGATCCCTGTGTAGAGGTGGATCCTCCCCTCATTGTTATTTTTCTGTTCCAATCCTTGATGTGGGAGCATTCGATGACGAAATGAAGACATGCCTCTTGGGGTAAATCCCAGTTACTGTATCACCTGCATGTGTGTTTGTCCCAGATAGGATTTAGAATCCGATGTTTTAATTAGAAATCATTGTTTACAAGATTACATAAAAGGGAATGTCTTTGGAATCCCTTAGAAGTGAGCGGGCATGTTGAACGAAAAAAGGAACACTTTGTCTCTTAAAACCTTCAAAGTAGTCTGACTAAAAGTGTATTTTTAACCAGCCCAGTTGATGCAATGGCAGAGTAAAAAATGCAAGAGTGCTATTTGGAGTGAATATTAAAATTTAAAAAGTACTGTGTGTTCATAGGAAATGGTCGTTGTCCTTCATTTTCCTTCCACCATTATTCTTCTTTTCTTTCTTCTTTGTCTGCATTGTGTAAATTGTGTAAATGATGTATCATTCACACACAGTAAATAACGGTGTAAGTGTGTTTATTCTACAGATAAATGCACACAAAATAAGCCCAAATCCATTTTTTATGTTTTGTGTGCACTGTGTAGGCGATGCGAGCACTTTTAAGGTTGCAGGGCATTAAACTTGCATTTGCTTCTAAATATGTGAATTTTGCAAGATCACAAGCAAATAATATCAATAAATGTAACAATTACCTTTCTTATAGGCAAATGAAGCAGCTGCGCATAATCATTTGAGAAGAAAAACCATCTGGGATAAAAAAATATTGATGTTCCATTTTATCTATTGTTGCCACATAGTAGTAGAGGTCTCACTACAGTCAAAGTGTAACAATCGAAAACCATTACATCATGCTTTGAGCAGCAGAGTAAAAAATCTGCCAAGGAAAGAAAATATTGAGAGAGAGAGAGAGAGAGAGAGAGAGAGAGAGAGAGAGAGAGAGAGAGAGAGAGAGAGAGAGCAAAAGGACTGCAGAGCATTCAATAACGTTTTAGGATAGAGAGTTGGGCTTTAGTGAGAGTTTCATTCAACTGTGATATTAGGTAGCATCGATCTTTGTCTGGCTCCAGTCCAGTGGATCCTGGAAGCACCAAAATATGTGCATCCAATTTAGGTATGTGAGAGAGAAAGAATCAGGTGTGTAGGGTGTGAGGATGTCACTGAGCTCCATTCAGCAGAGTACCCAGAGCTGAACGTACAGACAGTATATGTCAATTATTTATTGATCGCTGGCAGGGTCTTTTTTTATCTTCCACATGAAAACTTGCAAATTGTTGTTGTCACAACTTTGACAATACACATTTAGAAAAACGTTCTGGGTATGGATAAAACACATTAAACAATTAAACAGCATTGAGCATATCATTCAATGTAACTCTTAAGCCCTCACTATGGGAGCAGGTGCACAGCCATGCAGCCAGCCACACACACTCCCAATAAAGGAGTTTGCCATTGAAATTTTTAATTCAAGCAATTCAAATTCAAAAAACTTTGAAAATGTTATTAGGTAAAACACAAAAACATGAATGATAATGAGCTAAATACTTTTTGTTCAGCTGTTTAAGTACCACTCCAAATACATAACTGCAAAAGTAGATGGAATAATGTGCAACTATTCCCGAGTCGGAATACTGGGAGGTTTTTGTGTTTTTCCCATTCTTTTGTTCTGACATTTTGACTGAGCAACTGAACCGGACTCCGCCTCCAACGCTGTATACAGTATTTATTATGCATCCATGGTTGCTACTGTAGCACCAACTGATGGCAGCAGAACAGTAGCCTCTTATCAAAGGGCATATCTACCACTTGTTTAGACCTACAGATATGTTCATGTTGGACTGTCTGCAGCAAGTTCAAAGCCAGGTCTCTGGGGGTTAACTGCAATTTACACACTCATCTTCGGCTACTTACTTCTTGACATGTACATTAAAAATTGTTTCATAATTGTGAGAATAAAATCTTTGATGCACAGTTTTAAACCCCTGTTTTATTGAGGAGATGAAAAACAAGCCGCCAGGTACTGGCACATAACCTTGGGAATAATTCTGCTTCAGTTATAGCATTCATCTTGTCTGCAATTTACACGTGTAATGAGGTCATTTATTCATGCTCTTATGTATTATTGAGTATCGCACACCCACCCATACAGTACAGTACATTGTTTGCTTTAAGCACAAAGAGTTCTTAGCTTTTTAATCTGCAACATCTGGCTTTGGTCTGCCAGTTGGTTGATGTGCAGTGCTTAGAGGTTGCAGTTTAGTCACTGTTGCATTAATGGTCTTTATTTCAGATCAAAGGGGGAAAAAAAGGAAAGAGAAAGAAAATTATAGTTAGAATGGCTTCTTTGATTATCTACTTCAACTTCACAGACAAGTCCAAATCTCTCTATGTCCTTTTAAAGTTTGACATTTTGGGAGTTTTACCTGCAAATTGTGAATTTGCATACTTCCATATAGTCCAATTGGAAACCCCACTAGTGAACAGTATTTTCCTTCTCACTGATATCTTTGAAGGATAGATTTTTTGTTGTTAAATCTGAATAGAAGGATGAAGGATCTCATTTTAAACTCAGATGTGGCTTCCAGCTTAAAGCTCTGATGTTGTTCTTGTTGGATTCACTCTTAACTTGGCTCAGAATAGGAAAGGAAAAGAGAGTGAAGATGGCAAAAGACAAATAACTGAATATATTTGGTAGCTGATTGGTTTTTCTTCCAGAATTTTCTTTTGAGTCGCCTCTCTTTTTTGATTGGAAACCAATGTCTTGTGCAGAGATGCACTTTTTACTGCTGGCAGAGACGCAGCAGATCTTTACCTGCTGTAACTTCTTGGCCTTCTGCCTGTTCACATGACAATCTATGTTTACGTTTTTCTGATAGAACCGTGATCTTGTGTGTTTATTCTCTCTCAGAAGCAAAGGCGGGAGTAGCATAGCATTGTTTTAGTGCTAAAAACTTTTTAAGTTTGATGTTTGGTGTACAAAGCTGCTGACTTTGACAAAGAAGACTACCTCCTCTCTCTGTCTTCAGCCATGTACATCCACCTTGTTCTCCCTCCCTCTCTCCCGCCCCTTCTCTCTCCTGCATCATTCACTCATCTGACCAACTCCCATCTTGCCTGACTGGTCTGGAGGATCTGTACTTGACAGGTGAAAAAGAATATGAAAAACATAGTTCAAATAGAAGAAAGCTCGGGGAGGAATTTTGTTGAGGCACATTTATGGTAATCTGAGCTCTCAGGAGTTGGGTAGGAACAGTGGTGTCTTTCATGTGGTATGTATGAAACACATTTTGTGTGTGTGTCTTTTATTTTTGGTACCTTATTGTTAAATTATAGATTGAATGAAACGAGGAGGTCGACTGGATTACTGGAACATCTGATTTTAGAATGATCAACTCACAGCAATTAAATTATCAGTAAATTGTTTTTCCAACTAGTTGATTTAATTGTCTAGTCTATAAAATGTTGAGTCCAACGTGACTTTTTAAATTACTACTTTAAATGTAGTTATTTAATTGTTTCAGTGTTAATAGATATTTTTCAAAGAATTTTCTTTTTTTTTCATGCATGCACTGATAATCGAAAAATGTGCACATGGTCTGGAAACACACCGGTCAAACTGTGCTTTGTGTCATACTGTAGACCTGACAGGCTGAGAATCCTAGGAGCACAATTTCAAGTGTGATTGGCCTTGATTTGATTTGACTAAAAAAACGTCTTAACTTTATTTTAATCAGACTTTAAGTACAGACTTTTAATCATTCTTGGCACTCAAATGAGTTGTAAAACCATCCAGTTTTCATATTCCATGAAATGAGGTGGAAGGTTGCCTCTAGAATAACGTTGGAAAGATCAAAGCAGAAATTGAACTCTGATACACTCAACTCTGAATGCTTGAAGAAACAAAAGGAAAACCTTCCTATTCATTAATTTCCTGACATCTATCCATATCCGCAGCATACTGGACGGTTACAATCATTTTTAATTATTAAGGCCCCTCATTTGTCGTCTCGCTGACGACATCAAAAGCTCTTTGTTGTTGTGGTGTCATGTGATCCAGATAATATCAATGTGGAGACACCGGATACTCTTGTTTTGTGATTGAGGTTTTGGAGAATTGGTGGGGAGCAGGGTTGGAGGGCGATTACATCCCCTGGAGTTAAATGTCTAACCGAGTTACAAAGATGTCCATGATATAAGTTATGGTGTTGGGTTGCATTAAAATTATGTGCAGAAGTGGGCCATGGGAATTTCTGCTAAAGTCAAGTTCAGTCCTAATGTTACTCAATTTCTCCTGTGGGTCTGAGTCTACTGATGGAGAGTGAACTCATGGAGACAAGTATGAGAAAGATTGCTTTCATGTTATAAGTTCCCTACTTCTCCTCCCATCTGTCTTTATCTCCTTCACCAGAGCAGGGAAGGGAGTTTTCTCAGCCATGAAGCTCGGCAAGATCAAGAGCTCTAAGGACGATCACAAGAGAGGAGGTAAAATATCACTCAAGATAGAAGATAAGGCCCAAAACTAGTTATTCATCTTTTCTGTTTATTTTTACCCAAATCTAGCAAGTTACCAGGAGGGCAAGTACATGTTGAAGCAAATGTAGACAACAAGTGATAATAAATAATGGCCTGTAATATTTAGGGTCATAGCCAGAAATCAAAAATAAAATGGTGACATATTTAAACATAGGATTTAAAAAGTAGTGGAATCAGCCTATTTGTTTTAAATTTTAAGAATGTTAACACCCCACAAGTTTCATAGAAACGTGATCTTACTGTTGTCATTAGCAGAAAGGGCTGTGGTTGTACCAATAATACATTTTTGGTTGCTTCTGGTGGTGTTACCCTTGTGCCATTTTTGTTCAGATGAGCCAGCAGTCCTGGACATGGAGGACCTGGACAGGAAGGCCGTGCGTCTTGCTGGAGCAATGGACCCAGACACGATCTCTCTGGCCTCTGTCACCGCTGTCACCACCAACGTCTCCAATAAAAGGTCTCATTTTTGTTTTAAACACTGAGGCATGCATGCACCCACATGGTAGAGAAGTATATTAATACACATCATGGTCTCAGTCACCGCCGTACATCTCAAACTGCTGATGCTGCAGGATAATTTGAGGCAAGTTGGGAAGGTGGAAAAGATTAAGATTCCACCTTAGAATTAAGTTTGTGATCATCATGTGCAACCTCAGTGTTTCTCTGTTGGAGTACAGGAGAATACAATCACCAGTTGTTTTGTGTATCTTCAGGTCGAAGCCAGATATCAAGATGGAGCCAGGCTCTGGACGCCCAGTGGATTATCAGGTGTGTTTGTGTGTGTTTGTGTGTGTGTGTGTGTCTGTGTGTGTGTGTGTGTGTGTGTGTGTGTGTGTGTGTATAAACATTTATATGCATTTCTACCTGCATATCTGCACATACAATTGTGTGCAGGTTCATTGATGTGTTTGTGCATTTCTCCTGAGTCTTTTTTAAAAATGTGATGTTTTATTTTTTACCATTTGTATTTCATATGTGTGCGATGGGAACTACACATCTTTGCCTTCATGCCGCCGAGAGAGATGACAATATTACTATATATACATATGTATGTCTGTGTACTGTATATGTGGTGATGCAAGGGTTTCTTTTTATACTCATGGCTGTTTGCCTGCTGTGGCTATACTAAATAGTTTACCACTAATGAAGTAAAAGGAGGAAAGGAATAATTGTAGACACAGTGTAACAATCCTTCAAAGCTGGCACATTTCCTATTTTCCTTGGCCTTTTTTATTTAACAATATGAATGCATTAAATGTATTCATGAAATAATATATGTATGAACCATAAACTTGTTTATGTACCAGACTGAAATCCTGGTATAATTTTAGACTGCAGACTTTTCCTCGCTTTTTATCTTTCTCTTCTTTGTTGCATTATCTAATGACTAATTAAACCAGAGGGATATATTACTTGGATGTAGAAACTTATCTCAGATCAAGTTTGTCCAGCAAATGGCACAATGATTTAGCCGCGGGAGATGTACGAGTAAACACAGGATGAGGAAGTGTAATCTGGTAGAAGCCCTCACTGTCTGGAATCATAACCATTAGTTTGTGAAAGATCAATTTGGTTGTTTCTTTTTGCCTTTGAATTGTCCTCAGGGTAATTACTGCATAGTTGCTGCTGGTAAACTCACTGTTGGATGAAAGTCAGCTTGTTTTAGCTTCCGAAGTCATATCGAATTTGCTAATATCTACCATCAGATCAACATCACAGTGATTGAGGCCCGGCAGCTGATAGGCCTCAACATGGACCCTGTTGTATGTGTGGAGATTGGAGATGACAAGAAGTACACATCCATGAAGGAGTCCACCAACTGCCCGTACTACAATGAGGTTAGACCCTTTCGGCTTCAAAAATTCACACTGCAAGAAGGCAATTGTCACCTTTTTATGGATTTTTTTTAAACTTTCTTTTTACCTCTGAATGTCAGTTTCCCTTTGTCTCTGCTATGCAACATGACAACATCAGACATGTTAACTGATGCCAATAAATAAATACATTAAATATACTCCAACAGTAATCACAATTAATGCTTTTAGTAGTATTTGTTAATGTAAATAAACAAAATAATTGTGAAAACCTAGGTTGTATAAGATAAAACCACCAAGATAATTGGTGTGATTATACAGTAAATGTATCTACATTGCTGTATTTACATTGTTAGAGCAGGTGTTTCTCAACATGAAGACATCGGTCTTTTTCCTGTTCTTCAGCCAATCAGATTTCTGGGAACATGCACAAAGTAAAATGCTGTGTAGAGGCTGTCAGGGCTCTTATTGATGGTCTGCCATTTCTAAATGTTACTGGACAGCAGATAACCTATCTTGGTATGAATTGTTGGTAGTGGTTAGGGTCAGGCAGAGGTCAGCTTCTGGGCTGTGTCCTACAGGGAAAGGAAGTGACAGTTTGTCTGCTATTGATTCCTTCTGTTTGTCTTAAAATCCCCTGTGGAGAGACAAAGTCAAGATAAAAGTACTTCACACTCTCTCTCCTCGTTTCCAGACCCTTCAGTTTGTTCAGAGTCTTTGCTGTTTCAGATAGCTTCACACTTCTCAAGAGTAATCATCTGTAATCAGTTGAAGTGGGAAAATACACTATACTACACTATTGCAAAAACTACATCATTATGAGAAATATAATCTCACCCCAATGTATCACCCTTGTCCTTGTCACTCTGCTTGTTGTCTGATAATGGGTCCATGATTGGGATGTTGCCTGCAGCAAAGTCAATGATGTACAGTTCTGTAGAGTGTGGCTGTCCTTGAAGTGGGAGAACAAGTGCCTTGTGTTTTTCTTTGTCTCTATTGTCAAAAAACATGAACAACATTAAAATAGAGCAACTGCAAAATGATATCATAAGAAAAATCTGAAATTTGTAGGCTGCTGTACCAATACATTGACTCTTGGAGACACCTACAGAAGAGGTATGACAGAACTTGAAATCAGCCTCTTTTTTTAAGCCACTCATCATTGCCTGATCAGAACTGAAAGTTTGAGGGGCTAAATCTGTGATATGGCTACAACATAAGCTGATCTCCTGTGAAGTTGACTAGTTGATGTTTGTGTTCATTCCCTCAGTTCCCTTAGATGAACTCTGCACTGATATCTTCTGAACTTCAAAGTTACCTTGCACATTTCATTCCCACACCAAGTCTGTAAGAAGAATGTGTTATCCAGTAGTTTAAGGGAATACATTTTAATGGGCAAGCCTTTTTTCCTCTACTCTCTGCAGTATTTTGTCTTTGACTTCCACATCCCTCCTGAAGTCATGTTTGACAAGATTATCAAGCTCTCCGTAAGTAATCCCTACCCCAAAAGTACACATTGCAGTACCGCTAAACAAACCGTTACCACCCCATTTCTTTGAGAGTTTGCTCTTCGTTTTAATATTTCATTCACAACTCTGTGTGCGTAGGTCATTCACTCTAAAAATCTTCTTCGAAGTGGGACATTGGTGGGAACCTTCAAGATGGATGTGGGGACTGTTTACTCTCAGCCTGGTAAAATACATCTAATAACATACATGCATAGTCTATTTGAAAAGGAAAATACATTTTTTGGTTTCTTCATTTTTAAGTGAGACTGGATTTAAAAAAAAGCTGTTGGTTATTAACTAATCGATTGGCATCTACCTTAGAACATCAGTTTTACCACAAGTGGGCCATCCTATCTGATCCTGAAGACATAACAGCGGGGTGTAAAGGATATGTGAAGTGTGACATCGCTGTGGTCGGGAAGGGTGACAACATCAAGACCCCACACAAGGCCAACGAGACCGATGAAGATGACATAGAGGGGTAATAAGCTGTTATGGATTATGTGTTTCACATTGAATGCAATTAGGAGAAACACTTTGGCCAACTAAATTTTAATTTTACTAGTGGAAGCTAGCAAATATTACAGTGTATGTGCAAATTATTCCATAACATGGACATTTTAAAAGGGTTTTCTGCATAATTTTGTTCATATCAGATATTTATTTTAGTTGGTAAATAATTATATGATAATACTAAATACCCTTATATAATAAATCTATGTTATACTTGCGAGGATTATTGGACATCCTCAAAAACATCACCCCAATATGTTGGGAATGCTTATTCCACAAGCTGTACGTTTGCTTATAGATAATCAATAACTCCACAAGCCTATCTCTGAATGGGTTTTTTGTGCTACTGTTTGTTTCTAGAAACCTCCTGCTCCCTGAGGGCATCCCCGTAGAGAGGCAGTGGGCGAGGTTTTATGTGAAGATCTACCGTGCGGAGGGACTTCCTAAAATGAACACCAGTATCATGGCTAATGTCAAGAAGGCCTTTATAGGAGAGAACCGAGACCTGGTGGACCCCTACGTTCAAGTGCAATTTGCTGGGCAGAAAGTAACTTCCTCTACATCCTGCAATCTTTTATTCTTTGCTAGTTTCTAGAGGTGGTATTACTCTCCAAGGGACAATTATTGCTCCAGTTGAACACAGTGTGATTTTAATTGTGCATGGTCAGAAGGAACCTATGAACTAGAAAAGCTTCTTCAAAGTTAATAATAGCAATAAAACAACAGTGGAAACGACTATACTTCTGCATAATGACTAGAACAATGTAATTGACCACTGCAAATGTATTTTTACCTAATACCGGCTACTTGAGTGTTTGACTCCTTCATGTGTCCCCAGGGGAAGACTTCAGTCCAGAAGAGCAGTTATGAACCGATCTGGAACGAGCAGATTGTGTTCACTGAGCTCTTCCCTCCACTCTGCAAACGCATGAAGGTCCAGATACGAGACTCGGATAAGGTCAACGACGTCTCCATAGGAACCCACTTTGTTGACCTGCGCAAGATATCAAATGAAGGTGACAAAGGTAGGTGAAAACACAACATTTGTCTGATTAGTTATCAAGTACATTAATTAGTTAGTGAGAAGAGTTAATATTTTACTGTATGTGGAATCAAACCATGACCCACCTGACCCTTTGATAATGGCTTCAGTGGAATACATTCAAATTGACTTTCAATCAATACATATATTAGCATATATTAAACCAAAGTACAAGATCCGCTATAAATAATATTCTGAATGAGTTGCATAAGGAATTATCAAACTGTGTCATAGTGTTAGGTTGGAAACTTTAGCAGGTGTTTCCTGGGAAAAGTCCACACATTTGGGCTGGAGTTTCTTTTTATAAATAACAGAGAGTATGATCACGGATTTCCATCATGACTCATCAGACATTTTTGACTTATCAGATCAAACATTTGTATGTGGTCTGGATGGATATATGGACTCTAATCCCCGATAAAGTCTATGAAACTGTCAAAGGCAAATATGTTAATGATTTGCGCGCTGTATGGATTTTGGTTTGTTTGTTTGTGATTTGTTGGGCAGGGGTGGGAAGATCTCTTGTTTAATGCACTAAATGTAGATACTATAAATACCTTATATAGAATTGTCGAAGAAAAAGGATTCTTGTAGATTATCAGGTCATCTCCTACAGACTTTTCTTTTTTCTTCACTTTTCCTTCTCCAGGGTTCCTGCCCACCTTGGGTCCAGCTTGGGCCAACATGTACGGTTCCACCCGTCAGTACACCCTGATGGACGAGCACCAAGACCTGAATGATGGTCTTGGAGAAGGTGTGTCCTTCAGAGCCCGTCTCCTGCTTTCCATCGCTGTGGAGATCCTGGACACCACTTCCCCTGAACTCATGAGCTCCACTGAGGTGCAGGTGGAGGGCGTATCCAACATTTCAGAGGTGAGAAGACCTGACCGCAGACACAGCTAACTGGGTTTTGGAGTCTTTGTGGTGTATCTGTTAAAGGATATTATTATATGTGTTGGAAGTATTCATAACTTATAGAAATACTATTGTACTATAATACTTATACTGTCAAATTCCATCAAAAAAATGCCCCTTCGACTTCACTGAAAACAAAAAAAGAAAAGCTGTTATCCTGACCTGTGATCCATTAGAACATGTTGTTGTAACACTCCTGACCTCCTGACCCACTACATGTGTAGGTAACTGCTCATCAGGGAAATCGGACACATTAGCTGCTTTGCTTCAGGGAAATCTTGCCAGCTATTGGACCTCTTGGCTGTTGATTGTGTAAATGTGTCCCCTGGGAACCTCAGTTATTCATGCTTTGCTTTAAAGGAGAGACAGATTGCTACCTTAATCAAAGATATGCTGTAAACTGGAATATGTAAATCCCGATTAGGTTTATTCATTGTTTGTCATCTATAACACAAATCAAAATGCGTTTTGTGTATTGACTACCAGGGTGGCATTGTAATAAACAAAGCAAATACTTTTTTAAAGAGTAATAAGTATTGATTAATATTTTATATTTTAATACCAACCACATTAAATAATTTCGAGTATCATAGGGAAGAAAACGTGGTGAAATATGTACACCTACAAATGTAAAATAAAGTGGCTCACTAATTCAGAAAGGAGTCAGGTAGATTTAATCTCTGTAATAAATTATAGAAAAGAGCAGATGCAGTTCCACTGGTTCTACAATAAAATGAATGCTATATCCAATAATATGTTTCACATTTTCTTTGTTGCGCTTCTCCTTCTCACTCCACTAGAGCGCCACTGGGAAAATAGACGAGTTCTTCCTCTTTGGTTCCTTCCTGGAGGCAACCATGATCGACAGGAAGATCGGTGACAAAGCGATAAGTTTTGAAATCACAATAGGTAAATTAACCTTTTCTTCATCTTTTTGAAATGGACTTGCACACCACACATGTACAATTTAATAGACAGATGTGACAGTGTCTATCATGAATAGCTACCGTGACAGAGCATACTCCAAAACAATGTGGAATGTTCTGCTTGCTTACAGGTAACTATGGAAACCAGATAGATGGTGTAAGCAAGCCTCTGTCGGCAAAGAAGAAGAAGAAAGATGGGGAAAATGAGGAAGAGGAGAGCGATCTCATACAGAACTCCAGTGAGGACGAGGCGGACGAGGACGGGGACCTGGTCTCTGTTTCCTCCACTCCTCCAATGAAGCCCGTCATCACTGACAGGTCAGGGGTTGAGGGTTACAGGGGCATGGTCAAAGATGCTTAAAAAGCAATTTCTGATATATTGCTGATGTAATTACAATGTAATAAAAGCCAAGACTAGCCCTTTTTAACTGATTAACTTTTAAGTGCTTCACAATTATCACAGATATTAAAATGAACGCCAGCCAGGGGGCCAGGATTAGCTGTGTTATGAGGGTAGCTGCACAAGGCTTTACACATTCAAGTTATAAAGTAAACATTTAGTTTAATGTGTAACAATTTAAGGTTTTAGACTGTGGACCAAGTAATTTTGTTTGTATTTTACAGGAATTACTTCCATCTTCCCTACTTTGAAAAGAAGCCATGTGTCTACATCAAAAGCTGGTGGCAGGACCAGAGAAGACGACTTTACAACTCCAACATGATGGACAAGATCGCTGACAAGCTGGTCAGTATACCTTTCTTCCCGTGCAAAAGGGGCAAAGATTGGCTCAGGTGGCAGGATCAGCTTAACTCAGTAGCCGTTAGTTAATGGCTAAACTTAGTCTTGCTAGCAGCTTTGTTAGGCTCTACTCAGGCACAGCGGTGCTTTGAACTAAATGCTAACATCAACATGCTCACAATGGCAATGCTAACATAAGGATGTGTAGGATTACATGTAGATTTTACCATCTTTTTTTCAAGTGTGTAACCAGGCAAACATTAATTAGCACTAGATGCATAGTACAGCTGAGGTTGGGATTGTCAGTTTTGCAGGTATCTAAACACAAGCCAAATTACAGTATTCCAATTCAAATTTTGACCTGTTGATGGAGCTAAGTGAAAAGTCAGAGGATCAAAAAAGTAATCACAATTTAATCCGGACCCAGATGTATGGCAATCCTTCTGAAAGCTGTTGAGATATTTCACTCAGATCCACAAATGTCAACCTCATGATGGTGCTACAGGAACTGTCAGGGGATCATATAAATCAATAGGATTGATCATATGGGGACCATGGACAAATACAAATGTACAAATGTTCATGGCAATCCATTCAGCAGTTGTTGAGATATTTTAGTTAGACCAATATTGTCACCCCAGAACCATGCTGATAATTGCTGAAAAGATGGGAAGTAAAGGAAACCAATCACTCCTAATAACAAATCACACAGTTAATCAAAGAGGAGAAGACATACCGGATAAGGGATGTAAATGATGTTAAGTTGTTTTTTTATCAAATATACAGTACATTATCAACTACGTCACCTACAGTTACATTTCTGTCTCGTCAGCCATGTGTCTATGTAAAGAGCTGGTAGCTGAAAGGCGCGTATGTCTATAGATACGGTTTGAGTATACTATATAAGACAGTAGTATGTGTATGTAAATAAGGGGCATTTGAATAGAAACCTGATGAGTTCTAACAACTAATTCTCTCCTAAGCTTGAGTATTTTTTGTGTCTGTACAGGAAGAGGGTTTGAATGATGTTCAGGAGATCATTAAGACGGAAAAGGCTTTTCCAGAACGCAGACTCAGGGGAGTGCTGGAGGAGCTCAGCGTTGGTTGCAGGCAAGCTACATAATAATAATCATTTGTCATGGTCTTGTATTAAACTAACATTGGGACTCAGTTGTCAGTTCAAAAATACGGAGAGGTTCTCCTGAAGCTGAAAACTGTTAAGCAGCTGTAAGACCTACAGTATGTAGTGCTCTCTAGGTTTCGCAATTAATACTGTTTGAAACTTCTGAAACATGCCCATTTAAGACTACTTCATCACACTTCATCAACAACCCAGAAACTACTGCAGACAGCAGCTCTCTGCACTAAGACAACTCTTAAACACAGTCATGGCGAAATTGATAGAAGAATATAAATCATTTAAATACAGAGTGTAATAATATGTATAGAGTCAAGCCACTTTCATGTTTTATCCTCTTTATCTTCTGGTTAATTCCAGTCGGTTTGTGACTCTGGCTAACAAGGATGTGAACCAGGCAGGCCGAACCAAATTGGATCGAGAACGGCTCAAGTCCTGCATGAGAGAGATGGTATGATTTATTTTTCTCAAAAAGAGAAGGAAGGAAGGAAGAGGCATGTGATGAAAGCTGTCATTAATCTACATGGTTCAGTCTATAATCCTTGCATCTTAGTAGTAAATCCTATGGAGTGCCTGAAAGGGCACACAAGGAAATTCTTTTTTGGAATACATTTTAAACCATTGACTGTAAAATGTGTGGACAGAGCCTGTATGACGTCACCCATTGGTTTGTAAGGAGTGAGCGAAGAGCCATGTTACGTTACACACTTTCACTGGCAATTACATCATAGCAATGCCCTAAAACACCCCCTGCTTTATCACCGATTTTAGAATCAACAATTCCATAATTCAAAAAATGAACATCATTCTGTGTTGCAGAACACTTAAAACTAGCAATTGAGACCATAAACTCGTCATGAAAATCTTAACTGAGGTAATAAATCAAGTGAGAAGTGGGTCACTTTCTCATAGTCATACAGAAACTGACCACTTTTTTGAACCCCATGTGTTGCCCTCTGCTGCAATTCAGATTGAATGCAGGTTCAATGCACTTCCGCATTTGCAGCACTTTGCCAAACCGGAGGCTTTGTCCATTAATATACAGTCTATTTGAACAGGTATATGCCTGAGAAGTACAGTTGTGCATACTAAAAAAGAAAGGAAATTGCTTTATTGCATACTTGCCTGTAGCAGCACTATGCCACTGTTTGTGAGGGAATGTGAAAACTGAAAGGGAAAGCATAAGTATTGTAGAAAAAAACAAACTTGTTTTACCAAAAAACTGGTGGGAAAAGTCATGGATGTTTAGGGACTACATAACATTTGAAAATAGCAAGATGTTTTAGTGTCTGTAATTTCTGTATAGTCTTAAAACAAAAGTATCTTGGAACTAAACAGTTTTTCATAATTGAAAAAAAATCTACTCATGCAGTTAGTTGAATTGAAAATAAATCGGCCATCAGCTATGATGTTTTTCATCATCTCTCATCCTGCAGGACAGCATGGGCCAGCAGGCCAAGCAGATCCGAACTCAGGTGAAGAAAAACACAATCAAAGACAAACTCAAGCTGGTGCAGAACTTCCTGCAGAGGCTCCGTTTCCTTGCAGACGAGGTACAAAACTTCTTCTATAAGTGGCCTAACACAGAATGAGTGCATGGAAATAATAATTAAGAATCCATATACAGTATATAAACATTGTACACTAAGTAAAGGTACATATCATAAGTTATTATAAAATAACCTGGAATAAGGAGAGTGCTGATCACCCATCAATCAGTCCATTTTGTCTAGCCTCAGCACAGCATCCCAGATGTTTTTATCTGGATGATGAGCAACAACAAGCGCATTGCCTACGCCCGGATTCCTTCCAAAGACATTCTCTACTCCATAGTGGATGAGGAAACAGGAAAAGACTGCGGCAAAGTCAAAGCTGTCTTCCTCAAGGTACACTCAATTTCTCCTGCTCAAATACTGTTACCTTGTCTCAATATAACGTGGTTGTGAGATAAGTACTGGTGAAAAGCCAATATAAAGGATACAGTATTGACTACTACTATAGTCCATCCATCCATCCATCCTACTATAGTAGGATGGTAAATAGGCTTGTAAATCTTTGACAGCTGCCGAGAGATGTGGTTGGAAATCAATGACTATTTATGGTTTGAGCCATGTTGCACCATTGTCTGCCTAATGATTAAGGTGCTGCAATGATACCAAAGAATATGTAGCAGTACCATCTTTTTCTCTACTGTGTTATTTTTATTGACTTGTTCATAATTGCTCATTCCACTGCTGTTGTTATCTGTGCCCACAGCTGCCTGGTAAAAAGGGATTTGGCCCTGCAGGCTGGACAGTACAAGCTAAGCTGGAGTTGTATCTGTGGCTCGGCCTCAACAAACAAAGGAAGGACTTTCTAAGCGGTCTGCCTAACGGTTTTGATGAGATTAAATCCGCTAAAATGGGCCCCTGTCTTCACTCTGTCCCCCCCGTCAGCCTCGTCTACAACAGTAAGCTCTTGGATATAAAAGTTTAAATTAATTATTTAAGTAGCTTTATTTTTTATTGATGCAAAGTATTTACCTTTAAGTGTTAACTCTAAAATCAATTAGAGGCGAAACACGTAAACAAACTCACTCAGAAGTTGAGATTTGACTTTCATTGTTGCCCTTCACTTTGTTGTTCACTTGTATAACTTCAATATAAGATTGCCAATATAGGGGAGTTTGTGTGTGTGTGTGTGTGTGTGTGTGTGTGTGTGTGTGTGTGTGTGTGTGTGTGTGTGTGTGTCTGTGTCTGTCTGTCTCGGTCTCGGTCTTTTTCTGTCTGTCTGTCGGTGTTTGCGTTTGTGTGTGTCTCCAACAGTGAAGCAGGTGTTTCAGCTGAGAGCACACATGTACCAGGCCCGCAGTCTGTTTGCTGCTGACAGCAGTGGCCTTTCAGATCCTTTTGCTCGGGTTTTCTTCTCCACACACAGCCAGGTTACTGAGGTAGGACCATGAATATTTGTGTGTGTGAACTCAACGAATGTTTGTATCATGTATGACTTAACTGAGTTGACATGTGTGTGCTGCAGGTCCTGAGTGAGACTCTTTGTCCTACCTGGGACCAGCTGCTGGTGTTTGATGATGTTGAGCTGTTTGGTGAGGCCAGCGAGCTGAGAGACGACCCTCCAATCATTGTTGTTGAAATCTTTGACCAGGACACTGTGGTAGGTTTTTGATCTACTGTATTTGAAGGAATGGATGCAACATGCTGCTTTTTTTCTCTGTTGTTTTAAACCATTTAGTTTGGGCTAATAATAATAACACAAAGTGCTTTGATTCTCCTTCCCTCATGTTCTGACACTTTCCGCCTATGTTTCACTCCACCCTGTCCTTCACATTTATACTGGTCTTGCTCACGCTGTCCTGACTAAATAGAGTGTGAAAGCATTAATACTGTAGAGACTGTGTTGAATTTGAAATTCTAATAGCTGGTAGCTGATGTAGCATGAATTGTTTGGTTCACCTAGCCCCCCCTCCCCTGTAACAGCAGTTGCTGCAGGAGCTTTGGTGTTTGTTCTAGTAGCATGGGTGCATTGTGGAGAATCTGCCTCTCAACCAAAAAAATGTTGAACAACATTAATCCGATGTAGATATCTAGGATACTCACCTTTTTGTTGTATTACACTGTAGTCTTAGGTCAAGTTTTGCTGTTTACATGCTCTCCTTCTCAACTTCCACATTTTTTAAACCTTCCGCCACTTTGACCAATGCTGACACCAAGTGGATGCTGTGGTAACTACACCCCCGCACCAGTGTCTAACTCCCTTCCCTTGTCCCCTGACTGTCTCGACTGCCTGCTGTTACAATGTGGTGTTCAGGGCAAGGCAGAATTCATAGGTCGGGCATTTGCGAAGCCCACCATCAAGATGTGTGAAGAGCACTACGGCCCCCCGAGGTTCCCACCCCAGCTGGAGTACTACCAGATTTACAGAGGGAACAGCACTGCCGGGGAACTGCTGGCTGCCTTTGAACTGCTGCAGGTAACATATTCATGCACATACTGTACATACATAAATGCATACAAATTTAAAAAAAAAGATTCTACATATGTATGCACACACATACACATACATTAACACACACAAATTATTAAAAACTTTTATATATGAATGCACACACACATGCAACTCCATAGTGTCTCCTTAATGAGATTGCATGCCACTGCTCTACAGTTTGTTTTGGCTGTAGTAAAGAGAACAGGAGAAATTAGAAAGAAAGATTGTAAATTTCTATTGTATCTATTTTTACATGTTTACATCTGTATGTTTTAACAGTCTCCTCTGTCACTGCCTTTCTTGGTGTTTGCATCACGAGCTATAATAAAAAAAATGTTTGAAGAAACCTTCATGTGCACGCTGGCACAGTACACACAAAGCAGGGACCCGCACATAAAAGCACTTCTCCATAGCGCTAGTAGGGGTCAAAATCTCAACAAGGTACCTTACTAGATGTGGAGCATGCACGAAAGATCATGGAAAAAAATAACAAAAGAAGGTTTCTTTTTATCTTCCAATCATTCAAAACATGTCTCTTATATCTTTCTCTTTAGCTGTGCCTTTACCTTCTTTAAATATTTGTATCTCCCTTATTTTCTACACTCTAACATCTTTCTCCTTTCTCCTGTGAAAAATCTATTTTCCCTTTTTCTTCTTGTGCCTTCACCTGTTGCCTGCAGATACCTTTTGATGTGGAGGCGATTAGGCGAGCTCTGATTGCTGTCCATAACTTTGCTGTTCCTCAAATAAAGGTGCTCTTTTTCTGCTTTCTCTCGTTTCATCTCACTTTGTCTTACTCTTTGGTAACACTTTTATCTCTACCACCGTGAAATTAACCTCTGCCTTCCCTGCACTCCCTCAAAGTTGACCCAGCAAGAAAATAAATATGCAATACAAATATTAGGATTGTATAAAATAAATTTGGTATGGTGCTCATACTGTACCACAATACATAAAACACAAAAGCATTGCATCCTGTTACTGTCACGTTTACCTCCCAACTCTCCTCCTTTATTAGGTCGGTCAAGGGGGGATAGCCGATCTTCCTTCCCTTGAAGGGCCGACAGACACGGAGCGTGGACCCATTTTGCCTGTGCCATTGGGCATCCGACCCGTCTTGAGTCGCTACCGCATAGAGGTGAGATTTTAACCACCAGCTCCATTTTCGATCTCTAAAGATCCCCTTCCTTTAACTGCTGTTTTTTCTCTGGTTCAGGTTTTGTTCTGGGGTTTAAGGGACCTGAAAAGGATTAACCTGGCTCAGGTGGATCGGCCCCGTGTGGACATAGAGTGTGCAGGTAGAGGTGTGCAGTCTGTCCTCATCCAGAACTACAAGAAAAACCCCAACTTCAGCATCCTAGTTAAATGGTTTGAGGTGGTAAGTACAGCTGTTGAGCTGATATTTAGATTATTACAGTGTTGAATTTTGAGTCCAAAAATATCTAATTTCTTGAAGAAAACATAAAACTTGTGGTTGCGGGGAATCATCAAAGCTGTGTACAGTACGGATGGGATGCTGTTGACCTCAACCGAGGAGGTAATAGGGCAGTGGAAGGAGCACTTTGAGGAACTCCTAAATCCAGCTAATATGCCCTCCTTGGAAAAGGCAGAGCTGGAGGATGATGGGGGATTGTCGTCAATTTCCCTGGTAAAAGTACAACTCCACGGTGGCAAAGCCCCAGGGATTGATAAGATAGGTCCAGAAATGTTGAAAGCTCTGGGTGTGGAAGGGCTTTCTTGGTTGTTACGCCTCTTCAACATTGCGTGGAGGTCTGGGACAGTGCCTAAGCCTTAGGCTATGTCCCAGACCTCCTCAACTCCAACTCATCCTCCTCATTAGGCCCTAAGGAGTGTCAGACTGGGTGGGGGTTTCCCTTTTCAAAAAAGGGGACCAGAGGGTGTGTGCCAGTTACAGAGGTATCACACTTCTTAGCCTCCCTGGTAAAG
The DNA here is from genome assembly GCF_013103735.1 of Etheostoma cragini. Lineage (NCBI taxonomy): Eukaryota > Metazoa > Chordata > Actinopteri > Perciformes > Percidae > Etheostoma > Etheostoma cragini. The sequence goes on from NC_048424.1 coordinate 8,677,740, forward strand.
TCTACTCCAAGGTGCTGAGAAGAAGGTTGATTCAAGTGTAAAGCAGATGGGATGATCATCAGCACCTCTAAATCTGAGGCCATGGTTCTCAGCATTAAACCAATGGAGTGCCTTCTTCAGGTAGGGAATGAGTCTTTCCCCCAATTGAAGGAGTTTGAATACCTTGGGGTCTTGTTCGCAAGTGAGGGGACAATGGAACGGGAGATTGGTCAGAGAATAGGTGCAGCAGGTGCGGTATTACATTCAATTTATCGCACCGTTGTGACAAAAAGAGAGCTAATCCATAAGGCAAATCTCTTGATCAACCGGACAGTTTTCGTTCTTAGCCTCACCTATTGTCATGAAGGCTGGGTTATGACCAAAAGAACGAGATCAAGGGTACAAGCGGCCGATATGGGTTTCCTCAGGAGGGTGGCTGGCGTCTCCCTTAGAGATAGGATGAGAAGCTCAGTCATCCAAGAAGAGCTCGGAGTAGAGCCGCTGCTCCTTCGTGTCGAAAGGAGCCAGTTGAGGGGGTTTGGGCGTCTGGTAATGATGCCTCCTGGGCGCCTCCCTAGGGAGGTGTTCCAGGCACATCCAGCTGGGAGGAGGCTTTGAGGAAGACCCAAGACTAGGTGGAGGGATTATATCTCCAACCTGCTTTGGGAAGACCTCGGGATCCCCCAGTTGGAGGTGGTTAATGTGGCGCAGGAAAAGGAAGGTTGGGGTCCCCTGCTGGAGCTGCTTCCCCCGCAATCCAATACCGGATAAGCGGATGAAGATGGATGGATGGACTTGTAGTTGTCTTCACTTAACTTAAAAACAAACTTATTGCCTTGTTGTGCCTTGTCTTTATTTTGTTCACAGGACCTTCCAGAGAATGAACTCCTCCACCCCCCACTTAACATCAGGGTGGTGGACTGCCGGGCATTTGGCCGTTACATCTTGGTTGGGTCCCATGCTGTCACCAGCCTGAGACGTTTCATTTACAGCACCCCAGACAAGACCTCCAACAACTGGGCCACTGCAGGTGCTTACACTCAAGTGCAGGATGATATTAACCATATTTGTGTTAGCAAGTTGGTTCTGATAAGGGCTTCAAGCCAAAATGCATTCACAGTTTTCTCAGTCCACTTGTTGAAAAAAAAAATTCAGCAAAATGATCAAGACATGCAGAGATTCTTTTACTTTTTCATCCTGGGAGTGTCTCCTTTTTCCTGCTTTTACTAAGGGGAAACAAACGCATGCTCAGTAGCTATTTAGGTGTCTTTTGTTTTTATTTTTCAGGTTTGGAAAAACTAGCAGTTTTAAAATATTAGCATTTTCAGAAATTACGATAAGCAGCTTTACCTTTAGCTCAGCCCCTACTTGTATGCATACTTGATTTTATTCATTTTATTTTACAAACCCAACGGTTGTGCTTGACCATTCATGGATGATCTCTCCAGTGACAATTATATTATTGTGAGTAAGATCCGGCTAAACCCCATATACTGCATTCTTGGATCGGGGAAAAAACGCTCTGGGTTGTTTGCTTTTATTTAGACCAATCACAATCGTTTTGGGCAGCGTTAAGCTTGGAACACAGTGACAGTGGCTCTGCTAAATAGTCTTGGGAAGGAACCAAACATGTCTGAAATAATGTTTGCAAATCATTTTTAGACTTTGTTTTAACCTTTGAAATGCCAGTTGCAAAACTTCCTGGAAGGGGTAGACAATAACAGGATTATGTACCGTACTTCAAGGAAGGGTAAAACAAATTAAGAATTAAAATAAAGTACTTCTGATTTAGGTCTTTGGTCAATCAGGTCTCTGGTCACTAAAGAATGAGCGTTCATTCTTTATTCACTTTCCTGATTTCTCTGCTTGCTTTCTGCCCTGACCAACTTTTCATACCTTTGTCTTCTCTCCATATGTTATCTTTTTTTCCTCTCTCGCATGTCCTTGGCTGTCCTGTCTTCTCCTGCCGCCTGCTGTCTTTGCACTTCGCCCACCCTCCAGCTAAGCTAATGAATGGCTACATGGTCCTTACCAATGGCGGCTTCCAGCCTCGCTCCTCACCCAGCCTTTCCTCTCGCACCCTCTCTCGCCCCGCAGGTGACATCATCGTCAACATGGACGCAGAGCCTTCGGTCCGAAAGATGGACACGGTTGTCAAGTTAGATGCTGTAAGCTATTCTTTGAGTTTATGCACTGTCAAGCATTGCCTTGTAAAACGTGTGTGTTTATATATGTAAGTAGTAGCACTGCTTTTTGTCCAGATTTTTTTCCTGCCTGTGTACATGAGCCATTCCTACCTGCGTCATCCACTGTGTAACAAACCCTTGTGTGTTGTTTTATGAAACACCCCCATCATAGATGTCTGACGCTGTTGTAAAAGTTGACATGGTAAGTAATCGTTTCTGTAGAAATTTGGCAATGTAAATTGAGCTGAAGTTAACTGGTGCCTCATTGTGAATAAAAATGCAGATACTGAAAATCACTGTGTTTGTACTGTTTCAACAGACTGAGGAGGAGAGTGACAAAGAGAAAAAGAAGAAGAAGAAGAAAAAGAAGGGAGGAGTGGAGGAAGAGGATGAGACCAATGAGAGAGTGCTGGACTGGTGGTCCAAATATTTTGCTTCAATTGAGACAATGAAGGAGGTTTGTCTATTCTATTCTAGGATATTCTATTTACATCTACACATGTTTTTGTTAATGCCCTCTGGCAACCTTTTCTTGCCTGGTTTTCTAGACGCTCAGAGCCCAGGATGCGGCTCAGGCAGAGGCGGAGGAGAGAGAGGACCTGGAGATAGCTGCAGAGGCAGCAGGTATTAAACTTCATCAAATCAGCCGGGCTGCCTGCAGGTGCACGCAAGAGTCTGCTGCTTTGATTTCTTTAAAAGGGAGATATCACCATTGTTGGATTTCAGGTTGGGATTCTGCAACCTGACTAGTTTCACTCGGTTGTTTTAAAATTGTTGAAAATTCTGTTGTTTTGTCAACTACGCTGCCTGAGATGGCAGAAAGAAATTTGTTTGAGTCCTAAATCACTCGCTATTTTATATACTGTGTAGTGCACTATATTTACTTTCCTCCGTTTATGTGAGTGTCCAAGCGTGGAAATTATGCTTTGTATAGTGTCCTTAGAAATGTCCACAATAGGAAAAAAGTGGTGTCCATATCCTGTACACTACAGCTGTGTCGTAAGTCCATACAAAATACTAGACCTTTACCGGATGTACTACTTACTAATCGTTATAGTATACTCCTCCATTTCCTTTGTGCATTGCTTTGTGGCAGAATAGTGTCCATCAACAGCGCACTGAAAAATCAACCATGTGTATTCTGCATGCAGTGTGCTTTAAGTATACTTTATTTTATTTATTTGCACATTTTTAAATACAAAAAATCTACAAAGAATCAGTATGTAGTATGGCTCTGGAACACTGCATACATTCTGTTCCCAACAACGCAATACGGCACAAATTTCCAATGTCTCAAACTGTCCAAAAATCTCAATTTACTTACTCATTATGGAGTAAAGTACAGAGAAAGGAAGGGATTTCAGACAGCTTTTGTCTGAGATGTGAGTCTTAGCATAAAGCACGCAAAAGAAATTGTTATGTTATGTTAGAATATTGTTATGTGCTTCCTGCTCTTTGTCTCTTTGCTCCCCCGGATTCATCCTTCAGTTATGCTTTGAACATGAGTCGAACATTTTCATATTCATGGCCAATTCCTACATCAACATGACCTCCCAGCTCTGCAGTACACATGAAAGCTGGCTGATCAGACTCACTGAATGAACTTACATCTACACTAACATGCTAACCTACATAAATTATTTAGAGTTAGGCTGCAGTCCGCATAAAATTTAAAAGTGTGCTAGGTGTAGCATTAGAATGGATATTGTCAAATTTCAAATCAAACTTTTATATAAAGTGTAAGCAATTGAAAAGAGGGTGTTTGTAAAATAGTTATAAAATTTAAATTACATGGAAGCATTACTGATTGATTCATTACTGGTTTAGATGGGCCTGGTTGTAAGTGTAATTTTTTCCACCTGTAACCACACCCAACAGTGATTTCACAGGGTCCACCTGTACATCACTGCAGCAAGGTGAGAACTTACATCACCGGAAGCCTCCAAGGTTTTCAGGTGGAATTAAGTTACTCTGAAAAATGTAAACAGTTTGTGATGTGTTTGGTTCTTGGAGTGCCTTCATTCCGTATAACATTTGACCGCATTTACAACATGAGTTAAGGTAAGCTTAATTCCCTGATAAACACATCTGTCAGCTTTCATGTTTTACCCTGCCACCCCACTTCATGACTGCAGCCCTACTTTGTCCAAATCCACTTCCAATCACCCCTCCAATCAGATATAAAACCTGATGACCTTCTTCTGAAAGGCTCCAAGACAAAGGAAAAGAGCAAAGAGAAGAAGAACTCCAAAGACAAGAAGAAAGGTCACGTTGCAGACGGCTCTGAGAAACGAACGGTGAAAGCAAGAGTGGACGAGCTAATGGTCAGTATTGTCATTCATGTACTCGCAGCAGTACACAGTAATATACAGTTCATGAAGACACAAACACTCACTCTGTTGTTGACCTATGCAGGTGTACAACAAGGAGCTGGATAGTGAGTTTGGCAACTTTGAAGACTGGCTCCACACTTTCAACTTGTATAGAGGAAAGGCCGGGGATGACGATGAACGCACTCTGGATGATGACAGGATTGTTGGCAGATTCAAGGTGGGAAAACACTGAGTAAAAACAAGTACATTCTAGCCTACACTAGCTTACAGAACTTAGTTTATAAAGCAAAAATAAACATTTTTTCTATGACCCAGGGATCTTTATGTATGTACAAGCTACCTCTGTCGGAGGAGATCACAAGAGAGACAGGATTTGATCCTAGTATGGGCATGTTCCAGAGCATCCCGCATAACGATCCAATCAACGTCCTTGTCCGTGTCTATGTTGTCAGGGTGAGTGACCTCTTTATCTTTTTAATCGGTACTGTTGTTAAAACTCATTATTATAAACAGAAACTGATAAGTATTTCTCTGAGTTTGTTCTGTTCTGTTTACTTCAGGCTACAGATCTTCATCCTGCTGATATCAATGGGAAGGCTGATCCATACATTGTTATCAAGCTGGGCAAGTCCGAGATCAAGGATAAAGAGAACTACATCTCCAAACAGCTCAATCCTGTATTTGGCAAGTAAGTTCATAGAAGGTTACTCTTCTTTAGTTTTGGTTTGCCGTCAAAATGTATTCTAAACGAGCCTGAATCTGTTGCACCCCTTACATTTGTACACAGTTTTTCTCGACCTATTCAGTTTATCGTCCACTTGTCTGTGCTCAGATCATTTGACATTGAGGCCAGATTCCCCATGGAGTCCATGCTAACAGTGTCAGTGTATGACTGGGACCTGGTTGGCACTGATGACCTGATCGGAGAGACAAAGATTGACTTGGAGAATCGTTTCTACAGCAAATACAGAGCCACTTGCGGCATCTCATCAAACTATTCTGTGTGAGCATTCTTGTGTTTTTTTTTCTCCACATGCATTAGTTAATGGTGTAGTTACAGTGTCACCATATGAAACCCAACACCTCGGGACTAAATCTACTTTTCTGCAGAAATGTTACAGTCTCACATTATATTGCGTAGACATCTTTAAAAAAAGAAAAACACTGTTGTCTTACTTTCAGAATTCTGTTTACTTTATCCATTACTTTTTTCAATTACCTCTTTTTTATCCATTGATGTCAGCCATGGATACAACGTTTGGCGGGACCCAATGAAGCCCAGTCAAATCTTGGCCAAGCTCTGTAAGGACGCCAAGATTGATGGACCTCATTACGGGCCAGGAGGCAAAGTCAAGGTGGCCAATCGAATTTTCCAGGGACCTACAGAGATCGAGGATGAAAATGGTATGCCTGCATGTTTCTCCTAAAACTGAGATAATATAAAAGTCCTACATAGGATTAACTATCATAATAAATGTAATACCAACATAATACCATATACAAGTGATTAGTCGTCTCTGATTTCAAAGTAGTAACAGTGCTTTTCCAAGTTATGAGTACATTTACTGTAATCTGTGTTGTTTTTTGTTGCAGAGTTTGTCTTTTCACCCACCCTGTTCCTGCCGTGTACATAAAAAACACAGTTTTCCTCACATAAACTAACAGATCCAGCTTAATTCTCAATAATCAAGATAGAGTAGAAAAGGGTGTAACTTTACAGTAAGATTTTGCTTTTGCCACAGAATCTTTGACTACATTTGGTCTTCTACTGAGGCTGTGTGTATCCTATGAACACAGTCATCAGATGTTGCCAATAATCTTAGAAATGGTCACATCTGTTTACATTAGGTTAGACTATAAAAATCTGAATTGGCCAGTTTCCAATTCAAGTATTTTCCTTCCCTTTCCCTCTTTATTTTCTTGTGTTTGTTTCGATATCCCAGGTCTGAAGAAGCAGACTGAGGAGCATTTGGCTCTGACGGTGCTGAACCACTGGGAGGAGATCCCGAGGGTGGGCTGGAAGCTTGTCCCTGAACACGTGGAGACGCGGCCCCTGCTAAACCCCGACAAACCCGGCATTGAACAGGTAGATAAGAGCCACGCTCGTCTGGAGTCATGAAACAGATTGAAATGAGAGTTAAAGTGTATATTTTTCACTGTGCGTTCAAAGGGCCGGATTGAGATGTGGGTGGACATGTTTCCTATGGACATGGCTGCTCCTGAACCTGCAATAGACATATCACCACGTAAACCAAAGAGGTAGGCCCGGGCTGGAGCAAATGAGACAAACCTCACAATGAGTATGATGTTTTCTGATTATAAAAAAAACTGTAAATCCAATGCCGATTTATTGGGATATACACAGTATATGTTAATTGCCTTTGAAGTTTTTCCAACAGAATACGTTGCTTTATCCCCAGGTTAATTTATGGTGAGTCTGTTTGACTAGTTAGCTCTCCGTTTACTGACAAATGTAAGTCCAACTGTGTGTTCCTTCCTCCCCCCCCTTACCAGATATGAGCTCAGGGTGATTATTTGGAATACAGACGAAGTAATACTGGAGGACGATGATTACTTCACTGGGGAAAAGTCCAGTGACATATTTGTCAGGGGGTAGGTACAGCGGGACGTGGTGACCAAACCTCGTCCTGTGGGTGTGAGCTGTGTGTGGATTTTTTTTTTTTTGCAGTTAACCATTTTATTTTTTTCCATTTTTTCTGTGTGCGTTTTTGTGTTTGTGGTGTGTCTCCTGTCTGTCTGTTGTCCTCTCTCTCTCTCCTTCGGTCAATGCTCTGCTGCTGTCTAGCTTTGAGCTCCGTGTTGTTATTTGGAACACTGATGACGTAATTCTAGAGGACGATGCTTTCATGACAGGAGAGAAGATGTCTGACATCTATGTCAGGGGGTAAACACACGATTCCATCGCATGGCTCGTACAACTACCTCCCTTCTCCCTCCTGAAGCCTTGGAGTTATTTCTTTCTTCCCTTTCCCACTTCCTGTCTGTCAACTCTCCATCCAGCACGTAACCTCGCTTGTCTAACACTCTCCAAATAGCACGCTGATAATTTTTGCTAAATGAAAAATGGGTTTTGTCAGGACCAAACCACATAAACAACTTGTTGAGTACAATCATAATCATAAAGTCAAATAAATACCAAAACAATCCACAGATATGCTGATATTTGGAGTTCATTCATGTCCTTGGACACCGCAGAAATCTCTGAGCTAACACGGACATAAAGTTGCTTAGAGGAATAGATATTTGGAACATCTACATCATCTTTACTGCCGTTTTCTTGTTTTGTCAAACCACTCTTTTGTTAAAATACAATTTTTTTATTTTTTTATTTTTGTTAAACCAGAATGTTTTGTTAATTTTCTTTTACAGTAATTTATTAAACTACTATTTAATATTTTATTTGGTTAAACTTTTATTTCATTTTTTATGTTGTTAATCTACAATTTTTTTTTTTTTGTCAAACTACTATTCCCAAAGTCAAGAGTGAACTTTAAAGTTGGCAGGGCTTTTAAACGAGGGGAGATTTTTTACTATATTTTTTGTTTGTGGTTTGGTCCTGTATTTTGGATTTTCCTTGAAATTACGTTGTATGAAGACTTTCAAGATTTAATTTTAAGGAATTTGGAGCCTCTTGCATGTATTTAAGTAAAGAACATGCATGGGTGTACGACAGAGCTCCAATGTTTCTGATAAAATTGTCTTGTTGCAAATTGGTCCTAATACTGGACCTTTTTCATGGCAGACATTTTGACTTAGACTTTGAGTTACATTAGCTTTACATCCAATAAAACTGCCTCATTGAACTTCAAAAAATAATGTGAACAGGGAATGCGTGCTTGAATACATTTTTCCTATGAACTACATTATAGTATATGGAACATGCAGCAAATATTTACAAGATGGATGTGTAATGTGACCATACACCTATGATAGAAATAGCACAGGTGTTATATTCACATTAATAATGTATTATGCATGCACAATAATACCAGCTCCTTGGAAATGACCCCATTATTAATGATTTTAATTGCACTTTTATTTGTGTTTTTCTTGCTGTTACATGTAAAATGTCTACAACAAAGAAGGTCTTATGATATTTTAGTCCTTTAATAATTTAATGAATTAAAGTTATTATAGTCAATGTTTTGTCGAGCCTCCTCACTCCTGCATCTCCTAACCAACTTTTACCTCAGCCGACTTGGCGTCACCTTTAAATGTTTGCTAACAAACAGGGTGCTATTCGCAAACAACCCTAAATACTTGGAACATGAAAACGTATTTTAGAAATCAAGACCTTTATTCAGTGCTGCAGAGTTTAGTGGCTGACCCATCCTTCTGCAGTGACATAAATTAAAAAGATGGGGTTCTTTCGGATGGATCCAGTGTTGTCATACAGTAGTTATGATTCAGTTGAGATCAGATTTTAGTGACAATGTGTCTTTTGTAGCCAACCAAAAACTTTTACCTTAACCCCAGCCTAATTTATGCCATTCTCAGTTATCAAATCATAGCACATTCCCTTATATTTGACTATTCACTGAGATGTTTTTAGTGTTGCGTTTTGAGAACTGAGAGAGCAGCTCCCATCCAGCTCCTCCTCACTAATGCAGCTACTGTAAATGAAAGAGCTCCAGCTGGCACAGACTGACCTCATAGTCCTTGATCTTCTGCTTTCTGCATCCACACACTAAAAAATACTCTTTTTTTATTTTTTTTTAAAGGAAAATCAGATAACTTTCATTGCATTTTTGCAAGCTTTGTGTATGCATGGCTTTGAAAATAATGTGAATCTCCCACATCAAATCCGATTTATTTTAATATATGGTTCCTCAAATTTTTTAACATTATCTCACACACACATGTAATAATCTGATTTGCTTTTGGGGAGCCACATTATGTATTATGTATTTTGACCTATTAGCATCATCTCTCTTGTTGGCAGATTGGTACATTTAACATGTCCTATGTTCTTTTTTTAAATTAGCCAAATTAATTTTCAGTAACTGACAGACTTCCTACTTGTAAGACCTTAGAAGTGCATGTCTGACAAAATTAAAAAATTACTAAATCTATCCACATATCCCAACCATGAGCCTTGAGGTCAGCCTAACTCTGATCTCTATGGTGTTCCCACAGATGGCTGAAAGGACAGCAGGAGGACAAGCAGGACACCGATGTGCACTATCACTCCCTGACTGGTGAGGGAAACTTTAACTGGCGCTTCGTCTTCCCCTTCGACTACCTCATGGCTGAGGAGAAGATCGTCATCTCTAAGAAAGAGTCCATGTTCTCCTGGGATGAGACTGAATATAAGATCCCGCCTCGCCTCACGCTGCAGGTCTGGGATGCCGACCACTTCTCTGCCGATGACTTCCTGGGTGAGCACTGATGGGGAAAAATGGCAGAACTTTCCATCTGATTTACCACTAAAAAAAAAAGTATCTCTATCCTTATTGTCTTTGACTCACACCACTCCCAGGTGCTATTGAGTTGGATCTAAACCGGTTCCCTCGTGGTGCCAAGACAGCCAAGCAGTGTTCCCTTGACATGATCCGAAATGAACAGGAGCTGCCCACCATTTCTATCTTCAAACAAAAGAGAGTCAAGGGCTGGTGGCCGTTTGTAGCACGCGATGAGAACGATGAGATGGAGCTCACGGTGAGTCAGTCATGAAATATTGAGCAAAGTCACAACTGCAGTTTGGCACCACATACGAAATTATCATCTTTTAGCAGTTGTGAGAAAGCCACCTCCAATGCAGTAAAAGCTAAAATAAAAGCAGTAGAATTAGAAGAAGAAGAAGAAGAAGAAGAAGAATTGTAAAGAAAGATCATGTAAAGAAAAGAGCCATTAAAGCAAGATAATAAAAGTACGAAATAAAACACTTAGAAAAAGCTCATTACAAAGCAGGTTAAAGCAAACCTTTTTCTAGAAACCTGTATGTTTTAATAATTCAGTGGTACGCAACTAGGTGGCAGGAACTCCCAGGGTTCCATGATAAATCTGAGGGGTACAAAGAAGATTGGAAACCACTGCATTAATCTATACAGACAGAACAGGGAACTAGATCTAGATGATTAGTATACTCAAGGCGTCTAGCTGATGGATTTCAATGAATTTTCTTATATCACATGTATCACATGGTGTCATTGCAGGGTAAGGTAGAAGCTGAGCTTCATCTGGTGACAGCAGAGGAGGCGGAGAAAAGTCCTGTAGGACTGGGACGAAATGAGCCTGATCCACTGGAAAAACCAAAGTAAGATGTTGTTATTTATTCAGAAAATATGTAGAATCTACGGTTGTGTGACACAGACATGGCTGTCCCTTAAATTTACACTTCAAAAAATTCATTTTCACAGTGCAAAAAGCAGTGAATGAAATGTTCCAAATCACCATCAGTCAGGAAATATTTGATAAAGATGTGATTATGTCTTGTTTGACCCTAGCTCTTCTTTTTGCACTGTCAAAAGGCAACTGTTACACTTTTGCCATTGTTTCTCCTTCTACCATCTCTTCAACTGTCTCCCTCTGTGTCTCCCCTCCCTTCCTTTGTGTGTGACCCCCCCTTTCTCCCTGTTTTTGCCTCCATATGCATTCCTTCTTTTCACCACTCCCTCTCTCAACCTCCTTCCGCAAAGCCGCCCGGACACCAGTCTTATGTGGTTTCTGGGCCCTCTGAAGTCCATTCGTTACTTCATCTGGCACAACTACCGCTGGCTGATCCTCAAGGTGCTGGGAGTGATACTGCTGCTGCTCATGCTGGGCCTCTTCCTCTACTCAATCCCCGGCTACCTGGTCAAGAAGATGCTGGGGGTCTGACGCGCTGGTAGCCTCTGCCCCTTCCTCGCTGTCTCTCCTTCTCTATTAAATTTAACTCCTTTGCTTCCTGGATTCTCCTTTACTACCTGTAGCTCCTCCTCTCCTGTCCCGCCAAAACTCAGTTTCTTTGTTTTCTCTCCTTTTCTGTCACTCCTCTGTTGTCTCCGGTCTCAGCTACAGAATAGTTTCTTTTTTTTTGCTGAATCTTTCAAAACCGTTTTGTGCTAGCCAGTGTCTTTTGCCACCAATTGCCATTACACACTTATAAGTGACCAGCTGTTTGGTTTGGAAACATGCTGCACGCTTTTTAGGCAAGCGTTAAAAATAAAAAAATATTCATTAAATATGAGTTTAATTACATTGACTTTAGCTGACAAGATACAACAGTGTTTGTTTGGCTTTCTGTCTCTACTCTATTATTACCGGACACATATACAAGTCAGATATATCAATCTGTCTAACTTCTGTCCAGACCACAAAACAACAGATCCTCATTGGCCTCCAGATATTATACTCAACACTGCATGAAATATTTTATTTTTTTAAACTTTAAATGTAAGTCACATATCTTAATTGCTTTATGTGCATTGTTAGTTAAGAATGTATAAAACATTACAATTTATTAAAATAAATTATGAATTATGTGGTCAGGACAACAATAAGTAAAAGTCTAATAGTGCACCTCAGTAAAAACTGAATAATGTATTAATCACACAGAATGAGGATAACTAGGTTTGTTAAATATCACATCTGAATATGATTAAAACCAAAATATATGCAAGTAAAAGTACTACTGTGTGTTGATGAAGACACACATCATGTCTGGTTAAGGAAACAAATTGGAGAAACATCAGTTGTTGGAGCTGTTGGTCAATCATCCATCCATCCATTATCATCAACATATTCATTATGCCTATGTTTTTTATTGTTAAGCTTTTATTCTGTGGTGTGATCATTTGGTCCTCTGACACATGATATTGATAGAAATGTAAATTTGAGCATGCTGTAGTAACTTAAAAATGGAGTGCGGCTATCTAACCACTAATGCCGGTTTTCTCTCTCTCTCTCTCTCTCTCTCTTACTCTTTCCATGTTTCATCCCATTTCTCTCTCCTCTTTCTCCATCCAACATCACTCCCCCTTCATTACCTTACGCTTCCATCTAACCACCATGCTTTTGTCACCAAATACTTCACTTTCCTCTTCAAAAAACCTCCATCCTTCCCTCTAGTCGCCCAGACACCACCTTCCTTTGGTTCCTGAGCCCGCTGAAAGCCATTCGCTACCTGGTGTGCAACCGCTACAAGTGGCTGATCATCAAGATAGTGCTGGCCGCGCTGCTGCTCGTCATGCTGGGCCTCTTCTTCTACAGCATGCCGGGCTACCTTGTCAAGAAGCTGCTGGGGGCCTAAGAAGCTGCTGGGAGGACAGGGAGGGGGGTGGCCAGCCCGATATTTGGATAGATGGATGGATTGGGAAATGGGAGAGACATAGAGGGTCATGCCAGATGCTGGCTTGTGTGTGCAAACCAGAACCAGTGTGTGAAGTCTCGCCCGCAGGAAGGGAGGAGAAGGCCCTTTGGAAGTCCAATTTCATTATTTTCTCCCCTCAAATAAATTGTGATTGTCACAAACAGCTTGCCACCTTCCTCCTTCGCTCTGCAGAGAGGTCCAGAAACCACCTGAAATTCCCCCCTGCAGCAAGCCTAACAAATCTAATGCTCAGTATCGGGATTGCATCCTTGAACTGACTAAAAAGCAATCATTTGCCACAGAGTGTAACGCTTAATATTGTTGTTATTCTTTTCAAGCAATGTCACATGACGATTAATGTTTTGCTATCTCTTTATAAAACTTTCTATTTATTTATTAAGTTAAATCAGAATCTCCCAATTACTGCTACAATGTCGACTGTTGATTTATGTTAATAGGGAACAAATGAAAAATATGTTTGCTAAAACTTTGCTCTAACCCCCTTTTTAGCATTCATAAGCACGCTATACATATTTAACAAAAAGTTTGCTGTATAATGCACTATATATATAGTAATTGTAAGCAGTAATAAGGATATTTTAAGTGTTTATTAATGTACAATAATGCACAGTATTTGTCAACAATTATATAATACACCTGTGTTTTAATATATTATCATTAATTATATGTTTATACACCAGCCCCCACTAATGGGTACCCACATGAGAAGTTATAGTTGTTGACAAATACATTAATACATATATAGAGACTTTAAAGTACATGCATTCAATGTTTATACTGCTTATGAATGCTGAGTAGGGGGGATTAAATCAAAGCGTTATCTTTGTTTTTTAAACTATCATAGCTCTTGAAATCTTTGCACACTTCAAGAGTAATACTGAAGAATCAAAAATGAAGATGTCTATTTTCCTAATGAAATACAATGAGACAGAACAAGATGAATTCAAAATGAATTAATAATTAATAAACATTCTACAGGATTTATTTAGACTGCAATGTTAAAATGTTAAAGTTAATCAAAGCAACAAAGTCAGGCTTGGGTCTGACAATATTTGAAAATAATTATAAAAAAAAAAGAAGAGAAGAGAAGAGAAAAAAAATATTTGCAAATATGTGTTTCAAAGCAACAATCAGGTTGCAAACAGGTCATTAGTGTTTTCTACTACCAAAATGTAGACTTGTATGTCCATATGCATGCATGATTGTTGTAAGTGACCACAGAGGTCATCTGTGTTGGCATGACTAGCTCTCAGAATCACAGACCCTGATATCTTAAACATAACAGATAATGTAGAGATATTCCCATAAAAAGTGCAATTGAGTGGAGTGGTGAACGGGGGTCAGGGGTTGATTCTTTAATCTGACTTCATCTCCATATCAGATGGCGTTGTTTGTTTTTAAATGTGCCTGTGCTTACCCTCATTTGAGTCTTGGTTTGTAATTCTGTGTTTCACTAATTGCAGAGTTATTGTTTGCACTAAACTTGCCTGTTTTTACAATTAATTTGTGTTTATTTATCTGTTGAAATGTTTGCAATAGCTTTTGTCTTTTTTGGCAATTTCAAATAAACTGAATTCCATGGACAACAGACTTGATTGTTAATGCAGCTATAATCCATATTTTAACATAACATCAAGGGAATATTAAACAGGACTAAAGGGGTCACTTGTAGTTATGAACCCAGACAATTACCACAAGAATATGCTGTTCTGCTCAGGAATTATGTTCTGTAATCAATTCTTTAGTGCTGTTAAAGTTAGGAATTGAGTGATTTCGAGGAACTTGGAAGTTTAATTTAGAAGAAAGATGGAGAAGATTTTTTGTTTTCTTGTGCCAAAAAACCAGAGGAGGAACAGAAAACAAGGCCAAAACCAAAATCATGACAAAAGGTAATTGTATAGTATGTCATGAAAGTAATAGTTTAGAATGTCACAAAAAGTCTAAGTATAGTATGCCATAAAAGTCATAGTATAATGTCATAAAAAAGTAATAAAAAGTAATAGCAAAGTCAGCATAGTATGTGATAAAAAAAGTCATTGTCACAAAAATGTCATAAAAAGTATAGAATGTCATGAAAGAGTCATGGTATAATGTGTCACAAATTCATAAAAAGTTATTTTGAAGTGTCATAAAAATGTCATATTATAGTATGTCAGAAAACTTATAGTATACTGTAGTATGTCATTAAAAGTCATAGTATAGTGTGTCATGAAAAAGTCATAGTAAAGTAAGTCATAAAATTTCATTTTGTTATATGTCATGAAAAAGTCATAGTATAGTATGTTATAGAAATTCATAAAAAGTCATTGTAAAGGGTGTCATGAAATTGTCATAGTGTAGGTATGTCAGAAAAAAATCATACTATAGTATGTCGTAAAACGTCATAGTAGATTATGTCATATAAAGTCATAAAAAGTATGTATATCAGAAAAAAGTCATACTATGGTGTGCCGTGAAAAGTCATAGTATAGTATTTAATAAAAAGTCATGATATAGTATGTCATGAAAAAGTCATAGTGTAGTATGTCATAAAAAGTCATAGTATAGTATGTCATAAAACGTCATAGTAGATTATGTCATACAAAGTCATAGTATTGTATTTAATAAAAAGTCATGATATAGTATGTCATGAAAAAGTCATAGTGTAGTATGTCATAAAAAGTCATTGTATAGTATGTCGTAAAAGGTCATAGTAGATTATGTCATACAAAATCATAGTATAGTATTTAATAAAAAGTCATGATATAGTGTGTCATGAAGAAGTTATGGTATAGTATGTCATTAAAAGTCATAGTATAGTATGTCATACTATTTCGTATTATAAAATGTCGTAAAAGTCATAGTGTAGTATGTCATTAAAAGTCATAGTATAGTGTGTCATGAAAAAGTCATAAAAAGTTATTGTAAAGTGTGTCACGAAATTGTCATGGTATAAGTATGTCAGAAAAAAGTCATACCATAGTATGTCGTAAAACGTCATAGTAGATTATGTCATACAAAGTCATAAAAAGTATGTATGTCAGAAAAAAGTCATAGTATGGTGTGCCGTGAAAAGTTATAGTATGGTGTGTTGTGAAAAGTCATAGTATAGTATTTAATAAAAAGTCATGATATAGTATGTCATGAAAAAGTCATAGTGTAGTATGTTATAAAAAGTCATAGTATAGTATGTCGTAAAACGTCATAGTAGATTATGTTATACAAAGTCATAGTATAGTATTTAATAAAAAGTCATGATGTAGCATGTCATAAAAAGTCATAGTATGGTATTTAATAAAAAGTCATGATATAGTGTGTCGTGAGAAAGTCATGGTATAGTATGTCATTAAAAGTCATAGTATAGTATGTCATACTATTTCATATTATAAAATGTCCTAAAAGTCATAGTGTAGTATTTCATTAAAAGTCATAGTATAGTGTGTCATGAAAAAGTCATAGTATAGTATGTCATAAAAAGTCATAAAAAGTTATTGTAAAGTGTGTCATGAAATTGTCCTGGTATAAGTATGTCAGAAAAAAGTCATACCATAGTATGTCGTAAAACGTCATAGTAGATTATGTCATACAAAGTCATAAAAAGTATGTATGTCAGAAAAAAGTCATGGTATGGTGTGCCGTGAAAAGTCATAGTATAGTATTTAATAAAAAGTCATGATATAGTATGTCATGAAAAAGTCATAGCGTAGTATGTCATAAAAAGTCATAGTATAGTATGTCGGAAAATGTCATAGTAGATTATGTTATACAAAGTCATAGTATAGTATTTATTAAAAAGTCATGATGTAGCATGTCTTAATAAGTCATGATATAGTGTGTCATGAAAAAGTCATGGTATAGAATGTCATTAAAAGGATAGTATAGTATGTCATACTATTTAATATTATAAAATGTCCTAAAAGTCCTAGTGTAGTATGTCATTAAAAGTCATAGTATAGTGTGTCATGAAAAAGTCATAGTAAAGTAAGTCGTGAAATTTGACATTATTGTGTGTC
>NC_048424.1:8694661-8754107 GCF_013103735.1 Etheostoma cragini
AAGTCATGATATAGTATGTCATGAAAAAGTCATAGTGTAGTATGTTATAAAAAGTCATAGTATAGTATGTCGTAAAACCTCATAGTAGATTATGTCATACAAAGTCATAGTATAGTATTTAATAAAAAGTCATGATGTAGCATGTCATAAAAAGTCATAGTATGTAATTTAATAAAACGTCATGATATAGTGTGTCATGAAAAAGTCATGGTATAAGTATGTCATTAAAAGTCAAAGTATAGTATGTCACACTATTTCATATTATAAAATGTCCTAAAAGTCATAGTGTAGTATGTCATTAAAAGTCATAGTATAGTATTTAATAAAAAGTCATGATGTAGCATGTCATAAAAAGTCATAGTATGGTATTTAATAAAACGTCATGATATAGTGTGTCATGAAAAAGTCATGGTATAAGTATGTCATTAAAAGTCATAGTATAGTATGTCATATTATTTCATATTATAAAATGTCCTAAAAGTCATACTGTAGTATGTCATTAAAAGTCATAGTAAAGTAAGTCATAAAATTTCATATTATTGCATATCATGAAAAAGTCATGGTATAGTATGTCATAAAAAGTAATAAAAAGTTATTGTAAAGTGTGTCATGAAATTGTCATGGTATAAGTATGTCAGAAAAAAGTCATACCATGGCATGTCGTAAAACGTCATAGCAGATTATGTCAAACAAAGTCATAAAAAGAATGTATGTCCGAAAAAAGTCATACTATGGTATGTCGGGAAAAGTCATAGTATAGTATTTAATAAAAAGTCATGATATAGTATGTCATGAAAAAGTCATAGTGTAGTATGTCATAAAAAGTCACAGCATAGTATTTAATAAAAAAGTCGTGCTGTAGCATGTCATGAAAAAGTCATGGTATAGTATTTAATAAAAAGTCATGATTTAGTGTGTCATGAAAAAGTCATAGTATGCCATTAAAAGTCATAAGAAGTCGAAGTATAGTTTGTCGTTAAAATGTACTTAAAAAGTCATAGTATAGTAAAAAACTGCACAGTGTAGTATGTCATAAAAACGCTTAAAAAAGTCACAGTATAGTGTCATCAAAAATTCATGAAAAGTCATAGTTTGGTATGTGATCAAAAAGTCATAAAATGTAAATGTATAGTGTGTCAGAAAAGTCCTAGTATACTTATGTCATTATAAGTCATAGTATAGTAATTCTTAAGAAATCAAAGTATGGTATGTCGTAATTAAGTCATAAGGTCATGGTATAATATATCATAAAAAAGTCATAAGAAGTCGAAGTACAGTTTGTAGTTAAAATGTATTTAAAAAGTCATAGTATAGTATGTCATAAAAAGTCAAGTATAGTATCTCACAAAAATGTCATGATGCAGGATGTCATAAAAAGTCCTATTATAAGTAGGTCATGAAAATGTAATAAAAAAGTCATAGCATAGTTCGTCATAAGAAGTCATTATGTCATAAAAAAGTTACAAAAAAGTATTTGTATACTATGTCATAAACATGTCCTAAAACGTAATATTATAATATATCATAAAGTCATGAAAAGTCATAGTATAGCATGTGATAAAAGGTCATAACGTAATAAAATCTTAAAAGTCAGTATGTCATTTAAAAGTTACAAAAAGTAATAGTACACTATGTCATAAAAATTCATAGTGCAGCATTTCATCAAATTCTTAACAGAGTATGTAATAAAAAAGTCACAAAACGTCACCTTGTACTTTTACTTATCTCCCCTTACACTGTTGGCTGCTCACCCGGTGGTGCAGCTCCTGATTTATCTCCTTTCTTTTGTTCCATTCTTACACAGTTTATTGTTAATTATGTAATGTTTCTTTGGTTTAGTCTTTGTTGCCCGATGCAACTTAAAACTTGAAAATGTTCTTAAAGTACTTTCTGCATGGAAATAATGGATGATTGTTGTTTAATCTCAAACTCATATGTTACTTCCACCCATGGATATCATTTTTTTCTTTAGGTGACATATTCTTCAGTACCATCTACATGAAAACAATGGATGATTGCTGTTTAATCTCTGAATCTCTCTTTGCAGTCGTCCCAGTACCAGCATGTCTTGGCTCCTGAGTCCAGTGAGGATGGTGTGTATCCGGGCCGGGAGCAGTGCTGCTGGCTGCTGTGCTGGGTCTCCTCTTCATGGCTTGGCTCTTTTCTCTTTTCATCAGAGCTCAGCCATAAGCTCTTCAACACTGCTGGATAT
Organism: Etheostoma cragini; assembly: GCF_013103735.1. Classification (NCBI taxonomy): domain Eukaryota; kingdom Metazoa; phylum Chordata; class Actinopteri; order Perciformes; family Percidae; genus Etheostoma; species Etheostoma cragini. Next base: position 8,696,874 of record NC_048424.1, read on the forward strand.
TTTGTATACACTCGATATGCCACATGAACAGAAGTGTGTTACAAATGTTACACTTGACTGTTCTACCTATGTCTTTATTCTGAGACGGTAAAAGTAAAAACTGCAAACCAAAAATGATTTTATAGAGGCTTTATTTTAGTGAATATACATTAAGGATGATTCCACACACTGGCCCAGTTCTGCTGACTCTGAGTTTGGATTACAGCATCTCCAGCTCTGTGCTGACCTATCAGAGAATCAAAGATGGATAATGTTAGAGAAAAAGCACATTCATTTCTGCCCTATCAAATTTATAGATTGGATTATTTGAATACAGTAGGCCTAAATATAACAATTATATTCATTATTGTTTATCGTGCCAATTCTATATTTCATTAATCTTTTGGTCCAGAAAATGCCAGAAAAATAGTGAAAATGTACATCACAGGTGTCCACACCTGCTTGTTTTTCCGGACCGAAAACTAAAATTATTCAATTTGCTACTGAAATGTGACAAAGAAAAGCAGAAAAGTTTGATTTATACTTTTTTCTAGTTTAGTTAGTTACTGTCAAAGTGGCGCCAAACTGAACTAAATTAAATGGGATGCTAACGGCGTGTGATGGCTTGTTAGCATAAAATGGCTCCATAGGAGGCACGCTTTTTTCAATTCCACCCTCATTGACTATCTGGAAAACAACGGGACATACAAGAAATTATCCCATACATAGATAAAACATACCCTTGAGTTAAGAGACTGTTGTAGCAACATCCGCAGCTCTGTGTTCTGCTGCTTCAGACTCTGAATTTCAGGGATGAGTTCAGAGATATCTGTCAGGACCGCACTGGACACACACACACACACACACACACACACACACAAACTTTTGAGTCACTTTTGTTTGCTTTGCTTTGCTTTGCTTGCTTGTGTGTGTGTGTGTGTGTGTGTGTGTGTGTGAGTGTTACTCACTGGTACTGCTTAAGTGTGTTCTCCACCGCATCCCAGAGTTTCAGTTTGTCCTCGGAAATTATACTGCCCATACTCTCCCAGTAGGCTTCATCCTCTGAAGTATCCCGGGCTTCTCCATGAAAACAGTGATGTTGGCGGGCTGAGCTCTCCCTTGGAGAGCACCAGTAACACATTAGCATCTCATATTCATGGAGAAAGACTATTTTATCTCATAATTCAATCTTCAAATCTGACAGATAATTACATAAATAAATGGTTTAAATGGGTGTAAATGTGGTCTTACCTGGACCTCACGTGCTCCTGGAGGAAACTTTTCAGAGCAGGTACAACGTGGTTAGGATCAACGAGATCAGAGGCCAGATGAGATGGAGACTTGGTCACCACTTCTTCTGCCTTCTTACTGGTTTCATCCAACTCATCACAAACACCCTGCAGGCAGGCAGAAAAAAAAACAGAAATAGTAACTGTCTAATTTCAATAGTCTCAAGAAAGACTCAAGCCATATTTTTGCCCCCTCACCTCGGTCTGCTCTCTCTGCTGATGTTTGTAATTTAACAAGAAATGAGCCAACTTGGGCACATCTTCATCTTCGATGCCAAAAGACTGGAAGAGAAAACAATTTGTCTTGTTGTTCAGTATTTGCTCCAAACAGTCCAGCATTACACTGATGCATTACACTACATGAACTCACACAAAGGAGAGAGCCTAGTTTCACAACGGTCTGTTCTTCCTTCTCCAGGGGAGCCAGCAGGTTCAGGAGTTTATCCTCTATCAGGAAGCCCTGTGATAGAAGGAAGGATCACTTTTTGTTTAAAATGCTTGTCACATGCTTGTAATGTCATAAATGATGGAGAAGGATTAGAAACCAACATTCAACATTTATATGGGCCAGACTATTTTTTAAGATATAATTAAAAAAATGTGAACCCATCCTTTAACAGGTCAACATTTAAGGAACTACGTATTTGCTTTCTTGCTGAGAGTAAGATAAGAAGATTGAAATCACTCTCATGTTTTTTTGGTAAATATAAAGCTACATCCAGCAGTAGTTTAGCTAAGATAAGCATAAAGACCTGGCTCTGTCCAAAGGTAACAAAAGCCACCAACCACCTGTAAAGCTCACCATGTTCCAGGCTATTTCTGTCATCACTGTGACCAGAAGAGACTTAAGACTATTTAATGGACAGACGTGAGAGTGGTCTTGATCTTTTTTATCTTATATTTATCTTATCTTTTTTTCCTCTTCTGTGCAAACAACCGCTTAATAAACTCTTCCTGTAATCTATCTAACAAATCGTGACTACTCTGAATGTGTGTGTGTGTGTGTGTGTGTGTGTGTGTGTGTGTGTGTGTGTGTGTGTGTGTGTGTGTGTGTGTGTGTGTGTGTGTGTGTGTGCATCTGTCTTTTAAATATCTCATGAACCGTTCATCCAATCAACTTCACACTTTTGGAGGATTTGAGCAAATTTAGACAGCATTAGATATTAAAAACTATTAAATAAAGATTGAGGAAAAATTTCATGTTAAAAAATATTTTTTTAAACTTCTGCTACAACACGCATCAGGCTCGCTCCCAACCTAACATGATTACTGGATATACCAGGGGAAAACTTTTTTTTTTCCACTTTCCTGGAGCACGAGCGGATAGCAGACAGGAACATTCCAACTGTTGGGTTCAAAAGGTTGGGAAAAAGGCGCTACGTAACGCTAGCGTTTCCAAGTCTACCCTTCTCAATGAAATCCCAGCTTAAATTCACTCAGAGCATTTTTTTAAAAGGAGACTTAGTAAATAGCCATTTGCGAACACTAAATATCAAACAAAAGCCAAACACTATATCATATTAAGTTGCCGTGAGCTGTACATTTGCCACTTCTAAAGAGAGTCAGAAAATACCCTAATCTCTGAGCTTCCTGACACACTTCAAGTCAGTAGTAGGCTGTACAGTGGAGTTGCATTTTAAGTGGTTTTGGGTTCCTTCTGTGTGTAACTTTGGGGTACAATTTGGTTCTGGAGAATTTTACCAGCAGCAATATACCAAGCCAAGCAATTAGCCCATTCCAAACAGGCACATTTTGATCAGGCATTGTACTAGTAAACATAAATAATAAACCTGTTTCTCACCGCCTCATCACACAGCAGCTCCAGCACTTTCTTCTGTGTCTCCATCAACAGTTTCCCTTCCACCATTTCTGTGACACTCTGACCTGCCGTCTTTTCCTTGTACATTTCCATGTTTACGCTCTCAGTGTCAGTCTCCAGCCTCGACCCAACTGAGAGGTCCATCATCCTCTGACTACACTGTAAAGCCTGCCCGGTGTGAAACAGCTGGGAGGCATGTTTCTGAGGCTGGATGGGACCAGAAAGCCCCATGAACTGCACTTGAGGCCGCTCCCAGGCTAAACCAAGGGGCTGCTTGCAGATCAGTGAATCAATGACCAAAACCTTCTCAACTAGTTGCTTCACCTCTGCTTCAATCATTACCCACATCTCCTCAAATTTTCTGGCATCAGCGACTGCAAAGTGCCTGCATGAAGTGAAGGAGGCGCGGAGGTGTAAATAAAAGAGAAGTGCAAAAAGACAAAGATTCAGTCATACAGTATATCAGTGATACTTTAAACTGTTAGGATAATTATGACTCACTTGATTTTCTTCTTCATGCATTCGTATTGCTGGATGTTGCGTTTGTAGTCCACGGCCAAATACCGGCTTTTCTTTGTAAACCATTTCTTCTGACTGTAATTCTTATCAATTAGGTTTTTAATCTCCGTTTGTAGACTGAAACACAAAGACAGCCAGAGAAACAGAAAGTAAATTGTGCATGCGTATGTGCGTGTGTGCGTGTGTGTGTGCGTGTGTGCATGCGCGTGTGTGCGTGCATGCGAAAAATCTGTACTACCTGATGGCCCTGTTTCTCATTTGGGCCAGGCTTAAGTTGCTTATTGCTATCTCATCCTTTTGCTTTATTTGTTTTAGCTTCGTGATCATGCTGGTGACCTTTATCTGTTGATGCTGTCTATCCAGAACCTAAAGAAGCAAGAATTAGATTTAGGGCCTTTGAACACTTTTTCAACACATATTATTCTTGCCAATAATATCCCAATCACTACAATTATCTCATCAGGAGCATTTTTTAAATAGAGCTCATAGCACAACTTTCTCTGTCAAAGGATAAGCTATCAGGGTGCGTCTTGATATCTGTGCAAACCTGAAACTTTTCATTGTCTTCTGTCTGGACCAGACTGTACTTGTCAGTAGTCTCCAACATCAGATTGTGAATTATCACTTCATACTGCTCCACTTTCTTCTTCCTCTGTGTCAGCCTCTCCAGCTACAAATGGATTAAAAATCATTAAAAACAGAGTTGATATATGTAAGATATAAGATATGAATTAAGATAAAAGAAGACCAAAGGTTGAGCCTACATGTTTGGCTGTGTGTGTGTGTGTGTGTGTGTGTGTGTGTGTGTGTGTGTGTGTGTGTGTGTGTGTGTGTGTGTGTGTGTGTGTGTGTGTGTGTGTGTGTGTGTGTGTGTGTGTGTGTGTGTGTGTGTGTGTGTGTGTGCGTGTGTGTGTGTGTGTGTGTGTAGTTTATTTCAGTTTTACTGACCTCTTTGTCCAAAAGTTCCTTTATGTGTTGTTCCCATTCAGTATTGTCTCTTGTGAGTAAGACTTCACTTTCCTGATGATAAACTCTCTACAAACACAACAAGAGCAACCGTTAGTAAGAATGACAAAAATTGCTTAAACAAGACTACAGTACAACAATGACAGCGGTACAGCGGTGCTTTCAGCTAACTGCTAACTTTAATATAACATGCTCACAATGATAATGCAAACAAGCTAATGTTTAGCAGGTGTAATGTTTACCATGTTTACAATGTTCACCATGCTAATTTTGCATGTTAACATGCTAACATTTGCTAATTAGCTAAATAAACCAGTACTGGACAAATTTAAATTTTGGCCTGATGACAATGCTAGACAGAAAGTCAGAGGATTACCAAATTTATTACAATTAATTTTGAGGGGGACATGCACATTTGTACCAAATTGCATGGCAATTTATAGGTGCTAATGGTGTTTCTTAACCTAGATCTGGATCCTACCTTAATCTCAGCCAGCTCCTCCCTATAGGCCTTTGTCAGTGTTTTGATCTGTTCCTCCATTCTCTCCATCATCAGGTTGAGGTCCTCTGCTTTCTTCCTCAAGTCCTTAACATAGAGATCATCTCCAACTTTGAGCTCCTGCTTAGACAACAGACAGCAAGTGATGAAATGAATGGATAAGGCCTTCAGAAGACAATTTAGAGATAGATAGATAGATAGATAGATAGATAGATAGATAGATAGATAGATAGATAGATAGATAGATAGATAGATGATTTACCTGTTGCAGGTCATTTATGAGTTTTTTCTTGTCTTCTAGAAGAGCAGCACATAACTGCTGCTGGTTGTTTAGGGCCTCCTGGAGCTCCTGAGGGTTCACCTTCTGCTTAGCTATCGACCACCCTCCGGTGATTTCCTCAAATATTTTCCGGCTGAATTCTTCATCATTCTCCAGCCGCTGCAATCTGGACCAAGGACAAAGATGGTGGCAAACAGAAGGAGTAGAAAGTAAAATTACCCCACAGGGTTTTTTAATGTTTTTTTTTAAGTGTATTATCTATATGATAGGGGTGTTAGTAGAGGACAAAGGTAAGGTAGTGTTAAAAGAGATAGTAGTCACTTTTAAAAGATTACCTATCTTTGCGAGCCTTCTCCAGCTCTGTCCTTCGCATCGACTCTTTGGCGTCAGCTGCAGTTTGTAGGTTGGTCACTATTGTCATCAAATCTCTCTGCAGGTTGATCATCCTCTGATGAGAGATTATCTAACATAGAAGAGGACAGTTTCTTCCTGAGTTCACGTTAGGAAATTGCCTTCAAGTTAAATAGTAGCTCTCTATTTATAACAATGATATAACCAGGAGCTATTTTAGACTGATTCATCGCTTAACATTATTATTGTCCATTTTTGGTGGTCATGGATGTATTTTGTTATATCATAATACAATCCTTTTTTAATTTCATATTGTTAAAGCAACACATATTGTTAAAGCAACAAAGTTGATTTGAAGGCAATTTATTGATGATTTAGTTATTCATTGCGTTGCTTCATTAGTATCTTTGCTGTCTTTACATCAAGGACCACAATGGGAATACTGTTAAGTCTTGGATTTGGAGTTTCCTTCTTCTAAAAATTAATACTTGGATTGAATAATTTCAGATCCAACCACTGTCCCAGGAGAATATAATGAATTTGCAATAATTAAAATTGTGATATTGATCAATGAAATTATTGTCAATGTGACACAGACACAGATGGGTTTGGAAACTAAACAAACCTTTTCACTTGTCTCTACCACCTTCTCTTGAGGCTGGCTCTCCAAGGGCTCCTGATTAAACTCCTCATGGACCTCCATCCTGGGGCCTTCTTCAACCTCCGGGGTGGAGACCCTGAAGGTGTAGCCTACATTTAGCAGATGTATTCAAATGGAAACTAAAACTAAGCACGATAAAATATAGTTTAAAAATCTGCAGTGTCTGAATTGTATACATATGTTACGATCATCATTATTATTTTTATTACAAATAGCCAATGGAGCATAAAAAATATATTCGACTGACTAGCTAACGTTAAAGTTACTATTATTAGCAAGCTAAGTAGCCGATTTACCCGTTCTTAGCCTCTTGATTTTCGGACAACACCGAGGGCGCCTCTTCTGGAACATCATTAGCTTCTTCCATATTAGGAATATGTTGTGTAAAACTTACTCACAAAAATTGTTAGCTAAATACTATAGTGATAAAGAGAAATAGTTAGCTAGCAGGTCTGTGTCGCAGTGGTCTGTTTGGTAAACGTTGCTATGGTGACTGAGCCACCAGAGTGACGAGGGCTGCCGTCATTAAAGCTCGTGAACTCGACACTTCAGGATTGATGCAAAAAATGTAGGCTATTTTATATAACAACAAAAACGAGCAACAAATACTTAGATGTTATCTTCTTTAATGGCAATGCTCGCTGGCTCTGACCCTTGCACGTTTTAATCATAGACCGTTAAAATAAGTAACTTATAATATAATAAAATAAGTAATAACTTATTTTAACGGTCTATGGTTTTAATACAGTATATAAGTGGGGGGGGGAGGACTATGAGACATAGCTTGGCCACCAGCAGCACGAGGATATACATTACATTGACACGGGTTCAACCTTTAATATGTGGGCTGTCCCAAATATACAGCGGTAGCCTATAGGCTACGGGGGGAATGATAACAGTGCAATAGTACCAATGCAGAGGAATGAAAATATTCTGGGATCATTGGTTTATCATATGGCTTGGTGCTTCCATCTAGTGGCAGCATCCTATTACCAAACTTCTGAGTGGGCAATAACAATGTATGCTTTATGAATCCCGCAAGGTTGTTAGAAGTTCTACCTCAAAGCACAGCACCAATACGGTTTCCTCCAACAACAACAAAAAAAACACTGTTTTCCTGAAAGATTTGGATTCAGTTTTTATTAGGGCTCTACGATTAAATACGTTAAAATTTAAAGGCACATTACAGACAGGAGAGAAAAACAACCTGAACTATAAATACAGTTATGTTCATATCAAATGGAAACTGAGGTAACAGCATTACAATTATAAAACTGCACTATATATATTAGGTTGTATCCTAGTTAGCAGCAATTTGCAGCTATGAGGTCTGCCAGGTTGACTTTAAAGACCTAAACACGAGATAACAGCTCAAGACTAAAATATCTGTATCTTGAAAAAAAAAGCGAAAGATATATTTCAAGGAAAACTAACTGTCTGCAAATCTCCTGATAACGTATCTCAAACACAGAAAAAAAAACATCTAATATCCAAACAAACAAAACAAAACAGAATAGAATAGAAAATAATAGAATAGAATACCTTTATTGTCAACACACAAGTACACAGAACCTGTGCAATGAGATTGAAGCAATCCCTTTACAGTGTTGACACTAAATATAAGAATATAAAATATCAAAAACATCAAAAGCCTTAAAAGCTTAAAAGCTTAATGTTATATTCAGAAACTGACCGTAGATGGCACTAGTCTCTTGTGATCAAAATTCTACTCAAGTTTCACAAACTAATATCCTTAAAAAGTTTCATTTTTGACCAGATCCATGTTTCAAATACATGCAGAATTAGCAGCCATGTGGGTCTCTCTCTCTCTCTCTCTCTCTCTCTCTCTCTCTCTCTCTCTCTCTCTCTCTCTCTCTCTCTCTCTCTCTCTCTCTCTCTCTCTCTCTCTCTCTCTCTCATGCTGTTCAAAAACAAAAATCCAGTCACTCACATGCACAAAATCAAGACTTTCTAATTCATGCAAACATGGCACACAAATACCAAATGTCTTCTCAAGCTGATGGCAAGATGGGCACTCTCTAGTTGTCCACACAAACAAACCCACACATGGGTCAGATGTTCCTGCCCTAAGGACTGCCCCCTACCCTTCCTGCCTGTTGTCAGCTTACATGTTCGCCCTCACCCCCCGGGGCACCTCGCCGCTCTTTTGGCCCCAAGTGGCCTCAGTTGCTGCTGAGCCACAAGGGATGTAAGTCAGCCAGCAAAGGTTTCTGACAGATGATCCAGCATCTGTGATGTCACCAACAGCTGACTTGTCATAAGACCTTTGTGAAAGGGGGGAAGCAAGGGATGAATGAGGAGAAGGCCTTATTTTTCAACAGACCCTTAGCTTGAACGCTGAGTGCTTTCGCATCAAGCTGCAGAGATTACAAACTGAATGACTGCCATTAGAGAGTGATTCTATAATCTATTATAATACCATAAGCTAGGGATTGACAGACTTTGACCCCACTCGCAGGTGTATAATAAGCCCCATTCACTCTTCATATGCTCTGTGAGGAAGGCCGCGTGTGTGTGTGTGTGTGTGTGTGTGTGTGTGTGTGTGTCTGCTAATTCTACCCCCAGGGGCATATGTTTACTCCTTCTTCAACAAAGCATCATATTCATTGCTCAGGGGTTGAGAGGTGCATAATCTAAGCCTGACCTTCAGCCAGTTAACTAACTGACAGCTTAGAGTGTTGCCGGTTTGGAGGGGTTGCATAACAACTTAAGTCCTGACTAACAGTTTCTTAATATTGCCATAAAGAAGGACACATTCACTGCTGTACAATACAGAGGAGTGGAGGATGGTTGCAGAGGACAGCAGAGACTTCAAAGGCATTTTGTCTACAGGAGGCTGGGACCTTGTCAAACAACAAAATGGTCATTTAACAAGAATTATATTTAATAAACAAAAAAGGAAGGCCATACTCAGAAACAACATGAAGAGCATCCCCCTACGCCTCTATCAAATATTAAATGAATTGGCCTTGTTTCAAGGTGACCACTGCAAAGAGAAGTATGATTTTGCCACCTTGTCATTGCAAACAGACATACAGTTTTTGTACATAACCCTGTTGCCATTTAAATGTTCAGCTGCACAATTGTTACCTTTAAATATGAAGAGAGAGTGAGGAACACTGACAGATGCGGATATGCGGAGAGACGAAGAGACTATTACTGGGGGTGAAGGGATCTATTCATGTTTTGCCTAAAAAATAAATTAAATGATCTTTCTCTTTGATTCTTTAGGTTTGATCAACTGCAGCCGTCATGCTCCAACTATCCTACCTAATTCCCTCCTCAGCTTTAAAGAAGTCACCTGATGAGTTCACACATTACAGAAACTGAGAGCCCAAATTAAAGGAATGATTGGTAGCACAAATTTAAGGTCAAGATTTTACAATATGTACATTTTTACTGTCTATTATTTTGGTTTAAAAAAGTGTGTCACATAATAATAATAATAATAATAATAATAATTTGCTCTATCTGGGGAGATTTATATGCTTGCCAACTCTACTTTCTTTCTAGAAATGAATCAATAAAAAGTTACATTTATTGAAACCGTTGAAATCTAGTTTTGAAATAAAACTTGTCTCTTTTAGACAAACTATACAGCCTACATTTATGCTACAACATCTAAATGAATGACTAATTCGAACCATTTTGAATGAAAATTAATATGCAATAACTGCCATAATCATATATTTTGCAAGTGTGTATAAACATTCTAGTGGTCACAAAGTAGTTTTCCAAAACTTCTAATACAAACCTCAGCACATTCTTTCCCCACATTAATCCAGCAGAGAACTAAAGCAAGCAGTGGAGATCAGGATATGAGTCAGTTTACAAAATGATATTAATCTCTTCCACATAAACGGTAAGACTCACAGTAATATTATTCACAGTCATTTTTTCCTATCAAAGCTCTTTGTGAGTGGATTAGGTGTACAATTATTATGTGTGGCACTAGGTCATGATTACATGTTGTGTTTTTGCTGCACTGCAGTCAGTTCAGTGGGAATATAAAGGAATCTAATATATAAATCTACTTTATTAAACCTTTAATTCTCTATAATGAGTAGGCAACTTCTACTTTCGCCAATACTTGGGCAGTCTTGCAAGACTATTATCTGCTTGTATTTGAGTGTGTTTATACTTCAATGCTCCACTTGTTCTATCATTGACAGGACATCAGACTCACGGGGGACTTCCGCTTTTCCATCAGTTTCCTGATTCACGATCTCCGGTCAATGTTGCTAGGAGCTTTTCGTGACTTTTAGCCTCGCTTAAGGACCCGGTGCGCCTCAGGAAAGCAGCGAGGCTTAAGGGGAACCAAAGCTGTAATTATTGAGCTCCGGGCCCCGCCGCACACGAGCCGCTCAACACACTTCACTGTGCGGAGCGCAAATGGCAAAAGCCTGTGTTTTTTAACCGCTCTGCTGGCCTCAACCGGATCATATGACTCGGCATATCTGTAATGCTCTTAGACCCGCTGATGGCCAGCGGTGGCTGCGCTCCACAAGACCAAAAAGCCAAAGGAGTTTAACGGATGTGTTGCTGCAATTATTCGGCCAAGTATCCTTATCCTGCATCTAGATTAGCTGCTAATGACGGAGGAAACGCCTTGTTGCAAGAAACACAAGGCCATGTATCCCGAGAACAAGGGCCATTACTGTGTGAAGAAACAAGCTTTAACCACAAAACAATATGGGCTCATTAGACATAATGTAGCTGCAGTCACTGTTATGGAGTATTTAGGCCCTTTAAGTAGGCTAGCTACCAACACGAAACTATAAAATACTCCAAGTACAAGTTCTTTATTCAAAGTAGAGAGGTAAGGTGGGCCCTAATTAAAGGTTGAAGTGCTAATTGTGGAGAGTGGAACCTTCCAGAGTATTATTATTTGAGATATATTATTACATTATTGCAGAGACATTAACATGTAAGCAACATTTTAGAGTTGTAGCAGGTTGATGGGGGACTAATTTGAACTGAATTTTAATATAGCCTATTTGCATCTAATTTTAAAGGATTCTCATAAATTTTGGATGCAAATGTTATTCTGAAATGTAACTTATTGACAAAAAATGGTAATGGAGTAAAAGTACAATATTTCCATCTGAAATGTAGTAAGAGGAAGAATTATAACGTAATATAAAAATGTAAATAGCCTACTTAAAGGGTGGCTGTGGGTCAGGCGGTAGAGCGGTCGTCTACCAATCGGAAGTTTCGGTGGTTCAATCCCTGGCCCTGCAGTCCCATGGCGAAGTGTCCTTGGGCAAGACACTGATTCCCCTCAATGCTGCACCACCAGTGTATGAATGTGTGTGAATGGTCCAGTACAATGTAAAACCCCTTTAAGTAGTCGCTAAAACTAGAAAAGTACTATAGTCTATTTAAGTAATATTGTACCTAAGAAAATATACTTAGCACCACTTAGATTAGATCTAATTATCATCAGCACACAATCGGTTGAGGTATTGTATAAGTGCTGCAGGTTGTTTCTGACATAAAAGTATATATTTGTAGTCTGGCTATCGCCAGACCAAGCCAAGCTCAATAGATTTGAGATTGCGCATTGGTCTGGGGAGTCTGCTCTGTATTTTGTCTGCACAAGAGGCGTGACCAACAGGCGTAGTTCAAATGACTTTACACAATTAGATAACCCTTCGCCCAATCAGACCAACAATCTGGGTGAAGTAGAAGCAACAGCAACAGGTTGCTGCGCTCGGCTGCACTTCGGTGGCCGCTACTATGTTAGATTGTTAGATTAGATTAGATTGATTGATTGATACTTTATTCATCCCAAAGGACATTTTTAGGCATGTAATGTTGAATGTAAACAAGAAGCTGATTGGTCCCTTCTCTATTGTCATGTGTTAAACCCCCCAATAGCATGTCAGGTAGATAAGCCAGTTTTTGATTGGTTTCCGCAAATTTGTGAACTGAAGCAGGAGAATTAAACGTGCAGGTTTCCCTACCGAGCTGCAGGGCAAAAACAAATCGCCGGCAGAGTGGGCGGGGTTTACCCAGTGTAATTTATTTGAGCTTATGCATTCAAAATTAAGGTTTACAATACTTTACAACAAATGGATTTCTAATTCATCAACTCAACCCTCGTAACTCATAAAGGACTTCTCTGTCATGAGCATCTAGAAACCCCTTAACAAATTAGGTTAAATATCAATGGGAAACGACAACAAAGCACTTTAAAAACTTTATGCAACCACATAAATACTAACTGGAAAACAGGTAACATCACAGTGTAGTACTCTGGAGTGCTCTTACATTATGCGTAATGTCTTTATTTACTCCCCCCTCCCTACTGATGTGCACCCCTTCTTCTTACAGCAGATACATGTCACCACTAATGGACATCAAGTGCTTCCTTTTTTGCAGCTCTCTTCTGGACATACATTAGAGACAGAAAACCCATTTCTCAAGCCATAAATAGAGCACATACACACGTTAGTTTGTGACAGTTGTGTCGCAGGCTGCAGGATGAGCCATATAACATGAAGATTGTTAACAAGTTGAAAGGAAGGAGAGGCCAGGGTCTGTGCAGCAACAATAAACAACCATCTGATTAGTAGTTTAAAAACTTAAGATAAACTTTGATTCAAACACATCTCGCTTAATATAGATCCAAAATGTCACTTAAATTATTGCTGTAAGAGGCAGATTCAAACACAATGTGTACAATGTGTTGGTTTTCTAAAACATCAAAATATGAATACTGCATGTTTTTGTTTTATGTGTTTCAAAAATATTGGCAATATTTTGAGAGGAATATTTGAAGGATATGAAAGCAAATGTTTAATGTGCTCAAATCATTTCACTTTCGTTTATCTAGATCGTCGATGTCCTCTGAATACTGATCAAATCCTCCTGAAAAACAAAACATAGAATGCTGTTGTTGAGTCCTCTACATTCAAACCTCAGACACAACCAATGAGGAGTCAAATCTTCTCCCAGGTTGGAACTTCCACTAAAAGAGGGCTGTCCCCCATTTTAGTCTTCACCTGTCTCCTCTTCAGCTCAGTTTGTCCTGAATGTTCATCAGACTGGAGTATGACTTTGCCCGTTTGGCTGTAAAAGACACAGATTTTTCATTACTCTACAAGAAATGACCAAAAGTACCATTTGAGAAGTTAAACTATGCTGTCTTAGTTTGAGTTATTCTAGTAATTAAACTACAATATGTTTGTTAAATCAAAAGTGCATTAATAAAGCTCACAAGCCAAGATGGCCGTTATAAATTAACACTCTTGATGGAAATAATTAAGTTGATATGATCTCAGACCGCAGAGAAATCAAGGGGTATCATGCAACCAGGAGGACCCGAAAACAAGAAAATAATATTAACAGTATAATATCCGATGAAGTGTATTCAAAGCAGAGCCGTACTATGACATAATAAAGACGGAATGGTCTGATGTGAAGTGAGATGAGAAAAAATGGGAGGCAGTGGGTGGGTGACAGTCATGGAGATACTAGCTAAGAAAATGTGAGCCTATACAGTAGGTCATATTACACTGTCAGATGCAAACGAGAATGTTACCCTAGGGTAGGCAACACAAAGATATGTTGGCTGGTTTGTACAGTCTTTTCTATTAAATTAGTCTAATGCAAGTAAGATGGTTTCACACAAAAAAGACTGACTTATTTGAAGCCTAAAATGTAAGCTACCTTACCCCTGGACTAAATCTAATTTAAAACCTGTGTTTCAATGGTAAAAACCAGAAACAAAAGAAACAGCTGAAATTCATTACTATTAGGAAAAATGATGCTCAAGCCAAATAAGTGCATTTCCCGCTGCAAGAGAAAGGCAGATTATCTGCACATGACTCGTACAACAGGAGAAAATTCTAACTACAAGGATTTGACAAGTTCTTCTAAATCTCTTGTATGTGCTACTTAAGAACAAATTTGTTCGTACAAGTGGTTCTTGTATGAGATCAAATGTGTCCTTGAGCATCACAGGCCATTTGATGAATAATTAAAAAAAGTTCTCATCAAGGGAGGCAACCGTCTTCTACCAACACACAAAAATAAATCTTCCAACCTTGTCTATGATCCAGAGGTTTGCGGGAAGCAACCCCACAATGCTTTAGGACAACCTAGACAAACACCCCCCCGACACACACACATACACATACACACACACTTCCCCCATCCCAGCCAAACCCTAATATCACAGTCAGTCAATCCCCCTTCCCTCTACAAAGACCCCAAGACCCGTCAAAAAATCTCCCTGTGTGACAATGGGTGAATTAAGCTGGTTACTCACGGTGTATGAGCTTGCGTTTCTTTTGTTCAGAGTGAAGGAAGCTGCTCAAGTAGAAGATGATGGGCAGAAAGAGCATGAAGCTGGACACAGCGATGACAGGCACCGTCTCCTCACGGGGGAAGGAACAATGGAAGTTCTTACTCCACAGTCTGCGAGTCATATTCATCTGAAACGAGGCAAAGTGCCAAACGCAACATAAACTTGAGCTCAGCACAATTATAGGACATTATTAATACAACCATGTTAGGTCTCTGTCATCAAATGTGTACTGTATTCAGGGATTCTACATCTAGTCCACATTTTTTTAGTGACAAGTCTGGGAAAGGTTGACCCTTATGATCGCCCTATAGTGTCCACAGAATCCTCTAGGGGGCGCAGCTTACTCTCCACCCATCTTTAAAAGTTCTAGGATTCCCTGACATACATACCGAATCCTCTATGTCAACACACATGGTCAGATTTGTCTCCATTCGGCTGTACAGCTCATTCAGGTCTTTGTATGCATTCTTACAGTCTTTGCACAGCTCTGTATGGTTCCCCTGTAAGGAAGAGAAATCCTTGTTAACTTCTGAATATAAAGTTATCAGAGACAGACAGACATCTCCAACTGATTTATGGCGTACCTGTTGATACTTCTCAAAGCAGGTGAGAGTTTGGTTGAGAGAGCTTAGGAAGTACAGCGTGTCATTGGTCAGACTCTGGAATCCCTTGATGCAGTCTGCACAACAGGAAGTAAAAACAACCATCAGTTCACTATTTGTTCAATAAAAGTGTAAAAATTTAAATCAGAAGTGCAGTGGTGGTTTGGGAAGGTTTGACCTTTGTAATATAAATCACTCCCCTATTTTATCCAAATGTCCATTCAGAATGTCCATTCAGATTCAAATTATCCAGAAACAATGACAATGTCAGTGAAAAATGTGTATGCAGAAACAAACAACTAAAACAAATGGTAAATTAAATAGTTTGTTTAATATGTTCTTTACTCCTATCATTGTTATCATCATTCATGTTTAATTAAGTATGTGTTTAAAAGAGTCTACCTTCTTATTTGTTAGGGTTTGTTGCATTTATTTGTCTTACGTTATGGTCGTACAACACATGCTTTTTGATAACACCACATTTTTTTAATTTAACGTCCATTTTTCACTATTTTCTGACTTTTTGAAAACATCTAAACTAAAATGAATAATCACTGAATTGATGATGAAAATAATCACTACAAACCTTGCATGTGAAAATCATGCCCCCACATTCGCTCTAATTAAAGCACCCTAAAAAAATAAAAAACTGAACCTAACAGAATACTGCCTCTGCTTGACCCTGCACTTTGACCTCTGTGATCAAATGCATACCTAGATTTGTGTGAGTCAAAAGTTTAAACGAAGACACAAATTCACAATCAACACACAGAGACTCACAACAATTGAGATCTGTTCAAATTTCTGCAGAGAACTTACTGTCACAGGCTGATTTCTTCCAAATGTCTTCCATGTTGCTGTATAGCAGATAAACCAGCATCAGGTGATCGCTGCGCAGCAGGCTGTCTCGGCAGCTCACATTACCAGGACCCATCTGAGGACACACAGGTCCACTTTATCATTCACTCAGCTGTGTGTATACCACTTTGACAAATAGATCCACTAGAAGAAACATATGTTCCTCATCTTGCAATTTGACTGCAAGTCAAGCAGACGAATTCGCGTTTCCTTAAAATTGTCACCACCAGTTAGTCACATCACAAGACTCGTGACTCGTGAGACAGCTGCACACTAAGAAGGCCTGCTGTCCTCTTTTTACAGGCAGACAGTTGACTGTCTAAACTAAAACACGGACAATGACTTTGGATTTGGGCACGTACCTGGTCTGATGATATGTTCATATATATGTTCATGAGGCTGCCATAACTGGAGAAACAGTTCTGGCAAACTTTAACAGGTCGGGCAGCAGTCACCAAGCAGTTGACATAGGCGACATACCGCTGTCCGAATATGTGAAGCAGCTCGCTGCAGTAGTCGCTGATTTCCAGGTCTTCTGGGAAGGAAGACAGCAGATTGAGGGAGAAGAGGGAGTCCACAGCGGGCTTGAACACAGGCAAGTCAACCATGGCAACAACAGCAGGAGCAGCAGGGCTCAAAGACACTGTTTGTTTCAGTTTGTCCTCTGAATCTGAAGCGGTAAGGTTCACTCCGACACTAGACGCGAGAGCGTAAGTACTTAATACTAAACAAACCAAAAACGGACTGTTTTTGAAAAGAGACATTATCGAAAACGAGGATAAAAGCTTACGCTCCTCTTCTTTTACTCTACACAAGCTTGGATTTCCTGGTTTTCGACCAACGTGATCATGTCACGGGCTGGAATCTCGCGAGAGTACCTCACCGGCGTAAGATCTGTACCAACTTCTCATCGTAAATATACCCAATGTGAATTAATTACATGTAAACAAGCCTAAAATGTCATTTTTTGAGGGCATATTTGAATTATACAACGTAAATTTTAAAGTTTATACTAATATAGAGTCTACTTAAGTAGTATATCGAAGTATAACTTTACATTAATTAACCACAACTACATTCATTTGATTTGTTTTGATGCTTACCATAAGTCTATAGTCTACTATTTGTAGTACTTTTGTTCATTTTTACTGAGAAATGACAATGTAATCATCAATAACATTGCTTCTTGGAAAGCACTTTCCAGTGTTAACTTACAGGAATATAATAATAATAATAATAATAATAATAATAATAATAATAATAATAATAATAATATAACGTTACTATTACTATTCATGGTAAATGATACAAACTAGCCTATATTTATGCTAATATTGACGTAATATTTAAGAAATTAATTGTACAACTCTATCTATCTATCTATCTATCTATCTATCTATCTATCTATCTATCAATCAATCAATCAATCAATCACACTAGTTTTCACAAAAGACAAAAGGATTTACACTCCAGTGTAGGTCACTTCAGTTTGTGTAAGAGGGAGGTGCGAGCTGTGCGTGCGTGCACGTGCGTTGTTGAAAAGAGATAGCCGTTCCTTCTGGTCTCATTATTTACGGGTTTTGACACCATACCATTTTGCAATGCGCGCTCGGCTCAGAGCAAATAATCACGGAGTCAAGGTAAACGATTTGGGCTCCAATCCTGATTGTGATAATTGTCAAGAACCCCCTCGAATCAAGCAACCGCAGTCAATGGTCGTTAATGTGAAATTAGTGGCTCTTGATAACTTGCAGGCCGCATCAATTCCGCAGTCATCAGAGCCTAATGAAAATAAGGGGGGGGAGAGTGTGCACGGTATTAGCGGCCTATTCTGATGCCTGCGCATATCTCCAGTGGTAAATATGGATTCTGGCCTCTAACTGCACATGGCACTTTTAACTCTTCTTCTCTTGACCTGAGTTCACCTAATTGTTCAGATGTTCTCCATTTCTTTAGGCTGGTATTTTAGTGTGGCTCTCAGAAAGAGGAAATGATTATAACCTAAACACTGTTTTTTTCATCTTTTTTTCATCTTTTCATGCAGTTATGGATGTTCACTTGGTTACACCTTAACTATGAAAAATAAAATCACAAATAGACACAAAAACCACAAGTCTTTGATATTAGCCTATTATTATTATTATTATCATCATTATTATTATCATATTATTATTATTATTATTATTATTATTATTAATGCATGCATGAATTAAACATATAGACTTAAAATTGAATCTCACTTTGTTACATTATTCACTAAGTTTTGGATGTCTTTCCTCTGTGGGCTAATCAGTAGAGCACCAAGTAAAATCGGCATATCATTACTATTTGAGATGACCGTTATTGTCAGATGGCAGAAAATGCCTTAATTAGTGTGATAGATACAGAAACCAAGAGGACAAAAATCACTAATTAGGCCCATAAATGAGATGATGGTGATGATGAGAGCCCTTCAGGAGCGATGGCAAGATTCAATCCAAAAAGCTCCTCTTAATTTTGCGCACGATAACCATGCAGAAACTGGTCGAAAGAAGGTAGCCTATGTCTTTTGATCATTTGGAGAAAAAAAATACCACAGAGCAAAACTGTAGGCCCCCTATCTTAAGCAGAAGTGGATGAAACAATGTAAACTTTAGTCCAATGTGAAGGTTCTGCATTCAAAATCATATTGAAGTAGTTTAAATGTAAAGAAGTAGCTTATGATTCAAGCAAAATAAAGTATCACAAGTGAAGGTTCTGCAGAAAAACAGTCCCTGTGACTGATATATTAGTAGAACATTGTTATTTTGTCAATGCCAAGATGTGATTATTAGGCTATGCCTAAGAGTATTTTCAAATCCTTAAAACGTGATTGTATTAGCCCTCCACTTGTAATAATATAAGGTAAAGATTCTTCACTCAATTTTGGGATCTGAGATTGTGATTTGAGTCCTTTTTGTCCTCATGAAAGTAACTGAACAATCACAAAGGGGTTAACTCAAACGGGTTTAGCCTTAAACTTGGCTCTTGGCGTGGGGAGAGAAAATAGCTGTAAAGTTATGCAGAAGTTATTCTTCATCCTTCGGGCCGTCCCTAATCCGCCAAAAACCTCATTCTTTCATCGGAGAACTGTGCCTCCTTTCTTGTTCCCCTCTCTCTATACAACATAAAGTCAGACTGCATTTAATGGTTATGTCGGGATGGGAGAGGGGCTTTCTTCTACCCCTTTTCTACAGAATATTGCCCTTTTCGTCGTGTGAGTCTCCCAACCTGCAGGGACCCCTATATTCTTCCCTCCGCGTCTGACTCGAATCACAAACTAACCCTGATTTTCACCACTTTGCTGGGAATTGCGGGGAGTGATAATAGAGATTTCGCTTTCATTTTACACGCTTGACTTGGTTATTGTTGCTTTCTCCTCTCCCGTGATTCTCCCCTTTTCCAGGGATTAGCCCTGACTTTGCCCGCTACTGGCCGCCGAAGTGCCCCTGAGCCCCGGGATGACAATTGATGGAGATCAAGGCAGGCCTATTCCGCGCCTTTAAAAGGACCAAGCTGAGCCGCATTAATAATGAGGGAGTTTTAATTGAAGAAACTGATGCTTCTTAGTTTGCTTACCACAAATGTATTTGTTAGAGTTTTTGTGGGATGATAATGTTGATAAAAATGTAATATAATAATGGCTAGACTGTTCATTTTCATCCTATAGGCCACCATAGGCGACCACAGACTGCATGATGACGATTTGAAGTTAGTGAAGCAAAGCTGTTGATGATGGTAAAGTGATGGATGATAAATGGACAGTAATGGTAAGTATGATATGTAGGATCATGGCACCGGTGATGATAAAGAAGATGGCTATGATCAGGTCATGATTAGAAGGAGGATGAGAATGATTGGAGTAAAGTACAGAAATGCTGATGAAGATGATGACAATGATATATGTATGATGATGTAAGTGCTGCTGCTGGTGAGGATGAGGACGATTATAAACTTGAGTAATAAGGCAAAAATGATGATAATAATAGTCATGATGATCAATAAAGGAAGATGAGGAGGGTTATGCTGAAGATTAGATCAGAATTAGAATCGGGGGCGGCCTCTAGCTCACCCAGTGAGAGCGTTTGTCCCATGTTGGCTGAGTCCTGCAGCGGCCCGGGGTTGGAGTCTGCCCTGCGCCCCTTTGCTGCATTTCATCCCCCCATCTCTTTCCCCCTTTCATGTCTATCCACTGTCACTATAATAAAGAGAAAAGCCGCAAAAAATAATCTTAATGAAAAATTATTAATAAAGAATTATGATCAGCTTTGTTGGCCAAGTATGTTCGAACATGTACAATTACAAGTTAATTAGGTAGTTTAAGTAATACATGTTCAGGCAAGGTTGCTGGAAAAATAGGAACAACAAATGGATTTTTTAAATTAAATTTCTAGACTGAGTGCAAAGAGTGAATGAATATTCTATGGGTAATGTAAATAACTTGAAACACATACTAGTTTATATCCATAACGTTCCACTCTCAGGATTGCTCCAGTGCCGGCACTGTGTTTAAGTGCTCCTTAGATCTCCATCCATCCATCTTTGTCCACTTATCCGGTATCGGGTCGTGGGGGCAGCAGCTCCAGTAGGGGACCCCAAACTTCCTTTTCCCGAGCCACATTAACCAGCTTTGACTGGTGGATCCTGAAGCGTTCCCAGACCAGGTTGGAGATACAATCCCTCCACATAGTCCTGGGTCTTCTTCAAAGCCTCCTCCCAGCTGGATGTGCCTGGACCACCTCCCTTGGAAGGCACCCAGGAGGCATCCTTACCAGATGCCTGAACCACCTCAACTGGCTCCTTTCGACATGAAGGAGCAGCGGCTCAACTCCGAGCTCCTCACGAATGACTGAGCTTCTCACCCTATCTCTAAGGGAGACGCCAGCCCCCCTCCTGCTGAGGGTAGAAACTAAAATTGACCACTAGATCGAGAGCTTTGCCTTCTGGCCCAGCTCTCTTTTTGTCACAACTAAATGTAATAAAGATTCTCCAATCAATCTCCAGCTCCACTGTCTCCTCACTTGCGAACAAAACCCCAAGGTATTTGAACTCTTTCACTTGGTGTAAGGACTCATTCCCTGCAGGGAGTAGAAACTCCATTGGTTTCCTGCTGAGAACCATGGCCTCAGATTTAGAGGTGTTGATCCTCATCCCAGCTGCTTCCCACTCGGTCGCGAACCGATCCAGAGAGTGCTGAAGGTTGCAGGCTAATGATTCCGTCAGGACCACATAATTTGCAAGGAGCAGCGATTAAATCCCTAGCCCACTGAATTTAAACCTCTCCCCACCCAACTACGCCTTGATATCCTGTCCATAAATATTACTGGTTTGGTGACAAAGTGTAGCCCTGGCGGAGGCCCACCCTCACCTGAAACAAGTCCGACTTACTGCTAAGAACCCGGACACATCTCTTGCTTTCACTCCTTAGGCACTGTCCCAAACTTCCATGCAATGTTGAAGAGGCGTGTCAACCAAGACAGCTCCTCAACACCCAGAGCTTTCAGCATTTCTGGACGGATTTCATTAATCCCCGGGCTTTGCCACTGTGGAGTTGTTTGACTACCTCAGCAACTTTCACCAGGGAAAGTGACAACAATCCCCCATTATCCGCCAGCTCTGCCTCTAACATAGAGGGTGTGTTAGTTGGATTTAGGAGCTCTTCAAAGTCTCTTCAGAGAGCTCTTCAGAGTCCCATCCTTACTGTACACAGCTAGGATGGTTCCCTGCTTCCCCCTCCTGAGGTGGCGAACGGTTTTTCAGAAGCACCTTGGTGCCGACCGGATTCCTTCTCCATGTCTTCTCCAAACTTCTTCTACAACCGCTGCTTTGCCTCTTTCCTGGCAGAGGTACCTTTGGTACCTTGCAAGTTTTTTCCTTTGCGATAATATATCCCGGAAAGATTCCTTCTTCAGTGGGAAGGCTTCCCTGACGATGGGTGTCCACCACGATGTTAGTGGGTTACCATCCCTTGCACCTAGGACCCTAAGACCACAGCTACTCGCCACAGCTTCAGCAATGGAAACTTTGAACATTGTCCAGTCAGGTTCAATGCCCCCAGTCTCCACAGGGATGCAAGAAAAGCTCAGCCAGAAGTGTGAGTTGAGACAGGGGCCTCCTCCAGACATTACCAATTTACCCGCACTACCCATTTGGGCTTACCAGGTCTGTCCAGAGTCTTCCCCCACCCCCTGACCCAACTCACCACCAGATGGTGATCGGTTGACAGCTCCGCCCCTCTCTTCGTCTGAGTTTCCAAAACATACGGCCTCAGATCAGATGAAACGATTACAAAATCGATCATTGACCTTCGGCTTAGGGTGCTCTGGTACCAAGTACACTTATGAGCATCCCTATGTTCAGACATGCTGTTTGTTATAGACAATCCTTAACTAGCACAGAAGTCCAACAACAAACAACCACTCGGATTCAGATCAGGGAGGCTGTTCCTTACTACACACCTCTCCATGTGTCTTCGTAATTGCGCGTTGAAGTCCCCCAGTAAAACTATGGAGTCCCCCACTGGAGCCCTCTTGGCAACCCTCTCATAAACCTGGGTGAACTCCAACGTAGCGGCGCTCAGCCGGGGACTTGTGAGCATCCCCACACCCACCCGGCGACTCACACCCTGGGCAACTCTGGAGAAGAAAAGAGTCCAACCCATATCCAGGAGTATGATTTCAGAACCAAGACTGTGTGTAGAGGTAAGCCCCACCAGATCTGATCAGATCCCTCCATCTGGGCCTGGCTCCAGACGTTTGCCCCGGTCTTCCTCTGGGCAGGGTAACTTCCCCTCTTCCTTGATGACTCATAGGGGTTTATGAACCATTCTTTGTCTTGGCCCCTCATCTGAGACAACTTTGCCATAAGAGACACTGCCATGAGCACCAAGCTCCAGACAACACAGCCCTCAGGTTCACAGAGACACACAAACTTCACCACGATGAGGTGGTGGTTGCCCAAGAGGTCATCAAGCATTATCTGGTTGGGTTTCCCTTGTCATGTTTCAGATATTTATGAGTTGTTAGCTTCCACCAAAGAGGGATTTCTACTCTAAACTTCTCAAATGATAAGTGTTCCAACCTCCAAAACTACACAATATTTCATAAAATAGCAAAGATTAGAGAGGAGTCTGAAAAATTCCCTCTCCCATTAACCATCTCATTACACTTCAGATTTACTTTGTGTCCCGTTAGAGGGGGCCCAACCCTGAGGTTAAGAACCACTGGACCAACTAACCTCTAACAAAAAGTCATAAACACAGCTGGTGGAGGTGCAGCTACAACAGTAAAATGCTGCTCAAACATGCGTGCATCATATTAACATACTACAAGTAAAATTGTTTAATTTAAAAATCATATATATATATATATATATATATATATATATATACTCACACATTGCAGAATTTATATTTAAGGTTATTTTACTGTACTTGAGTATGATTTTTAAATTAAACAATTTTACGTGTAGTATTTTTATATGATATCTTTTACATGTAAGGACCTGTTTGTTTCCTTACCACTAGATAAAAGCATTAAAGAAGAGGAGAAGGATGGGGGTAATGACTGTGACTGTAGTCTATCAGCTCTATAGGTGTCACTGTCTAATCACTGCAACAGTTTGAAATAATCTGACTCATCACTAACATGTCACACAAGAGAGGGTTTCAGTATTTGCTGTGTCTCCCCCAATCAGGCATCTCTGCAGCACTGGGAGAAGTTAATCTTTGTTGACGGTGTGTTGTGCACTCTTCCGTGGACCAGTTGAGTTGGGACCTCTCTTGGAAAGCCTGGTCTGTGCTCATATAGAGGGGGATAATTACCAAACACGCAGCCGACAGCAGCGACACAAAAGCCGCTTTGACTTCCTCACTGCTGGTCGCCTCCAGGGGATGGTCCTGCTCCCCGCTCACCCTGCTCACCCAGACCACTTCTCATCACTCCTGAGAGGCAGAGACGTCTTGTTCCATAACAAGACATGAAACTGACTTCTTTCAGCTCCAGTGAACTGGACATAAACCCCGACTGACAACCTCCAGTGCCCAAACAGAACAGGGAGAGGCCGGGTGGGCCAGGACAGAGGAAAAGAGGGGTGGGGGCGGCACAAGGCGCACTAAATAAAGTTGTTATTCACTTTAATCTTACATCTTGACGGGAAAAACACACCAAAGCAACTTTAATTTTAAACTAATGTATCCAGTTCCACAGACTCAACTGCAAAATTTGCATTTCAACTGTTTTTAATTCTCTTTCACAGATATTTGTCAACTTTTCATGTCTAAATTTCTGATTTCTCTCCATGGTCCTCTCAGAGCTTTCTTCCCCCTCTCAGAGCTCAGCGCGTTACAGCAATGAAAGCATGACGTGCTGTAAATGTAATGGGCCGGGAGTGATTGTTTCTGACAAGCAACAAAACACATCGTCCCTCCCCTCAAATTAGTCCCCCAGGAGGGAGTGGGGTGAGGGGTTCATGTCCCAGGGGACACATGAACGGGAAAGCATGCCAGCATATAGCATGAGCATGCATGTGCCTTTCAGCATCTAACCTAGAGACGTACTGGTATTTTTTCTTTGCTCTTTGCTGGTTCTAGTGATTTAGTACCATATAAGAAGACGTTACTGTGACCACTGTAAACAATGCCTAGTTGATTATGATCACCTAAAATGCTCCCTTATGCTATTTTGATGTTACATACATGGTATGAATTAATAGAATAACGTATGTTTACCTGCTAAAAAAGTGGGATAAACAAAAGAAATCCTTCCCTAAAATTAAACTATAATATGCTGTATTCAGCACACTGCTAGAAAATCTTATCTTTGTGTTAAGCAACATTATTTTGGGTAGATTTAGCAATATATTCAGACTTTTGTCCAATCCATTCCAATTTTAAATTTAACTGAAAGTAAAAACTATATTTTTGAGGCAAGACTAAATTACTTGAGAAACGTATGTGCTTGTTGTTTTGTTGAACCACCAACACAACATCAAGGCTTCCAAGAAGACATTTCCACATTAAAGCATTAGATTTAACACTGGCCACAACATTTACTTTTATATTTTGCAAAAAGTGTTCTAGAAAACGCATTATATTAATTTAAAGGTACAAAAGGAGTTTTAATTAAGTTTTGCTTACATTTGACGTTACATTTGACATTCTTCAACAAACTTGTGTACTGCACGCTTCAGGCTTAACAAACATGTTGAATGCATTTTTTACCCCATCAAACATTTAACAAACAAGACTCCTGCAGCAGTTTTTTCTACTCATGTTTCATCAGCGTATTGCTGATTGTTTGTCAAATTACTTCTACAACCTCTTAAAATGCATAACCACCCTCTGTAGTCACGAGAAGTGTGCATGATGTCCCCTCTGTGTTGACACGTGCATGGAGAATTAAACAATACAACACAACACACAGGATCTCCACAGGGTTCCTTTAAATGATTGAAAGCCAGAATATAACATAGGCATATACAGTATACCTTCTTTAAATTACAATTTACTTGCAAGAGCATTTGGGGGGAAACCCTAAATGCAGAAATGAAGCACCTGAGGTCGCACAGAAATTAATTGCTGTGCTCATGTGCACAGAAAAGTGAAAGTGTTCTGCCAGAGTGAGGCCTCTTTGACAACTTTAGTTATATATATAGGTATCGATAAATACAGAAGGAAAGTACAAGGTAGACAACAACAACAACAGACCCTGAAGTGTAAATAGGCAGACTGATTTAAATCTTTATTCGAAATCATTTAGTATTTTTAAAAATAAGGTCTGGTGTTGATCAAGGTTTAAATACAGAATATCGTTGACACAAAGTGAAATCTGACAAAGTCTGTGAAAGGAGAGCAGTCGCATTACAGCTCCATGTTTTCCAGCTTTATTATTCATAGCGGGCCAGGGATAAATAGGTAGTTAGACTGGAAAGAAAAGGCAGTTAGCTAGTCAGTTAGCAAGGGGTTAGCTTTAAAGCAAGCCCTGATTTGTAAAAGAGGGAGTGGGAGGAGTGGTGGAGGGCTTGGCGTTCAGGAAAGCCTCTCCTGGCCCAGAAGAAAAGGATTTGGCCCAGATGCACGCAGCGATGTTAACTTTGAGTGGCCCCTGTGGCTCAAGCTCAGTACCCCCTCCTTCTTACTTCCCAAGCCCCCAGGTTGCCTTTGCATGACATCATCCCCAAACTATGCTCCCCATACCCATGTGAATCTGAGCTGTCACAATCGGCGGCCACCCCCATTAAACTGTACTGCACCACAAACCCATACGTTTCTTTTTCTCCCCCCCCTTTCCATCTCTTCTTCTACAACCAATCTCCTCCCTTCTTCTTCCTTTTTAACCCCCAGAAAGGCATTGTCTGAGTCAGGGCTTGATCAAAAAACTGTTGCCCGCCAACCACAGGGCTTTCTGTAAATTCAATAAAGCCACCTTAAAGATTTTCCTAATTAATGGATGACATCTTTGGCTGGAGGAGAGGCTAGGCATTCTGCTCTAGCTCGCTCTTTGTTCGCCTCCTAATTAACTTTCCTAGGTCACTCAGGTCCCCGCAACCTGAGAGTGAAGAGCCCCCATTGAGGAGGGAGTTGTAAACTTACTTTTTTTGCCTCGGCACTTAAAAGGGGAAAGCAACTATAGGGAACAGAAAATATCCTATTTAAGTCCTTTGTGAGTGAACTGCTTGCACATGTTCCAATAAAGGAAGTCTTCTAAATAAGCTGCCATGTTGCTCTCCGCTCCCCCACTTTCTCCCTTATCCCACCTCTTTCACTCCCAGTTCCACAGAAAGGTTATGAATGATAGCTCTGGGTTGAGGGGGTAAGGGCCAAAGGACAGCATCTGGGCATTGTGGAATTGTGAGCATCTGAAACTTTGAGGGAATTTGAGGATGGGAAAGCACTGAGCTGCTGGGTGGTGGGTTGATTGAGAAGATGTGGTGAATATGAGAAAAAAAACAAGTGCCTCTATGCCCTTATCATTGTTTGGGTGTTTCTAAAGGACCCTATGTCTCCCAGCGGCTTTTATCACTCATCATCTTTATCTTTCAAAGTAAAAAAAAATGTCTTACACATGAAACATAACATGCATTCTGTTGCAATTGCATTACTTCAAACTGGACACAGATAGAGACATCATCCTTGTATCCTCATATTTTATTATAATATGTTTTATATATAAAATGAGTGCTTTATTTGTTGCTAACAAGTGATGTGTTAAACAGTTCTATAATTTTTCTGGTGCGAACAAATCATTTAAAGTGACAAAGAGAGTTGTTTTTCATGGAAAGAAATTTATACAAACCTTATCTTTATTCTCTAATTGATTTGCATTGCAAACTAGTGCAGATTATAAATCCTGCAGTATGTGGCTCTGGTCTGTTCTGTAGTCATGGCCCTAAAAATAAAAATAAATAGAAAAAGAAAAAATGAAATATGGATTTTTTAAGTAATATATGACAAGTAAATAAGGAAAATTAAATAAAATGAAGAAAAAAGTATACATGTATGTACAATATGTTTGCACTACTATGCTTTTGAAACAGTGTTCATTCATTGAGTGGTTACAGATGTAACGAGGGAGCCAAAAAGTGCATCATAAATTCTAATCTGCGATTAAAGCTTTCAATTTTTCACTTGTCATTTGTGTGTGGTTGACCCTGAGGAAGACCAGTGTGTCGTGAGTAGGCATTGGCAATCATACAGCCATTATAATACAGGCAGTTAAACGTTTGTACTGGCCAGTGTGCAGATGAATTAAAGTGACAGTGAATCGGATCTATCTTCCATTGTTTTTCATTCTGCTTTAGAGGTAATATGCATTTATACACAGTCACTCTCACATTATATGAAAACTAAAGACTAAACTATACACACAAGGGAAATCTGTCACTAACCCACAAATGCCATATGCTCATCACTATTCTCATCATGTCACCTGACACACACTCATACGCTGACCTAGATCTGCTATCCAAAGAGCCTCATCACGCACATTACGCCCCAGTCTGAATACGGGAAAGGTTGCATGCCCTGATTCTATCAACGAATCTCCAGTTGTCTGGGTGTGTATTGAGACTTGCGAGGTGAGTGTGAGGCTCCTAATGACAGCTCCTGTGCTGCAGGGTCCCCAAGGGTTAATGACGAGGGGAAACCGTGACCCCAGACCGTGACCGCTGAACCTGACCTGTGGAGCTGGTGGGATTAGATCAGAAGAAGCAGGGCAGAAGCAAGACTGACTGCTGAACAGAGCAGGGGGAACAGCAGAATGACTGTCAGAGTGACTCCAGGTGAAGCACTGCTGATGACAGCCATTCTGTGGTTAATCTGTGTGACGGCCAAGACCACTGTTCACACTGCTGATGCTTTTTAAAGACATGTTGTGTGTTTGTGTGTGTGTGTGTGTGTGTGTGTGTGTGTGTGTGTGTGTGTGTGTGTGTGTGTGTGTGTGTGTGTGTGTGCATGTGGAATGCCACTGACAGGCAGCAAACTGTTAAGGTCCTACTTCACTCAAAAATATATTTTGCTTAGTGTTTCTCCACTTAAATGTTTGGCCTTCTCTCTGTAGAATTTAACATTTTAGGGCTGTTTTCACATTCATCTGCTGGAGACGGAAAGTTTCTCTGTGATCAACTTAAATCTAAGTTGAAGAGGTGAACGATGTACAGAACATGATTTTGTGAAATTGTAAATGTAGCTTGGCCAATCCATAAGCATAAACCTCATGTCCACATACACTGAGATTGAATTTTTCAATTAATTTGATATTGACTTTGGCACACAGGCATAAGAAACAGGGATTGTTTGTTTTTTTAGCTATAATAATGTTTCAGACATTTTAAGAACAGAAATACCTCACAATTATTCAACTTTATTGTTAAAGGGCTGCAAGCAGTTTTTATTTTATTGATCTTCAACTTGATGAGGAGTTAAAGTGACAACAGATTTACCATTGATCAGTTTTCATACTGACTAATTTTATTTATACATGAGAGTTTTGGTTTGTTGTTGACTAATATGGCTAAATAATACCATCAGGTCATGTAAATGACCTTGCAAATATATGTTAATTCATGTGGCAACAGAATTACATAATTTAAAGATCCTCTTTAGAAATATTTTTAAGACATACCTACTAAAATGCTTGGAATAATATACGTTTTGTCTGATATGATTTTTCCACAAAAGCATGACATCTTCTCCCTCATTAAAAAATCCAGAATCTATAAATATGCAAATATGTTTTTATTTAAAAAATTATTGCAGTTACAACATTAGTATTATAAGCAAGAGCTGTATGTATATTGAACATGTATAAATCTTATATATCATAATGTGCATGCAGACATAGAAAAGTATTTTAAAGTTTTAATAAAGTAGCAATACAACTGTAAGATGTGATTACATCTGTTAAATTTGTTTAATTGTAAACTGTAGAGTTCACCCATTTGTGTACTTCTTACACTGTATAATGTAAACTTAACTTCACAATACAGAGTGAATGAGTGTACTAAAGGTAGGCTGACTTTGTAGATATTATTATACAGTATATTATAATATTATCCTTGTTGGTTAATTGCTGAATGAGAGGATTGGTGGAGGGAGTGATGGAAACTGTTTTTCTTTTAAATTGGATTTGATTCATTGAGCTACACAAACACACCACCAATGGATAACATGTAACAAGGGAGAGCACTTATTCCCAACATGGACTCAAAGATGTGGAAAGACAGACATAAAACATGTAACATTAAAAAACTCAAATTACACCGGTGAAAATCAAAATATAAAATGCTGAAGTGAAGAATTTCATTAATAACCGATCACCTTACTCCATAAATAAGCTGTAACCTGACTCCTGAGAGGAAATCTTGTTTTTGTCATCTTCCTAATCAAGCTTTTGGCTTTATTACCTACATTACACCCACAAATCTGGTCAACTCTGCTGACTGAAACCTGTTTTTTCAGCTCCTGGCACATGCAGGCAGACTATTAAATGAACTGTAGATACATTGATCACATGGCGGGCTCCTTGGCTCTCACATGTTTGTCTTTGCAGTGTGAACAGACTAAGCCCCTCTACTCAGCTGTCATAATTTGTTAACGAGTCTTTTCAGAGAGGGAAAAAAGAAAAAGAGAAGACAGAAAAAAAGAAAAGAAGGCTCTTCACGAGTGACTGAAAGCAGAGGTCCATCCAGAGAGGGAACCCAGGGGCGACATCAGACCGATTTCAGACCAGCCCGTGATGGCATCTCTGTATATTTTAATATTAATGACCCTGGCCGCAAAGCCGCCTCTAAGCCTCCAACAGGTGCCCCAGCCCCACTCAAGTCTGAAAAAACGGGATCATTCAACATCCCACTATCCACAGCAGCACCACCACCGGGCAATCAAGACTGCAAATGAGGAGGATGAAGGCAGAGAGGAGGGCGGGGGGGACATAAATAGTGGACAGGGAGTTAGAGAGTCAGCCATCTCTTGCGAATACGTTTTTGAGTCACTTTCCCCAGCTGAAACATGGGTCGATATTTCCCCCCACCCCTTGAGAAAGAGATTGACTTTTGTTTGGAGTTTGTGAGAAGTGGGAATCAGAAGCGGGACAATGGGACTCCCCACGGTGAGAGGCTGAGAGGAGCCATCTCAAATCAGTCAGCCAGAGGACTGACTAATCCGTCCATTGTCCCTCCCCAGCCACCGGCCGCACATCAACACATTCGCCCCCCATTGTCCCCCACCCTCATGCAGCGGGATTTGCTCTCCCCAACAGCCAGTTTTGTCCACAGCAGTTCGAGCGGAAGTTTCTCACTGACAATTTGCCCCAAATAGATTTGTCAAAGCGTCCAACTGCACTGCACCGACTTGTGGGTTTCTGGATTTGGGTTCTGGGCCTGTTTTTATTTTTTTTAATTTTTGTTTAGGGGGGGGGGCACTCTTCCCACTCTTCTACGGTGAGGCCTTGGTGTATGTGTGTAAATATTTAAGCGCGCACGAGTTTGAAAAGTGTGCGTGCAGAGGTGTGTCTGGATGTAGATTACGCACCAGTGGAGGAGACTGTGGGACTGATGTGGTGGTCCCAAGGGACTGGGATCAGGACTCTCTTCTCAGTGTTACTGTGATCCGACACTTGTGCTTCTTGATGAGTACATTCCTGTATGGTGCCAGAGGGACACATTCAACACTGGGGCCACCAGCAGTGGTGGGAGAAGTATTCAGTTGCAATGTTTAAGTAAAAGTACTAAAACACTGTAGAAAAATAAAAATAAAAAGTACTCCATTACATGTAAATGCTCTGCATTCAAAATCAAAAGTGAAGTGAGTAAGTGTAATCAGGACAGTGTAAAAGTAAAGGTTGGCCTGGTCAATGCAGTGAGTATCCCCTGTGAGATGTATACTGTTACTGTATATATTAAATCATTATTATTATTATTATTATTATTATTATTATTATTATTATTATTATTACACATTTATGTGTAAGTAGCATTTTGCTGCTGTAGCTGGTTGATGTGGACCTAATTGTTTGTATCTTTTATTTTCATTATTCATCTACTGATTATATCTTCTTTATTAGTTTATAAATTCTTTGGTTTGTAAGAATTCAGAAAATATTGAGAAGTGCCCAGAGCACAAAGCCCAAAGCCACATCTTAAGAATGCTTGATTTGTCCAACCACACAAAATTATTAAGAATAAATCAGGATTCAAATAATTAAAAAAATAAAAAAGCGCAGCAGATCCTTACATTTGAGAAGCTCAACCATGACATATTTGGACTTTAGCATGAAAAATCACATAAATGATTATCAAAAATAATATTAATTTCTGTCAATCTAATAATTGCATCAGCTCTAGTGGTTCATACTGGGAGAAAATGTTGTCTTTTCTGACTTATAGATCGGGTTGTGTTAAAATGGGTTTGTTACCATGTTGGGTGAAATAAAGAAGGACTTCATTTACTAAAGCCTCGGTGTAAAGATGAAATGACTTGCACAAATGGCACAATAAAATGTCATCTTGTCCTCATCTAATAGGAAAATGTTTTCACAAGACAAAACCAACTCAGATGCATGTAGGTAAATGAAGAAAAAACATACTGTATACATATAGTTAAAGGCTTGGTAGGTCTCATGGGAGAGCATGGGAGATCCTCATTGACTGAATGGTCTGTCTGATTGTCAGGATCGGACCAATTACTGGATTAAGGGACTCAAGTCAAGATCTCACCCAGTTCAGAAACACTGAATGCATGAAGCAATGGATTAATTCAAATTCAATGACATTTTAACTCAATGAAATATGAACAGTCTCTTTATGAAATATTTTGATTACTACTATAAATGAAGAAGTAAGGCTCCTTTAAATTCAGCATGAGCACGTGGACAGGTAACCTGCATCTATTTTGTGACTCCTGTTGTAGACCTGTCCGTGGTCCTGAAATCAAGCTGCACATGTTTCACTTATTTGGACAGTTTAATCATAATTAAGATCATTGAGTATTTAATATTATGTAGGAAAAGATTGTTTTGCAGCTTTGATGAAGAAGCATGTGCCAACTCACATGTTCTGACTATCTGTCATCAAATCCCCTGATGGAAGGATTCCTCACTGTTAAGACAATGAGTTAAACAGCAACATTGTCTGCGGGCTATAAGGCGACTGACTATGATCTCCCCGGTCAGGTTTAAAGGATGCACGGCTGCGTGGGTCTTTGGTCGGTTTGAATCCCCATTATTTGCACTCTGGAGCTTTGTGACTTCTCCCTAAAGCCGATTGGTTCACGCCTGGTCGGATTGGAGCCTGCGTAGTGATAGCAATGGATCAATGGATAAAAAGATGGTTAAACCCTGGCCTCCAGTCGGTGATTTTCTATAGGAACAACAGTATATATATATAGCCTATATATATATATATATATATATATATATATATATATATATATATATATATATATATATAATAGCAAAACTGTCATTTGTCACATCTTTGTATATTGTATTGAACGAATGGTGTTGTTAGGATAATTTGCTCATCATTAAAATGTCAGCAGGTGTGTAAACCGAACATATAAACAACATGCTATTTATACCTAATTATTCTACAGCTGTTTTCTCATTGTTCAAAAATCATACAGGATGTCAAAACATTCAGGGCACACGTATTGTTTTGTAATGACTTCTGTTGGACTCTCGCTCGTTTCTCGTTGTTTAAGTCTATCCTATAGTATGTCAAGTATTCGCATACTGATGCTTAGCTCCCAAAAAACAGATACACAATCCACTGGCGCCTTTGTTAACGTCATTTCATTGACTGTTGGAGGAGAAGAGAGTCACTTATACAAAAAAAGTGAAAGAAGGCAACCCCGGCAACCATGATGTTGGTTATATTTGTGTAAAGGCTATCAGTGAATGAGAAGGATTAGGACGAGTTAAGGAGATTATGTCACACATTCACCATTCATCCCACCCCGTCAGCCACCCACACACATGCGCACACACTTAGAAATAACTGAACATGTTATTGATCTTTGAGAATGGAAAAAGTGTCTGTTTTAATTTAAGACACGTTAATTTTGCTCTGTAGGTGTAGTGTTTCATATCGTAAATGAATCACTAACAAAACAAGTGGCCGTTGCTTTACCTTTAGACAATAGTCTGGAAAGGGGTCCTTATAATAACAGGCCTATTTCATTGTGTGGGCTATTTATAGGAAATAAAAACACAATATGTGGCTGTAAACTCCTTGTTGAGGACCAGAGGCTTTATGTGTGTCTCTGCGGGAAAATCAAAGGAATAGTATAGTGTTTTTTTCCTCAGGCTTGTTAGTCTCCAGCCTGGGCTGTCCAGCTAAAGGGCAGGTTGAAAGACACAACAATGGCTGATTGCAATTAACTACGCCTCTCCGCCTCGCCCCTGTCCGCTTAAATCGACACTTTGTGAGTCCATATGGCCTTTAGTGTACCGTGGGAATAAACACAATTAAAAACTGAATATGGATTTCTGGAGTTACCCGGCGAAAGCGCAGCAAGCTGTCAAGGTCAGGGTGTCAGTGAGCGGGGCCCTGCAGCCCGAGCCCAGCCTCCGGACAGCCGGAAACGGCTGATGTGAGGCGTGCAACGTCAGAGGGGACGTTAAACCTCACGTTAAACCAGTTAGTAAATTCATTCTTCATAATTCTAATGCGTTGGGGAAAAAGAGAATTAAAGAAATATCGTGTCGAATTATTACTATTATGATCATTGTTATTGTTTGTTATTAAAGGGAATTTTCAGCACAAGAAGTGATGCTTTTGTACAATTCTATTATCTGTTGGTGTAAAATTGGAAAAAGTGTGAAGAGTGTGAGAAAAAAACAACAGTGTAGGTCTAAAGTTAATTATGCAGATGAGAAACTAGATGGAGGAAAAAACAATAATAAAGAGTGTGATAGTATTGGAAGAACTATATTAAAGAAAAAAACATTACAAATGAAACTTTTAGAGGAGTATTAAAAAAATGTAATTGGTATTTACATAATTTATTATCTAATGATATAATCCATTGTGTTTAAAATGCAAAACGGGCGAGAGTGCAAGTTATCCCATTACATTTTCACATTTTTAGTTTGTATTTATAGATGTTTTTTATTAACTACATAGATTAAAATTAGTCTTTCATGCAAAAAAAACTTTTTGTTTATAATCATATCAAATTCCAGGAGCCTTGTTTTTACTCCATTGTGCTGGCTGTATGTGTGTTTGTATGCTACTGTCCAAGTAATGAGCAGTTGTAAATAAGCCAAAATAAGAGCTTAGTAAAAACACAGTTTGAAAAACACTGAGAACTGCAATGGTCAAAATAACTTCAAAATAAGCCATTAACAAAGGAAAGACATGCAACAGAAACAAAAGGTCTATTTCTTCAATATTAAATAGATCTGAATGTTTCCTGGGCATTTTCTAATCTGTGATAATGTAACAAACAATTCAATGCAATACGTTATTAACAGTTATAATATAATCGGTATGATTGTGCCTTAGCTGTTTGACAATTGTTCTGACTGATCAGTGTCCATAGTGGGCCCCAAGCACTTACCCTTGAATCTTAAGGAATGCATGTTTAACCAGACACAAGAGTGTATGTAGGAAACGAGGAGCATGACACTGCTTTATGTCGAGCCCAACAACCCCCCCCCCCCCCCCCCCCCCCCCCCCCCCCCCCCCCAATAACCTCTTAGTGGTCTAACGGCAAACTTCTGCGTAATGAATGCAAGTTCTCTGCAGCACCGTCTTCAAATCAGCTCAAATTGTTGCATTTATGTTTTGTTATATTTTTAATTGCATTCTTAGACAATGTTTGTAATGGTATTGTTCACTCTTGCATTTGGTTATTGTAAAACACGCAGCCTAAATAAATGAATTAAGAGCTAAAACGAATCTAAATGTTGCAGAAAACATGTGTGCAACACGTGTTTTTTTCTTTTTTCTTGCAGTGCTTCTTGATCCATGAGCAAGGCACTTCACATCACTTACACACACGGTCACACGATCACTCACATACACACTCCCTCACACGCCAGTGACGTCATGCTGGAGTTTGGAGTAGAAAGCCAAGTGGATAAAGGAAGTGGAGATCTCCACCCTCCAGCCTCCCCCTGACACTTCTCATAAATATTACCAAGGCTTATTTGAGGAACTCGCACCACAAAGTCACATCGTGTCCTGGTTTTAAAAAGCTTTCACCTGTCAGAATATCCGAAATTAGATTTTTCTCTTTTCACACCGCTTTGGCACCGTCAGATGCGCTCCACGCTGTGCGTTTCCAACTCGAACTTTATGCACCGGCTGTTGCTCCCTGAGTTGGAGGGCTGCTGTCGCAGTTAACCGGTCCGCTGCAGTCCGGTTCTCCCACCGTACAGGGACCCTGCACATCGGAGACAAGCATTGTCTCATACAATGTCCAATCGTGTGTCCTAATTTGGGTTTGTCTATCGGAGATCTACTCTGTCAAGTTGGACGACTCGGAACATTGACTTGCCGATCTCATCGCCGCTAGAGACTTGAAGGAAAGTGCAACGGGTAACGAGTTTGATCTTTTTTTTGCCATCGAGGAGAAGAAGAAAAAGAGGACATTTTCCATTCTCAACTTTGTTATTAAGTCGAGAGTCCATGATGAGCAAACCCGCCGGATCAACAAGTGGATGTCTGGATATTCTGAATGTCAAATCAAGTAAGTGTTCCCTTTCCTGATACTTGTGGATAACACAAGTAGCCCGGTGTGTTAGAATGAGGGCTCTCTGGGCTTTTCTCTGACATGGAGTGCAAACATGAACACAAACCTGCTACACGCTTATTTCTATTCCTCATGTCATCCGAGCATCACTACAATGGTTAAGTCAGTTCATTCCTCATGGTCTTTTACGGGTAGTGATCCGTGGGAAATAGCTGTTCTTTTTCCGAGTAGCCATATACACACACACACACACAGTTGGCTGCGTAAACTTGTGTCCATGAGTGATAATTAAAGCGCCCTAATTCTGACATCTTTTCAGAAATTGAATATAGTTTTTGTAAAGTTGTACTACTTTTTTAGGAGGTAAAGATACACTCATCTGTATCCATGCTCGGAATATTCCTCGCGCGTCCCACTTGTTGCCACTTGTTGCCTGTCATTTTTCAGCAACTTCTATAAAAGAGTAGCGATAGAGCGAGATATCTAATCACTGATAATATATGATTTTAAAGACTGTATAATATATCCTTCTCCTACTGCACTGCTGGTTGGTTCTTTTACAAATTAATTAACAGCACGTATCTGTCTTTATGTCTGTGTGCGTGCGGTTCTAAACTACTGCAAAAAGTGTAATTTATATAATTAATCATGAATGTGTTCAGTGGTTTGAATCCAATTGTTGATTATTTTTCTGGCCGTATTGAAGACTTAATTGTGGTTTAACGTTTGAGATTAAATTGGATTGTTTTTGTTAACCTTTGCAGTTATCCCTCGGTTAGGCCTCATAATCAATCCAAATTATTATATTATATTATTATAATCACACGTCGATTATAATACACGACATATGTTATTGTGTCAAAATATAGGACATTTCTATTCTTTATGCTGGGTTACTTTCAGCTTTGTTCCAAACGTGTTGTTCAAGTCAAACTGTTGCTTCTGTGGTTTTATCTTCAGGTGCTTAAATGAATCATAATTGCTGTTAATAGCCCAAATGTTTTAAATTAGAACAAAGAAAAGGAAACTACAACATTACAACTACTGCCACTCAAGTTCATACTCACATTATGGGTGGTCAGTATAAACCGTTCTTGCACTCAGTAAAACTTAATTTCCTGTTCTTTTAGCAGGTTTTCGCCTTGATGGTGATTACGTTAATAGAATATGCCATATATCTTCAAGCAATTACTGCACACAATGGAGACGAATTGGACCCCCACAGCGGGAAGTTAAATACATTTCCCCCCTTCACAACAAAATTGTGCGTAATTTTATTTAATTGACTTTCAGCAATCTCCAGTTTCGTATTTCTTTGAGCTTATCTGGTTGAAATTTTACGCACGTTCGTTCATCTTCAATTTAAGAACAGTGAAAACTTTTATTTTGGGAGTGAGTAAATTAACTTGATTTGCTTAGCGTTGGTTTAATAAATGTGTGTTCAGTAGTAATTGACTCCAATGAGACAGTTAACATTTGTATTATTAGTTTCAAAAAACAAATCCAGATTTACCTTTAGACACATGGGGATGTAAGTTATTGCACAGCAGGTTTAATTGTTAAAACTACTCTCGCGATGAAAAGTTGACTTTCAACAGGCCAACTCTACAGAAACTCTTCCCAGACTAAATGCTACATAAACCGTTAGTTCTCTCTATTTTATGGCAATTACACGGCTGTTGCCAACAGTTAAATAACCTACATGGCCTTCTGATTCTAAATAATCTGGCAATTGAAGCCGTATAACTCTCCTCCTGAAGTCATTGTTTTTGCTGCTCAGTAGTTATTCCCATGCCACCCTTTTTGACGGTTCACTGGTGAATCAATGAGCAGGTGGCAAAACGTCAGTGTAATTACATAGACGGCTTTTCCCTCCAGAATAAAAAAAGACTCCCCATATGCATATAAATATACTTCTTTTTAATAGATCTGAATACAAAATCTTCGCACAAAAAAAAAAATCACATTTTTTCATCTACACCGGGGTCGATTTACATACACTTCATTTGAGTTGGTGAAACGAGTTGGTACGCATTATTCTCATGGTGCAGTGTCACTCCCTAATCCTGGGGCCTATAGACCTGCGGGATAAAGCAGCTGTCGAGTCCCATTATGAAAGGGAGTTGGCAGCTTGTCGAGATCCAGGCAGTCAGACGAGGTTCAATGGGGGAAAATCATTAAGTTAACACTTTCCCCTAATGTCTCCATTGTGCGCCCTCAGGCCATTGTCTTACAGAGCTCAGATATGACGCTTCCCACCGGACTTTATTCTTGAAATGTGAATCGTAAATTCCCATACCGAGGTGTTGTCCAGTGTGTGTGTGTGTGTGTGTGTGTGTGTGTGTGTGTGTGTGTGTGTGTAACAAAAACTAATATTTTGTAGGACAAAGTAGGTTTGTCCATAGCTCCACGGAGTAAAATGTCCAAAACGACTTCATTTTTCGCCTCTGTCCACAGTGGTAATTTGAGCAGTTAACATGTGATCTCCACGGAACTCAAAACTCAGGAGGCTAAAGCAACGATTTTCTCAAGTTTTGTGACAACTTTGGAAAATGTTCTTGCAATTTCCCCAGATGTTCAACATTGACTTTAAGCCATAGTCACAATTTGCCATGAGATTTTATCCATTTCAAATTTGAGGTGAATTGATAACTGAGTAAATGGTACTTAATTGAAATGTTGGCCTTTCTCAGGTAGGATTCTGGACATCCCATGCAAAGTGTGCGGCGACCGCAGCTCGGGGAAACACTACGGTGTTTACGCCTGTGACGGCTGCTCGGGATTCTTCAAGAGAAGCATCCGCAGAAACAGGACCTACGTCTGTAAATCTGGCTCTCAGGTGAGGCCTCCTCTTTAAATCTTCTAATTTGAGTATTGGCTTCTTTTATCCTCATTTATTACACAGGCTTGTGGCATCTCTATAAGTCCGAAATGTTCGATCGTGTCGTTTTTGCATCAGATTTAGTAGACAATCGAGCAAGTTGGAGATATCACAGAATAGCATAACTGGACGTTCATCTATTAATAGTGTTGTACGCCTAATAATCGTTTTTTGCACAAGTAGTATCTTGTCAGTAATCTACACTTTCTGTATCTTTCCCAAGAGATATTTATATTCTCAGTTTTATTAGAAGCAGGGGTACAGTGACACGACGTCCCTGGTAGCCTACTCATCCAAAAAAACATTACCAGCTTTACGCACTGAATGCACATTTTACGCGCAGATTCGATTTGCTTTCCCCTTCTGGCGCTGTGTTAAGTCTCCCTTGATGAGCCTAATTGTGTCATGCCTGGACCATTAAGTATTGTGCTAAACACCGCGCTGCTATAATATACCAGGTGTAATCCAATCTAATGTAATGACTCGGAGGAGAGGATTTAGGCAGCAGAGGGCGGGATAGAGTACTTATCCTGCGGGATGAGGCCGCAGGGGAGCAAGTCGATAACTACACCATAATAGCACGATCTTTCACCTGGAGATTGGCCTCCCAGGAAGATAATAGCAAGAATCCTTTGGTTGTCGCGCTGAGAGAAATTCAACTGAAGGCTATAACTCTCTTTCTCTTTCTCTCTCCCTCTGTCTGTGTGTGTGTGTGTGTGTGTGTGTGTGTGTGTGTGTGTGTGTGTGTGTTTGTGTACAGGGTGGCTGTCCTGTAGACAAAACTCACAGAAACCAGTGCCGAGCATGCCGTTTGAAAAAGTGTCTAGAAGTGAACATGAATAAAGACGGTAAATGGGCATAATTGAATTAACACTTTTGCAGAGGCGTTTTGGTTGGAGGTGGCCAGCAGGATGGAAAGTGCTTTAGGAGTGTTAATGAAGGCTGAAAAGAAGTAACAGGTTGATAATTGCCTACTCATCACTTATTTTAAAGAGGATTTACACTCTGTGGGATCATTAATGGAGATTACAGCTCATTATAGCCAATTATTTTTTCTTTCTTTTCACAAACAAAATTTGCAAATTTGACTCCCTAATTTGAACACTTATAGTTTAGTTCAATAAAATACACTAGCAATTACTAATACAGAAATTAGATAAATAAGCCAGAGATTATTCCTTCACTCTGTGTCCCTGATGTCCCGTTTCACAGCCGTTCAACACGAGAGGGGGCCCCGAACGTCCACAATCCGCAAACAGGTCGCCCTATATTTCCGGGGTCACAAAGACGTCCACGGATCATCGACCCATTTCCAGGGATCCTCACTGCCCGGCCCCCCCTTCTTCACCACGGTCACGCAACTGGAACCTCACAACCTGGAGATGAGTGGAGTAGCCACCACACCGGAAAGACAGGCCATCGTGGGTCTGGCACAACCCACCCCAAAGGTATATTTTGGGAAACAATTATTTTTTTATTTTTTTTTATTTTTTATTTTTTTACCTCCCGGGATTTAATATGAGTTGGCTACTCAGTTTATGAGTTTGTCTAGATGTCCACCTCCAAATAAATAGTAATGCGTGGACAGGCTAGTGTGATTTCTTTGGAGTTTGAACTACATCTATAGTATTTCATGTCGTTTTTTTAAATCTAGAATGATCAGAATAAACAGTTTATTTAATGGTGTATGATATTCCGTGGATATTTATATTATAGGCTTCCCAACTGCTGTTATAGGATTAACGTTTTTCTCCGTAAGGGTTAGAAGTTGAAATTCTTGTCCCAAACTGCAGCCTGTATGAACCACAAATCCGCCAATTAGATTTCTCACAGAAAATCCCTCACAAGCAACACTAATAACTACAAAACCAGGTGCTGGGGCTTGGAATTTGACCTTTGTTGTTCACTATTCTGTCAACGTCATTCTAACATAAACTGATACATTGTTGTCATGATAATCTCTTTCATTTCCCCCAGTATCCCCATGAAGTCAGCGGCACACCCATGTACCTCTACGAGGTGGCGACGGAGTCTGTGTGCGAGTCGGCGGCGCGCCTCCTTTTCATGAGCATCAAGTGGGCAAAGAGTGTTCCCGCATTCTCCACCCTCCCTTTATCTGACCAGGTACGCTTTGGAGTCCAAATATTATCCTGCAGGGCCTTTCATCGTGAGTGGCCGTCAGTCGAATTGGTCCATAACCGATGGTTCTAAGATATTTGAATATAATATAGTTTCAGGTTAAAAGTATGTAAGTCAAATGATGTTAAAAGCTGGGACTTTCACACGCCTTGCTAAACAAACTCCCCTGTGTGCAATATGGGAAACAATATCCCTCATGTTTTACGCACAAGTTACGATTGCATAGGTGCAATACTTTTCAAAAAGGCTGAAAATTCAATACATTCATGTTTCATTGTGGGGTACAGAGTACAGTTGAACAGCGAACCTGTTCCTTTTTGCAGCTGATTCTGTTGGAGGACGCTTGGAGAGAATTATTTGTTCTTGGCATCGCGCAGTGGGCCATTCCTGTGGACTCGACGACTCTTCTTGCTGTTTCTGGTACGTAACAAGGCAAGAGAGAGCTTATCTGGATACAGACAACTAACAGCTGTAGAGTAAACGTGTTCGCACAGTCAGTGACAGCATATCATGTTATCATAATGACATTTCTCCATATTCATACGTAGGTATGAACACCGAAAACACAGAGTCTCAGCGGATGAATAAGATCATGTCTGAGATCCAAGCACTTCAAGAGGTGGTCACCAGATTCAGACAGATGCGTCTCGATGCAACAGAGTTCGCCTGTTTGAAGTGCATTGTGACATTTAAAGCTGGTGAGTATTATTGGCTAGAGTATTCTCATTTAACCGAAAGAAGGGAATTTACCAGAAGCCATCATTTTCAGTGAAGTAAAGCTTCTTCTCTAAACACAATTCTGGAGGGGACACGGGAATAAAAGCAAGAGTTATTTGAGCAATTACCAGTATTTCATTATTACTGTAATAGGTCACATTTTAATTAACAATTAAAACCCCGCCTCTGTCTTTTACAGTTCCGACGCATGGCAACACTGAGTTAAGAAGTTTTCGCAACGCCAGCGCCATCGCTGCACTACAAGACGAGGCCCAGCTCACTCTGAACAGTTACATACACACCAGGTAAGATTCAATTGGATCGATCGATCGATCGATCGATCGATTGACCTGTCTATCCCTCTATCCGTCTATCTATCTATCTATCTATCTATCTATCTATCTATCTATCTATCTATCTATCTATCATGTTTCACGCCTATTTGAACCGTCTCGTGCTAGGTAACTATTAGCAGCCTGATTCATTATAAAGTTAATGAGGCAATGAGCCGCTGTAGTATCTTGTAATTGTACACAGGTGTCGTGGCTGAACCTCGTTTTTAATTAGCAGCTATTTGTATCACAGGTGTGCGTAATTGGGTAGGCTGACACGCTGCACAAAGAATCGGAGAGCGAGAGAGAAAGGGGCTGTTTCTGACCCCAGTGTTGTGTTTCAGGTACCCGACTCAGCCGTGTCGCTTCGGGAAGTTGCTCCTGCTCCTACCAGCGCTCCGTTCGGTGGGCCCGTCCACCATAGAGGAGGTGTTCTTCAAGAAGACCATCGGCAACGTGCCCATCACCAGGCTCCTCTCCGACATGTACAAGTCCAGCGATATATGAATCATCTCCATCTGAAAAAGACTTGAGCTGAAGGCCCAGAGATCCACCCAGCAGTCGACAGAATGTCAAATCATAGCAGGTGTAACCGTGGGTTGAAATATTGCTGAGCACAAAATCTCGTAGGCTGTCTTTAAATAGCCCATTTAGGCCTAGGCTCCTTTTGAAACAAAGACTGCAACGCAACCAGAATTCACCAAGTAGCCTGTTAACAGTTGCTCTAGTTATAGCCTGTAACTTTCATTATAGATTCGCCTGTGTGATACTGAATCACTACAACCTCTGGTGTGGGCACCGTGTTTAAATATCGCCTGAACACTCTGGAGAGCAGCTGCCTATTATGTCTGACAAAGAAATGCTATATATTAAGACGTTTTTCGAGTGTCTGTGCGACCAATGAGCTTGACAACCAATTCAGTTTTTTTTTATTGCTGTGATCAATCCCAATGGAGGAAACCAAAAAAAAAGAAAAAAGATGACTCATGTGTAATTGGGGGATGTAAATCGCTGTCCCTCGATCTGGTGCTGAAACCAAACGCACGGAAGAGGTGCCAACTCCATGAAGAAAAAGAGTGGAAAA
Source organism: Etheostoma cragini (assembly GCF_013103735.1). Classification (NCBI taxonomy): domain Eukaryota; kingdom Metazoa; phylum Chordata; class Actinopteri; order Perciformes; family Percidae; genus Etheostoma; species Etheostoma cragini. The sequence goes on from NC_048424.1 coordinate 8,740,397, forward strand.
GCCTCTTAAAGCTGATGCTTGCATTGCTTGTGGACTTTAAACTACATTCATCTGAAGATGGTGTTTGCATTTAAGTGGTATACTGTCCTGTTTGTGTTGCTGTGTCCCGTTTGAGGGTGTCTTAGGTCGACTTTATGAAGTTAGGCACTAACACTGGATAAAACAATATTCAGCACTTGGAAATGTTTTTGTGGCCTGTGATGTTTTTATTCTGTTGTAAATATTTGGAGTTATAACTATTTAGAGTTGTAACCGAGAGAATAAAAGATACTGAATTAAAATTGCTTTGAAATAACATAAATATGAAACTAATGGTCAATAAGATCTAGTGAGGGGGAAAAAATTATTTTACCCCTTGATTTTGTACATTTTCCCACTGACAAAGAAATGATCAATCTATAATTTTGAGTGAGAGAAGGAATAACAAATCCAGAAAAATGAATGTCAAAAATGTTATAAATTACTTTTCATTTAAATGAAGGGATAATTAGGGAAATATGTATTTGACCCCCTCTGCAAAACATGACGTAGTACTTGGTGGCAACCACAGAGGTCAGACGTTTCTTGTAGTTGGTCGGCAGGTTTGCACACATCCCAGGAGGGATTTTGTCCCACTCCTCCTTGCAGATCTTCTCCAAGTCATTAAGGTTTTGAGGCTGACGTTTGGCAACTGGAACCTTTAGCTCCCTCCACGGATGTTCTAGGGGATTAAGGTCTGGAGACTGGCTAGGCCACTCCAGGACCTTATTGTGCTTCTTCTTGAGCCACTCCTTTGTTGCCTTGGCTGTGTGTTTTGGGTCATTGTCCTGGCTGAGGGATGGAGGTTCTCACCCAAGATGTGACATGGCCCCATCCACCGTCCCTTTGATGTGGTGAAGTTGTCCTGTCCCCTTTGCAGAAAAACACCACCAAAAGCATAAGGTTTCCACCTCCATCTTTGACGGTGGGGATGGTGTTATTGGGGTCATAGGCAGCATTCCTCCTCCTCCAAACACGGCGAGTTGAGGTGATGCCCAAGAGGTCTAATTTGGTCTCATCTGTCCACACCACTTTCACCCAATTATCCTCTGAATCATTCAGATGTTCATTGGCAAAGTTGGTTTGGTGACTATGGCCCAGCTGCCTTGAGATTATTTACAAGATCCTCCCGGGCAGCTCTGAGGTGATTCCTCACTGTTCTAATGATCATTGCAACTCCACCAGGGGAGATCTTGCAAAGAGCCTTGCATGGAGACCTCTTTGGTCTTGGCCATGGTGGAGAGCTTCTAATATAATTGATAGATTGCTTCTGTGGACAGGAGTCTTTTATACAGCTAATAAACTGAGATTAGCAGCACCCCCTTTAAGAGTGTGCTTCTAATCTCAGCGTGTTACCTGTATAAAAGAAGCCTGGGAGCCAGAAAACTTTCTGAGTGAGAGGGGGTCAACTTATTATTTCCCTTATTAAAATTCAATGACATGCGTTTTTCTGGATTTTTTTGTTATTCGGTCTCTCGCTGTTCAAATAAATCTACCAATAAAATTATAGACCGATCCTTACTTTGTCAGTGGGTAAACGTACAAAATCAGAAGGGGATCAAATACTTTTTCCCCCTCAGTGTAGATTATAAGATCTAAATCTTATCAATGTAAAAGCACAATTTCAATAGATTTTCCCAGTAACACTATCTGATAAGGGTACAAAAAGAATGCTTAACTAATGTAAGGTTCATGATGATTTAGTGCCAGATTTATAATATAACAAATGATTGAGTCACTATGGGTTTGCAATTAAGGATTGCCCATTTAAAATTAGTTACATCTAAAATAGGGCAATTTGAATCCATGCATTAGATCAGCCTCAATGTCAGCCAGTCATCACCTGTTCCCATGGAAATATGAAGAGTTTTCTTTTTTTGAAGGAGAAAAAAAATAAAAAAATAAAATAAAATAAAATCAGACTTAGTCAGATGCAAATATTTACATGTTGCAGATGCATCACCCAACAGCCTCACTTTTCACTTTGTTGCATTGACAAGCTTTGGTGTGGCACACAGTAAGTCTTTATCATTGCTTAATCATTACTTTGCGATTTATTTCAAGTTAATGGTCGACTTGCCCCTCCACGGGATGTCATATTGTGATACTAATTTACAAATGTTTAGTTAATGTAAATTCACTAAAAGAATGGAACAAGCATACTGTTCTGCTTTCAGAGAAGCTATTCAGGTCTAAAATGTCATTTTCTATGTAACTGGATTCAAGCTTATTGAGAAACTAACAATCATGTATTGAATATCCGTTAAGCCTTAACTAATTGCATAAAGTCTGACATGATCATCACAATACATCCTGGCCTAAATGACCAAACATTATGGACAACGTTATGGAATACTTAAGCATGTGTTTTGCACCCTTATTTTAAAGGGTTACCCATTTTCCTTTAGAAGTAGCCTACTCCATTTTAAATAAAGGCTTAGGACAGTTAATAAACTAAGATCAGTCATTAGCATAAATATTTTTGTATTGAAAATGGCAGATTAAGTATTTTTTGAATAAGAAGTATAATAATACATTTAGAATAGCTGGCTTGGTTGTGGCAGTTTGCAGTACCTAGCTGACTTTCCTATGTGGAACAATAAGTCAACAGTCCAAATCAACAAATGTAATTATGCGCGGAGACATTTCATCTATTTTATTGGAAAATCTTCACAAAAAAAAAGAAAATGGCACAGCAGTATACAAATCTCAAAATGCATATAGCCAGTAGAAATACTGCAGTTCCTCTGTGTAAATTATTTCTTACTAGAAAATCATTGTGATAACTGGGCAGGTGCTGGTTGACACAAACGTCTCCTTTTGAAGGGAGGATCAAATAAGTGTGATTTTGAAAGTCAAGGCCTATCACAAGTGTGTGTGTGTGTGTGTGTGTTTGTAGTTGCTAGTTATGGTGTGCAACATGCCAGTATTGGCTATATATGATGGGAAACGCTTTGGGTCTTTACAAGAGCTTTACATATATAGAACGCTCATTTAATGTTACAATATAAATGAATATATTCATGACAACTAAATGATAAATACATAATATATCCATGTTAGTGGCATTTCCAGACGTAAAGAGAAAATAATATAAATTGCTTTCACCTACAGTTATGTTTCAAACATTCTTGACTCCAATTAGAAAGTGAAAACAAACAGTGATCAGGGTCATTAAGTAAACTAAAAGAGGCAGTGAACAATATTATTTTGGGGTGGAGCGGGGAGGGGATGTTGTCATTTAAATGTTATTGTCTGAGAGAAACCTGAAGCAGTGAAGAGAGCTTTGGGTTGTCAGACCAGGGCCAAGCCAGACCAGGCCAAGCAGAACCATCTTTTTTTTTTAGGCTTGTCTGATTTTGGACGGGGTGTAGTTCTTGTCCAAAGACTCGTCCTGTAGAAACATGTGCAGGCATCGTTCGTTCTGAGCTAGAGGGTGACCTGCCACTCTGAAACACACAAGAGCAAAAGGCAGGTTTGAAACCTGAGCGACTGTTTAAAGACGTGCATTGGGGACACGGAGACTTGAATGTACCTTTGGACAAAAGGACACACATGTACGGACAGAAAATGGGCAGAGACTGACAGGAACACTGGACTAACTTTAAAGCATGAATGACTTAAATTGTGAAACGTTTAGGAATCATTTGGTATGTGCTGTGAGGCAAGACTTCAAATTAAATTGTCAGTGTTTAGGTGTGAGCATGTAAGAGTTGTCACCTCTGTGTTTTTAAGTACTGGGTGTTAAATATGAAATGGTAAGGTTTAAGTTAAGGTATTTATTTCCTTAATGTCTGAAGCTTCTTTTTAATGATTTGCTAATCAAAAGCTGCACATCTGAAACATCTTCCAATGTTTTAAACCTATAAAACACGTAACTGCACAACATGTTGCGTTGATACCAGTTCTTAATTTATGCTCAGTTTTATCCTGTCATATAAAGAAAAATCCTTAAAAATATAGAAACTGTATATTGTTCTGAAGATATTTTTTAATACTATTTTTTGCCTTGTTTGATAGCTGATATATGTGTCCTGATTCTAAATGACATACTAATTGTTACATGCTGTTTTTACAGTTGTTATTATTTAAAAATACATGAACATACTTTTTTATATGTAGAAACGATACTGACAATAATATTTCTCCAAAAATGTAACAGTTATTTTTATTTCTTGAGGTGTCCCTGGCTGTTTTACCAAAATCACTTTTACATTACTCATTTTTTTAAATTTAATTTAATTATTAATTTTAAATTAAATTTCTTTTTATTTTCTCCATTTCCTGCAAAGCATTGTGGGAGAATAGTGTCACACTCCAAAACAAAAGGGTTTGCCTTTGTCGCATGTCAATCACCATATTTGTCTTCTCCATAATAAAAGACACAAACAGCTGAGACGTTAGTGTGTAGTATGGATATGAGACACAGGGTCTGTGGTTGGACAGGGGACGTTTCGATCACATGGGATTCATCTTGACCACTAGGCTACAGTGAAACTCTGGAATTGCTGCAATATTCAGTAATCACTGAGCCATTAATAATTATAGTTAATGGTGATAAAGATAAAACTGCATGATGGTCTGAGTCATTGTGTCCCTGATGAAGGGGGTCGCTGACATTTTGAAAACTCTGACCACTGTACACACTGACAGAATACAGAGACAACTGTAAATTTCACTGATGGTCAAAGACATACAGCGCCGACCAGGGACGGCCTGGGACAAAAATTTGGCCCTGGCGATTCCGTTCCTTACCGGCCCAATTTCAGACGGGGACATTACTTGCTTTATAATTGCAAAAAACAATCTCACGTGAGATTATGGCACCAGCATTATGAGACGCACTTACAGGCTTTCATAATTATATAATACACAAACTGGAGGAATTCATAAAATCTTCAAATAAACCCACGGCACTATCTTAGAATAGAATGAAAATGCCTGCATACTTAGAACATAGTTAAACATCCAAAACACCAAACTAAAAATACAAAGCACACCAGGTGCAAGGGTTTATTTTGAAAAGTAGAAGCCAGATGGCACCAGACAGGAGGTTCCAGGCTGCAGCCTTAGAGTCTTACACGTTTTGTCAAACTAGTGTGTAAGACCAGTGTTCCCGAATTTTTTTCCAGCAGCCCAAATTGGCCCAAGAGTGCATCGGCCAGTCTGGCATTTGCCAAAACTGCCAGATTGCCAGTCCGCCTATGGCAACGACTATCACCCATTTACATCAGACACGTAACTACCGTGAAGAAATATAACTTTTACACACATTGGTTCATGGATGTAGATATGTGGTCACACACTCTTATTACTTTATAGTTGTATAAGAAAGAAAGAAAACGTGGATGAGAAAGACCCATCAACCCTGGGATAAAAGATACACAAGAGCCTTCTATAATTCTATGAGAGCTTCAACAACCAGGAAATGATCCTAAATGAAACTCCATCATGTGAAATCCCACTTCGGGGGGGCAAGTGTGGAAGTTTTGTTAAAAAGGACACAACTTAAGGTAATTCTGGTTTTTCTTGGGGCTTTGGTGAATGAGTTTTTCCTCACATCTTTTTTTTTTTTTCTTCATCCAATGATTTCATCAAATTAACCTGTACTTTGTATCACTGTTATTACAGCTGTATATTATCAATACTTCTTTAAAATACTGTATGCTTGGGACTGTGTTTTCCCCTGTTAAAGCCAATCTGAAATCAGACTCCGAATGTCCCTTTGGATGTCGCAAAAGGAGCTTAATGAGAATGAGCCAGTGCACCTGAGACCCTACAAACATCCCATTTGTCAAAGGGTAAATTTCTCAAAAAAACATCAACATGATGACATTGTACATACGCATACATCTTAACCTCCAAAGGAAAATGCTTTAGACAAATTAAGCACTCAATCAATGGAGAGACCATGCTGTTAAATTGTTTTTTGGGGAAATTGAGTCATTGACATTGAGGACAAGGTTCAGCTGAAGCATATTAAATGCCTAGTCCTTGCATGCTTTTTAAAGTGGGAATGTAAGCCCATCTTCTTTACCTAAAGCATGGATTATGTTTGACTAGCCCAATCAAAGACTGATGTTATCTCCTCTCCTCCCTCTCACTTGTTTCATGTCGTCAATCATGTTTACCATTCCAAAAGATGTCTTCATCACAATGCTCTCAATCACAGATTAAATAATGCTGCACATCGGCTGAACAATGATATGATCAACACCGGTGTTTCATTCAAAAGGAAGCAAGGGGGGAATCCTAATTACTAACCCATTCTTATCTTCTTTGGAAGAAAAAAAAAAACATATTTATGGTTTTTTTTAATTTTCTCAACTGTCCTTAAACACTTAATATTCCAAAAGGAAACATTGATGCATTTGCACATGAAACAAAGATAATGGCCAAGCCTGCAATCAAAGCAAATAATTACAATCACACTGTAACTTTTATTGTTCCACAGCTGAAAAAGAGGACATGCTGGATCAAAAATAAGCAGAGTTGCACACACTATCCCATGGAACCACGCACAGTAATTTGAGCTGCAATTATCATAAATTACACATCAACAATAAAACAAATGTTGGAAAGATTATGTTGTGGGGGTGCACACTTGAGTCCTTTTTGGTTGTTCTTGTCCTTTGCGAGGCAATTATAAAAAAAATTAAGGAGGATAGTGAGGAAACAGACCTGTCTGTCTATGCGGGTTCGGTTTGTTAACAATAAGAAGAGAAGTGAAAAAGTTGAATCTACTTATTGCACAAAGTGTTTTATTGTTCCTGAGGGTTAAAATAACACCTCGCTAAGGCAGGAGCTGCAAACCACTGACTACAAAGATAAAATTGTAAAGAATAAATTGTTTTAACTTCGTGGCAAAGCAGTGGAAAAATGGAGGAAGATGGAGAAGATGCAGAAAGGCTTACTTGTTGAGAAACTGCTCCAGAGCCTGTCTCCGCTCCTCAATGAAGGAGTCATCAAATATCCCATCGTCCCCTCGAAACGGAAGCTGCCGGAAAAAAGCTTTTCCCGGGAGAGGTGGGACGACCACCTGCGATAAAAGAGCACCGACAGAAAATCATACAGCAGCGGTCAAACCGGCAGATTTAACTTATTATTGAGGATATCAGTGCTGACAATTATCAGAGTAAAACGTTTTGAAAAAAGACAGCTTACTAAACTATGATCCTGAAGTGATCGTGTACAGCATGATCTGGAGAGAACATTATTATATATGGCATTTCTGGGGCTAAATACGTGAGAGCTTAAGGTCTTTGTTAATAGCAGGACAAAGAACACAGACCACATTTAGCTCGCTAACTGTAAAGGTTCAAAAGACCGAACACCTTTCTCAACATTTTGATAAGTCAAACTTTGTAAGAGCCTTCGTGTTGAGTTCACCTTGCTCTCCCTCTCCAGCTCCGCTCTGAGCCACTCAAAGTCGCTGTACCGCCTCCGTACACTAGACTCCTTCAGCTTAAAGATGGGTAGGTTGGTCTGTGGACACACACACACACAAACACAAAATTAGGGCTTAACTATTAATTCTTTCATCGTGAAACATCATTAAAAAAGTGATACCTGCATGTCCCAATTTCTAAGAGCCAAAGTTGACGTCTTTAAAATCGCTTATTTTGTCTGACAAAAAGTCTAAAACCCAAATTTATGTAATTCACAATGGTATAACCAAAAGAAAAGCATTTCATCCTTACATTTGGAAAAGCTGAAACCAGAAACCTTTTGGTTTTTGTAGTTGACCAAATACCTTAACACTTAATCAAATATCAAAATTGCTGCTGATTATTATTTCTTTAATTGACTAACTGTGTAACTGTATGAATATAGTGTTGGTTATCTTGACACACATCACTGTTTTCTTGGGGCACAATGGCTAGTGGACCGTGTCGTGACGAGTATACCTTATGCTAATGCACAACATGGTGTGTCGATATAATATAATTGATTCTAATCCTTTTCAAACAATTAACTGATTCTACGAATGACAGAAAACTAATCAGTGACTATTTTGATAGTCACTTACGTCATGTGTTCCAGCTAAATTGTCAAACATTAATTGTTCCCAGCTTCTCAATCGTGATAAAAAACTGAATAGGTTTTGGTTTTTAGACTGTTGAAAACAGTTGAACTGGTTGATATAACTTTGGCTGAAATTGTGGTTGGCACTATTTTACGACATATTATACAAAAAAAGATCAATCGATTTGTTGACTCTTTGCATTATGGGAATTATTCCATTATTTCAGGGAACACATTGGCATGCATTATCACATTAATACCAAACACCATCTATTATTAAAAGAAAGTTTGTTTTATGTAATGTAATTTTTAGTGTAAGCCAATAAGGTTCACCTGAGGCCAGTTATATATTAGTATTGTTGCTATAGTTACCTGTGGGTTAAAAACCTTGAGCTGAATATTTAAAAGTACTTTTATACTTATATGTATTAAGTCCCTAACTCTAAAGATTCCCTAATATAGCTTTTACTACCAACTAGGGTTGTTCTTCTTGGGGGAATGAGTATAATCTAGAAGGAAATGATCATTTATAAAAAAGAAATATATATATTTTAAAATATAAAGTAAAGAAAATCGGTAGTGAGAGATTGTGCCAACCTCAGGAAAAGAAAAGAGTGGAAGGTTTTATTGCATTGGGTTTGGGGCGTAACCTTGTTATCTAAAATAAAATTTAAAAAAGGAGGAGAAAACAAAAAAACAAAGACTCCTTCAAATTAAACCAAACGGAATAGAAAAATTGAAAGTTCACTTATGTTTTGCTCACCAAGGTCTATCGCACTCAGAATGTTTTGCCATTTTTGTGCGTTCTTGTACGCCAAAGCGCAGATGTGTGCATTATTCCAAGTTGATGTTGACAAGCCCTTGAGTGAGTTTCATATTAAAAAAGGGAAGATGTTTCGACATTGACAGAGAACATTGAGCAAACAGCACATTACAGCACAATGCCAAACCTCTTCACTAGTCCTGACAGCACATGGCCATCCCATGACAATGTACAAACAAGGAGGGAGTGAATGAGCATTTCATTGGCAGGCCACATTCACAGAAGGTCAGAATTCATGGAAGAAGTAATCACAAGAGCAAAGCAATTGAGCAAGTAGGTGCAGCATGAATACAGTGTGAGCTGCAGACTGATCGATGGGCAGACGACTGTGACTGTGTGCAGTATAGGGGATAGAGAAGGCTGAGTAAATGGCTGAACAAAAGAGAAAGGAGGGGGTGTATGTGATCACAAAGGAAGAGGAGAAAAAACTGGAGGGGTTGGGAGCTTCATCTGGTCTGTGCAAGACTAATTGAGGAGGAGGGAGAGCAGGAGTGGTCTTTTCCCTCTCATAGTCTCTCCCTTTCAGTCTTTTCCCTCTATATTTCCCTTGCTCTGCGATAATAAGTCAGATTTTCTGCCCTTGAGACTGCTCTTGTGGTGTTTCAATGGGGAAACAGCAGGCATTTGTTTTCCGCGTTCTTTGCTCGGTCCTCTGTAGTCAAAAAATATAGATCCTACCCAGATTTGGTTAGAAAGTGCAAACTCGTTTGATACAATTTTGATTATGATAATAAGATCTGCCTGTCAACCGTTAACAGTACCTGGTAAGATATACTTAGATAAAACTAATGTATTATAATACAATTCCAAAAATTGAATTGAAAGACTGAATTAGCAGAACTATGTCAATTATGTATTTCTTTTGCATCTACTGCAGTCAGATTCACTGTTCATTAGGAAGGAATCACTTCACATGGGTAGGCACGTAATGACATGTTAAGAGGCTAAAAGCATGCTTCAGACTTGCCCTGTTCCAGCGTCCAGGGTGTGAACTGTAGCAGGAGGATAACATGCTGTAGGCAACAGTGATAGTTTTCTTTTTTTCTCGCTACTGACAGCACTCCAAATTTACAAACCACACAGCTACGTGTTAAAAATTACTGGAATTCACCTTTAAGTTCACAAAAAATTAGAGATTGAAGTTAGCACCTAGACTCCCAATTTGAGTTGGTTTTTCAAGCTAATTTTACAGTTACCTTGAGGTGTTTAGATGTTCCACCTCCCCACTGATCTGAGTTTTAAAAGTTTGATTGAAAATTGAAAATATTAAATATGAAAATGGAGCAACTTTTGGGTTTTAATAATAATTTTAAACATTGTGATTAATTTAAAGCACATTTTAACACAAGCCCTATAATTTAAATATATTAGGGCCAATTTAGCCAGACCTCCCTTCCGTTCTTTGCCACAGACTATCCAATAATGTGAGCGGTTTAAAGATAAGACTGTATTGTTTGTCATGTCGCACTTGTTACATCATTGGTTTTTTTGTTTTAAAGCCTACTCTTGGACAGTACAAACGTGGTGTCTGACGAGAGGCAGTGACAGAGGGGAGAGAGAGAAAGAGAGAGAGAGGTGTATGAGAGTGTCAGAGAGAAACCAGCTATACTGTAAATAAATTGAGTTTGCACTGACGATAGTTATCCTGTACCTTCAAGAACTCCTGTTTTAAATTTTTTTGCTTTTCCTGTGCTTTGTATGCTTGTGATTTGACAGCTGATAATTGCGTTATCCTTATGTACTACCTGATTTTAAAATATGTTAAGGTTTTCAAACTCTTAGCTAATTAGGCCCCCTTTCAGTGTTTACCGTAAGACAAAAGCTGTTTCACTCTCACCCATGACAGTTATGTTTTTAAAGATTATTTTTGGGGCATTTTTAAGCCTTCATTTATAGAGGATAGCTGAAGACATGAAAGGGGAGAGAGAGGGGGAATGACATGCAAAAGGACCGCAGGTCGGAGCCGAACCTGTGGCCGCTGCGTAGAAGAGTAAATCTCTGTATTTGGGCATCTGCTCTACCAGGTGAGCTACCCAGACGCCCGCAAATTGTTGTTTTTATAACCATCACAATTGGCCTCGCAGCTGTTTTTCTGAACAAACAAACCATTCTGTATTCGGTATCTTTCTGTGACCTTTGTGGTGCATTCACACTCCTTCTTTCCCACTAGGTTTTCCTGTGACTAACCAGCCCACTTATTTCAAGTTCTCTCCAGGTGAAGTTGTCAAATGAGCCCCTCACTCCTCCTCTTTCTCAGGTCACAGGAGAAGTGGATTATCTTAGCTTTATCACCCCAGTGCTCTAGCATTAACTCCACTCACCGCGGTCTGTCCCCACTGAGTCATGTTACCTCACAGCATGGAGCGCCGCAAAGTTAATCCCCACCACAACAGATCACAGTTACAGGTAATCTGCCACCGCCGTGACTCTAATCCCATCATGTGCACACAGAAAACACTTAACCACGTGCAAGCCCACACTGACGTACAGGAGGTATGCATGCACAGGTGTTAAGTATAAATATTTGACAAGTCACACAGTTAGCACTGTAAAATATAATAGCCCAGGGCATTCAAGCCTGTTTGTGCGCACAGAGTCGAACCCGGACTACTCATCTCCGTACAATGAAGCTAGCCCTTAGAACGTAAGGAAAGAAAGTCACCTGGCCTTCCAATCCTCTCGCCCTCTCAAACCCTGTGATTAAGAGATTGGCCTTGCAGGACAAGGGGAGGAACAAAAACGATAGAACTGAAAAATGACTCTTTTCACACAAACACACACACACACACACGATAAAGTTTCCCTGGCCTCTGTTCTCTTCACGGCTGGTTAGAGGTTAGGGCCTGGGTGTCTCAACTTACTGGCCCCTGCAGTGATTTGGTGGTGGGACCAGCCCACACCCAGCCGGCTCTTAGCATTGCAATAATTGTCTAAAAAAGGCACACTTTTCCTCTTTCACTTTCTAAGGGATAAAATAAAACATGAGAGATGAAAGACAGTGAAAGGTAAGCAGAAGGGACCAAAAAAACTCAAGAATTTAGAGAAAGACAAATAAACAAACAAATAAGATATTAAAGGTTTTATTAAAAGCAATTATAAAAGAGAAAATGCTGTATCTTTAAAAAAAAAAAAAAAGGACCATAAAGCTAGATGTACCTCCTTCAAAGTAAAGCTCCTAGCTTCACTTTCCATTATGAGTGTAGAAGGCGCAATCTATGCTCCATAGGAAGAGCATGTGATTCATAATATGTGGGACACAATACCTTAGGCTCATTGAAAATGGGTTGAAAAGAGGCAGAACCCTTAAAAACAGCGAAGCAGAGAGAGGGGACAGAGATCACTCATCTGCTGAGAGAATAGTTCAAGGCCACCGTGCATTAGCTTTTAGCAGGATGGATTAAGTCAAGTTTGAGAGTGCGCATCCTAAACCTCCCCCATGCTCCTTTCTCACCCCTCCCATATACTCTCCTTTCAGAATAATAGCATAAAAAATGGCAACATAATACCAGCTCATTGCATCATATTCCAAAATGGGGGAAAAAAAGACAGGGAACAAAAGCGTTGGGGCTATGGGTCTTTCGCTCTCGCCTCTCCATGTACTCTCTCACTCGTTCACTCGCTCGACGGCCCCTGCGGCCTGACAGCCTACCCTCTCTCCAACTCGCCTAGCTGGCAAAAAGCTGCTTTGTTGCCATAGTATCAACTCCCACTTTTGATACTGTCATTTCAAGTAGGATATGGTAGCCTTGATACAATATGTTCCCTATTTCCATTAAAATAGTTGTCGAAGAGGATGCTGTAGACTTTGGATTACACTTGACTGTGCCTGACAAGCACCCCCCCACCCCACCCCTCCCGCACACACACACACACACACTCACTCACTCACTCCCCATCTCTCCCCATTTTATTAATGACCAAAGGCCCCTACCATTGCCCAAATAGAAAAGAGAAAGAAAGAGAGAGGGAGAAGCCATGGGAGTAAAGAAGAGGAGGGGTAGAAGACTGAGTGAGAGTGAGCAACAGAGCTTTAAGAGGCCTTTTATGTACTTCTATCCATAAACAAAGTGAGATCCCAAAGTTCGTTCCCCTGAATGTGCTCCCTGGATGAGATGGGAACCAACTAAAGACAAGAAATTTTGATAATACCCAACACTCCCTCACTCACACACACACTTTTTTGCTGAGGGTCCAAAAAGAATACACTATGCTGCTTAAGGGGGGCCTCTCAAAGCAGCATCCACCAAAAAAAAAAAAAAAAAAAAAACATGATAGGATATGATAGGATTCTACCAAATAACTATGTCCATTAGTGACATGAAAAACATGTGCAGAGGCAGAAAAGAAAGAACACCAAACCTACCAGCTTCCTGTGGTCTATAAGCCATTCAAGAATACGCTTAAAACGAAGGGATTTAGGTAGGAACAAAAATCCATTGTTTTAACACGACCCTGGACATTACAAGTCTGCTCAGGCAAAATGAGATATCCGCCTTCTTTCACTATGAAGTTCATTTCCACCTCTTTAAAAACCTGACTGAAAGGAGTAGATCTATCCCATTGATTATAAACACCAAATGCAGGGCTGGTTGTCAACAAGTGACTGTGTAACCTGCGTCACACCTCCTGCAGTTGGCTTCTCACATGATAACCCAATCTTTTACACTTTGTTTTACTACTATCTTGATGAACATTCAGCCACTGCAAATGAGTCACGAGCCAAATGCATAAGCTGACATTTATTTATATAGAGTAAATGCAAGCTTTACAATTTCATAGAAGGAACAAGTCCTTGCACTGGTGTTTGCACTATACATTAAACAATATTTGTGTCAAAGGGGCTTC
>NC_048424.1:8754207-8755565 GCF_013103735.1 Etheostoma cragini
ATTTTAACCGGGTCACAAATGACCCGAACACCACAAAAGTCATTTTTTTCACCAGAGCACTTTATAATTTAGTAAAAATGGAAAGTTTAAATGGAAGTCCCTGACAAAGTCAAAAAGTTTAAACTCAAAAAACAAATGTATGAAGTGCTTTTATGCATGTTAAAACTCAAAACGGGTCCGTCGGGACCCTAACACCATAGGAAGGTTAAAAGATTTTTGCATGTCAGGTCGGCCAAAGTGAAAGCTGACGGACGACGGTACGGAACACACCAAACGGACTTGAGTCACCAACCTCGCCAGACTGTCTGACGGCCGATTATCAGGTTGATGTGTTTGGGCCCTAAGAGCACATTGGACTGAGAGTGTTTTTTACATTGCCTGCTGTTTTCTAAGGTCAAGAATGAATTGTCAATCTTAAATTAGGCATTGTTTCAGTGCTCAATTCCAAAATGATCAGCTATAACAGTCTTTATTCTATATGTAGCCAACAAAAAACAAGGGAAAGCCGTATGGTTTTCTCTAAAATGGCACCATTTTGAGGATGTAACAAAAGCTTATTTTTACCCAAGACGTTTGCGTGGTTTAATTTTTCATCATATCTGTCACCACATACAATTTTGCATAAATTCCCCGAGTTCAGGACTCCACTGTATTAAGAGTCTGAAATTGTCAGGCAGTCAATAGTCTCATCTGATTGCTACATCTCTTATCTTTTATTAAATTGTAATTTTAGTTGACTGACACCCCTGTAGTTAGTGGCCTAGAGTATTTAGATTGGTGAGCATCCATAAAGTATTTATAGTTTCTCTTTATCTTAAAGAATTGGAGTGAGGGAAGAGAAGCCGTCTTCAGGCATTAGCGTTGAATATAAGGCTACTGTACTTGATTAGCGTGTAATAATTAGCATATGCGTGTAATCAGTATTATTGTGCACCTCATAGCCCTGTGTGACCCTGCTTTGCATAAGACCACAGAAGATGCGGCACATCCCTCACTTCTTAACAAACGTGGTGTCAACTTTGCTTTGCTTCTCCTCTTCTCCTTTCTTCAGCTTTCTTTAGAATCATTTTAGTCCATCTCCAGCATGTTAAGAGTGTTAGCCACAATGTCTTGGTCTGGAATGCATAGCCTATGTTGTGCTTTTTTTGTTTCTTTCTTACTTAAATATTTCATACTACTTTCATTCTGTCATCTAATTATGCCAGACAGATTCTGTTTATATCTCATTCCCTTGATTCTCACCGCTGTCTTGCTACCCAACCCAAAATCGAGAGAGCTCTTATGGCCGCACTGAGAGAGTCTGCCTAATCCCCTCATTGACAGAAGAGAAGAATGAAACAGGCCAGGGTGTGGGGGAG
>NC_048424.1:8755665-8815586 GCF_013103735.1 Etheostoma cragini
TTTAATACACGGGTCCAAAATGACCCGCTAACACTTCAGATGGCAGCAGAAAGCTAACACCAGAGGAAGGTTAAACTGACCTTTGTCGTTCTCTAACGAAGACAGATTCATGGCCTATTCCTCGCTTAAATTGTTTTCAGAAACAAGTTTCGGTGAACTATGTCAGTTTAATATGAGATTGTATTCTGAACAAGCAGCCATGATAGTCTAGCTTTGAATTTCCTGAAAAACTAGACCCACATGACGCGTTTGTCCAATCAGCTGCCGTCGGCTTTGGTGTGTTTTCTGAGGATCTTTTTTTGGCCAACCCAGGGAGGCAGTCAGTCTGACTGTTATGGTCGTGCAGAGGCTCAAATGCAGAGCTTTTGCCATAGACTATGTAAGTGGTCTGATGTTTATACTTGTGCGCTGGAGTGTGCATTGAGCCGGCATGTTTGGGTGTGGGGAGTGGGTGATAGAGCGAAGGAGAAGTGGGAGAGTGACAACGATTAGCTTTGGCGCAAGTACCAAATCTAGAGTCATAGTGAGAGAAACAAAAGTTTCTCCCCTGTTTTCTGAAAAGTGAACCTCCTTGATTTCATGTTGTTTATGGAGAAGGAGAACCAGGAAATGAGTCACTGCAATGTGTAGTAGAATTTTTCAAGGGATGCACGTCAGACTACAGCATAGGGTCCGGCATAAACACAGAGAGGTCTACGGGGGTACGCCGTTGATTCTACGCACAACCATAAAACGTCCTTTAGTGTGTCAGGGCCAATAGTTGACGCTTGCTCTGGAGCTTTCAACCACATCACAATGTCTTCATAAGCACATGGAGTTTGCGGTGTTGTCTTTGAACTGTAAGTGTTCAAACCTTTCATTTTCCTGGGCACCTCTAGGATTTGGCATTCGTGTTGGTTACGTGTGAACACCTACAGTTTGATGACAACTGTGCAAACCATCATTCGTCAGCACCATCACACCCTTGGTTTTTGTCAATTTAGTATGATCATTGTCTGATTTGTGTTTATTCATTGAAGTACAGTCCTAGCGTTGTTTAAAAGTTGACTCTGCCTTGACAGGGGAATACACAGGATACAGGACAGGATCTTTGTTTTGCAATAGATAGGATTGTCTAAGCGCTACTCTCATCACTGATTGCTCAATAATGCCAAATTTCTGGACAGCGTAAGCCAACATAACTTCACATTCTACAAGCATTTTAAAAAATTGTTAAATGTTACTTTACTTTGTTTTTGTTTTTTTTGCATTCAGACCAACTACTTTACCAAGATATGGCAAACTTCTAAGAAGAAAGGCATTTATTGTCCTTGACAAGTTCTTCAGTAGAGTAGGAGGAAGGAAATGTGTTGAAAGGGGGTGGGAGAGACTGGAAAGGATCAGGCAGCATGCTACATCCTGTCGACAGTTCCAAAGAAGCTGACCTGCTGAGTTATGTTCCCCTTTGGCTTGGAAGTGGAGAATATTACTTTGGATGACTTTTGATGACTAATCAGTGAAGTCAGGACAAACTAAAGAAATCTTAAACATCCAACATCCTCACTACTGTAAAATTAGTGTAAAGATAATATGGAAGAAGAGAGCCGAGTATTTGGTCTAACAGGTATTTTAAGTTAGTCCTCAAGTGTAAACCAATTCTGTTATCTCTTCTTTGCAGTCAGAAATTGGGGTGTGGCTGTAGTTCAACTCTGAACTTTCCAGGAAGGCTTTCAATTATCTTTTTTAAACTTGTTGCAGGGGTTAGGTAACTCTTATTTGAAGACATATGAATCTTGTGAAACCGCTGCACTGTCACGCCACTGTGGAAAAACACTTGAGGCAAATGTAAACAAACTCCCTTTTAGCAGAGAGATAGCAACATGTCTGTTGCCAGTAACGTCAAAGAAACGTTAGCAAGTTTACTGTACTTGTGAACATTGCTGTGAAAATCTCTCGATGAAGTATTAATAAACATATAGTAAAATTATTTTGATTCCACACTTGTCTACATCAGTAACTAAGGTCAACTCGTTGTCCTTATGACAGACAGCGTTAACGTGATAACGTTAACCAGTGGTAGCAAGTTTAACGAGTGTTACTAGCCTGCTAGCTAGCGTTAGCTAACTCTTTTCGCAAATAACGTCTTCGTAGAAAGTCATTTCCACATTTAAATATCGACTCTGTGATTGTATGTGCATCCCTTTAACAGTGGCGATGGCGATACTGATGTCAGTAAGTCATTATTTTCTTTGACTACAAGACAGACGTTAGATAACTTGGGTAGCTAGCACAAAAGCTAACGTCATTAGCAGTATTAGCATTAGTGTAACTGCAGGCTCACCTTCAATCTAACTTCATACGTGGTATATCTGGTCCTGCCAACCCCGATGGTCTCAGGGTTGCTCACATCAATCTCTAGAAAATTACTTGGAGGTCCATAAGCGTCATTTAAGTTCTGAGGCTTTGAGAAGAGCCTTCTTGTGTCAGCTATGGTATCAGCCATTTCTCCCCTGTCCTTCCAGCAGCTAGGGATAGCTAGTATTAAGATCGCCAGAAAACAAATGCTCATATTCCGTTGCTAATTTTCAAAATAAAATATGTGGTGGTTGTTGTGTCCGCGTAGTAACAACTATCGAGAAAATATGTACTTCTTTACGAGAGTTTCTGTATTTAATGATACTATATATTCATATATGTACTTTCGCACGCGACTAAATCGTTTAAACACTTCAAAAGTGTAGGTGCAACTTTGATGTTGAAGGCAAAACACACGAGTTCCGGTATTGTTCACTTTCGTGAGCTTGAAAGGCAAGCGCGAAACACTTCCGATCAGCTGAGGCTCAGCTGACGCTTCTCGCCCACCTGCTGCTTGGTTTGTTTACAACCTGACAGCGGCCACTTCGTTCGTAATCACGTGTTTGGACGATATACATAATTATAATAATTGTATTTGTATAATCCGGACCTATAGTGCTTCACAATGTAAGGTAATTGCTGCTAAAAGAAAAAAAAAAACATTATTGAAGTGCTCAGGATTAAATTATCCTACTAATATTGATTATTAACAAAAACTTAACTTACAAAACGATAAGCGGAATATTTAATCGAATTAGTAAACAATGTTATAACCTAGGCATATGAACAACAGGGATCGGCCTGAAATGCAGCGTATCATGTGGTTATGATAAATGGTTGTCAATAAAGTTTTCTCGTTTTGAAACATCATGGCGGCGTACACTGTGCTTGCAACTGTCAGATACTCAATACATGTTTTACTTAAAGACCCTGTTATGTCCTTAATGAATATATCCCGACTGGCAGCCATTTGTACTGGAAAAGGTACGTGTCTTTCGTCAGCTTGTAGTCAATTGTTTTCAGGTTGTGAGAAATAAAAACATGTCTTCTTGGGTAACTTTGCCGGCTATATCATCTAAACAGCTGGATTACACTTGGCTGTAGCGCAATCACCAATCACAGTTTCACTGCATCTTGTCTATTTTTCTAAACTTTGTGTACTGATTAACACAGAAAGCCTTTGCTGCAATGCTTCAAGGTTACACTAGTTGGAGGATGTGCAGTTCATCCGTATCATCCTGCTCCACTGAGTCTCCAGCAGCAGATATTTGTCCCCTCAGTGGACACCATGATCAACTAGTTCAGCGTGGCTCCCTGAGAAAAGACTCTCAGCAGAGAAGTGTTCTCCAGCAGCTGGCTCAGCTGCAGCACACCCTGGAGAACTACAGTAACAGCATCTACTTGAACCCACCTGCACCGAGGCTAAACTCTAAAGATGACATCAGTCAATTTCCAAAAGATAAAGAGCACCACATTACTACAGCTGAAAACAAAGATATTGGATCTGTGGCAAAGGTAAAGAAAGTATTATAGAAAATGATGCATGGTCTGATCAACTGCCTTTAATAGAATATCATGTATGTATTCATACCGACAAACTATCTATTACAAAACACGTTTTTAGAAAACAAATGTCAAGGTATTATATGTTTGTTGTTATGATACCCATGCCTTAAGTGTTGTGATTGTCCTCGTGGTTTAGATTATTCCTTATTGAGTTTGTATTGAGTTTTGACATGTAACTGATTGCCAAAAAAGACAAATTATCAGAATCGCACCGCAGACCTAACAACAATGGCAAAAGAAACCAATTTCCTGATGTGTTACTCTGATTTTGCCAAAACTCCCTTTAGCTGCAGGGAGCAGGATAAAACATGCGTGTAGAAGGAACATATTTAACACACACTCTCCTAGAGCAAGCCCTTTCTTCCTATCTACCAGTTGCACAACTTCTCTCTGACTTGTAAATAAATTGGTTACTAACACAAAACATAAACTTAGTTGACTCAGTAAACTCCCTCCACGTTCACTGCTCAGTAATACTTCCTGTAGAAGAGGGAGCATTTGCATGAACAAGACTACGAGGCCCACATAACCGGGAGGTTGCAACTTTATGATATGGTCTTTATTAGTGGGTGGAGTTTGGTCAGTTTTCATGGAGATGCAACGTTCAGTTGCCGTTCTAATAACAAAAAAAGCAGCTGAATGTCAACAAATCCATCTCAGTGACAACTGAGCAAATGTCATCCACTCATAAAGATCAAGTTTGAAAGGTTGGGGGAAAAGCCAGTAATTGGACCTTTGAGTCGGGTTTTGACTTGTCAGTCTACTCTATTTTCAGTTCAAGAATTAGCCATCATGCTCAAGAATTGTGCAATGTCTGAAATCCCTCCCCCATTCACTATTCTCTAAATGATATAAACTCAATGGGAGTAGTCACTTGAGATTTTGGACATTTCTGAATCATTTGGTTTTGCATTGTTTGGACGTTAAAAAAAAATAGTGTACATGCTGCAGAGACAATTCTTTCCTTTCTAAATGTGAAAGAATTCTGACACTCAAATAAATTGTTGGAAGGTGAAAATAGTAAGGTTACAATTTGCACGGCAGCATGGATTCTTTAAAGTAAAAGAAATGCCACCCTGTAAAAGGTTACAGGGTGGCATCTGGACTGAGTCCACTACACTGTACTCCAGTTGTAGCACTGATGGTGGCCATGGTGCTCAGGTCAAAGGAAGGGTAGGGGTCTGGGAAGTGTTTTCTGCATGTGAGTTTTGGAACTGCATAATGTAGGGGGCTGTTGTTTGTTTTTAGGTCAGGGGAGCTGACTGTCTAGTATTTGGTGGTGGGAGTTGTTTTGTTGGTTGGCTGGCACAGACACATAGGGTTAGGCAGAGATTTTGGAAGGCAGCAGGGCAGACCTCCCGCTGGGCCTGTCCCGGCACCCCTCTCACTCTCTCACTGTCCCCATGCAGTAATGAGGGGATCCCTATTGTCTGGGCCATTCTTGTCCTTTTTGCTTTTGATTCGGTACTCTGACAAATACTTTGGTGTTAGGCTATCAACACCACTGCCCCACTCTCCTTTTGCACCTTACTTCTTGCTCTGTCTCTCCCACACATACAAACTGACTGGAGTACATATGCAATTATTCTGGTTTGAATCAGGTCATACCACTGTCCTTTCGGTGTCTGTTCTCTCTGTGAAAGTGCCGCCATTGTCCTCACTAACTGACCAAGTCTATGAGGAGAGTACACTTGACTTAATATTGACCCAATGTGGCGTGGGTTTGCGGATGGTCGGCTAACAATGGGCCATTGTTTAGAGGGAGCCACCCTCTTCAAGTCAGACCTGCATCACTAGAGCCCTCCTGTACAATGTAGGTCTCTAGCAGGACAGTTGTACCACAAACCTAACTTATATTACATTAACCTTATCTCTCTCTCTCTTTTCTTTTCTTCTGTCATGTCTCTCTTAAGTGAGAGACATGACATCCCTGGCTTTAGATAAACATGTTCAAACTAAATGTTTCCTGAAGTAATTTCAAAGGCAAAGTGGCCATGTCCCGCATGTGAACTTTCCACCCATGTGCCAGTCTATATCCTCCTGCAGGAGGTGAGACAAGGCCACAGAACTCAGCGAGACAGAGTGACTGAGGGACAGCCTTGTCCTTCTCCACTCTGCCGTGGCAGAATGGCTTCCAGCCACCAATGACAATTACCCCACCATGCCAGAGGGCAGCTTGGGAAGTCAGAGAGAAGTCACACACTGTTATGCCGGAGCAGACAGGAAAGACTTGTTGCTCTTCCAGTTTTTCACTCCAGCACAGTACAGGCAGGGATGGAGGGATAGAGGCGATGAGAGAGAGAAAGAGATGGGTAACAAGTTTGCCTTTTCATTCAGTTTTCAATTGGCCATTGTCCGCAAATTAAGTTTAAGAAGACAACCCTTTCTATTTAGTGCCTAGTTAATTCCAAATCTATTTGGTTTTGACTCGTTACGGATGGACAACCACACTGTTGTTATACCCTGTATTAAACATATATTATTTCTCCTCCTATATACAAATATGCTCCAGGTTATAATTACATGCCTTGATTAAACTGATGACACATTCGTTAACAGGGCTTGGGCCCTCTTTAGCGATATTTGGCTTTACTCTAAATTCTCAGCGGGGTCACACAGAAGACGTTTTTTTGAAGCAAGGACCTTTTGATGATCGGAGGCAGGCAGCACAATGACTTCCAGCAGCACCTCAATGCAACAGTACCGTATCACAATTAGCAGCGCTAAACAGGCTGCACAGACAAGTCCACTCCATCTCGTATGGAGCCTCATCCAGTCCTCTCCGTTTTGTCTGACAAATCCCCCCATTGTTCCTCTGATGATGCTTTTCTTTCGTGGGAACCCTGGCTTGTCTTGTTGATTAGATCCCCTTTGTCTTCCTCCCCTGCAGTGGGCTAGTCTGGAGAATGTGAAACCTCACACTGTAGTGGTGGCTTAATGCCTCAGCATACTATGTTTATTAAACGATGATTCAGTCCTATACGGTAATGAATATAACAAAGTTTATGTATAGGTCAACAGCTAGTGTTTTGTGCCTTTTTTTTTAATAAGGACACTATTGTTTATGATGACATGCAGCCGTTATAAGATTTGGTGTAAAACAAACATGCTTCATTCATTTCCTAATTTTCCTCTTTTCCCTCAAAGGAGGAACCTGCTCCACCACCACCCCCCAAAGGCTTCTATATCTATGGAGATGTTGGTAAGATCGCAAAAGAAAGAAATATTACTATTTGATTGTCTATGTTGCTAAATCTCTACAAAATGTCTAAGATCAAGACAGAAGTAAGAATAATTGCTTTTTCTTTAATGCCCTTCAGGCACAGGGAAGACCATGCTCATGGATATGTTTTACTCCCGTGTGGAAAACACTCGTAAAAAGAGAGTCCACTTCAATAGCTTCATGTTGGACATCCACAAAAGTTAGTATTGTCCTCCCACTCCCGTGGCGCTAACTGCTAAAGGTTTGCTTGTTTGACTTTATGAAAGTTTTTTGACTCCTCAAGCGTTGGAGATCCTATATTTATCTCTCTGCTTGTCCTGAAACTCTCCTGCTAATTGTCTACCATTATGCATAAAATTACCGCTTTATTCAGTATTGTCACTGGGTTTGGGTTGCCGACAATGCAGGTGTGCTTTAAGATGTGCCTGATGTTTGTGTACTGCTTAAAGGGATCCATCGGAGGAAACAAAGCCTGCCAAAACGAAGGCTAGGGGAAATGTTCACCTATGACCCCATATCACCAGTTGCCATGGAGATCAGCAGTGAAACTTGCCTCTTATGTTTTGATGAGTTTCAGGTGAGCGAGTTTGTCTGTCGGTCTGTTTGTCTGTCCGTGTGTGTGTCTGTTCTTAAAACCTGTTTGAACATCAGTAACAAATATCAAAGCATGCATCAACTTCATACATTTGCTAAAAACAACCATCTACTCTGTAGATACTAGTTTTAAGTAATAGGTGATACTGGTAAATATACTGCTTGTACAACTTTATATAATTACGGCATGCCAATGCAAAGGAAACAAAAAAAATTTGAAGAAAACAAAACTGTTGGCTGGGAGGATTAAATAAATACCCATATAGTCCTTTTAATGTTCCAACCAACATCACATATGGTATTGAGTATAACCACACACAAACGCCAGAGTCAATAGAAAGCCACAGGACATGAGACTTTAGTATATACGGTAACTCACAATTCAGAGATTTTTAAATCTCAAAAGAAGGAAACACATTTTCGTATTTCTTTGTTTTGTTTAGGTGTTTTGAGTGTAATAATAATTACTCAATGGTTTATCGTTCTCTCTTGCTAAATCATGAATGGGGAAAGAAAACATGTTAAATGTCGCACTCTGTGTACTCTGAGTATTGAGTGTTCAATCTGTGTTCAAGCTGTGATCACTATTAGTGCATATTATACAGTACTTCAGCTCTGGATTCTCCCACAAAAACAAGACTGGGGACACCTAGTGGCCTTTTTGAATATGGCATAATTCTAAAATAACTTCCAGTAGCAATTAAACATTCTCTCTCCTTAGTATGTGGTAAAGTAGTAATTTACTAGTATAGTAGTAGTACATACATGTGTAATGTCACATAATACATATCAATGTATACCAATTTGTTGTCATTACATTGAAACTGCAGCAGTCAGTTGAGTTAGTGATCTGCTCCTGTTGCTTGTTTTTGCACTCAGTTTCCTCCAAAACCATTACAACAAGTCAGCCAAAGTTTTTGTACACTGATTTTACACAACTAAAGGGCACCATCAGCCATTAGTGCAGCAGAACTTCTCATTATGTTACCCTTTGGTGTCAAAGGAGAGCACCACTACTGAAGCTCTCTCTATTCTCTGTAAGGTAGTTAGTCATTCACTGATTAGAGAAAGACGCGTGCTTCTGTCTTTATCATTAGCCCGCCACACACATCTGTTTGCAGCACAAGGTTGTTCCTCTTACTGATATCATTACAGTTAATGCCAGCAGGTCAAAGGTCACAGAAGGTGTGCTTGCTCTCTCAATGCATCTGCGAGGATCAAGAGCTGCTCCTTTCATCCGCCCGTCTTTCACATTTTAAACTGCGGCGCTGTTTGTGCATTCTCATTGATTTGTTTTGTTTGCCGTCGCCAGCTTTGCTGTTTTCGCTTGTCGACTGTTGCTACCAGTGAATGGAGGGGAAACAAGCGGACATGTGCATGTTGTTTGTGATGCATAAACAAGAGGTTGGAAGCGTTGGGGGTAGGGGGTCTATACCAATCAGCATCCTCCTCCACTCAGCCATGCAAATGAGGCTCTGGGTATCAGTCGCACTCTCCTGCTTCCTTAAGTGAGTGGAGCTAGAAAGCGACTGGCTGCGGCGGGTCAGATGGATCTTATCCTCTTAAATGCTAATGACATTTCTCCATTCTCTTCATTAGCACCGTGCCATTATCAGTAATTTGTAGCCTTCCCCCTCCCTCCTTTTACGGCCCCCGCCCGACTCCTCTAATGAATAGTCGCCATTGAGAGGGCCAAGATGGAAAAATGGGGAAGAGAGCGAGGAGGGACGAAGAAGAGTGAGAAGAAAACGCTTGAGCGTCATTGTCTCAGGGCCTCAGTCACTGTGCAGCTTCTGTGAAACTGCTCATAGGTTGTGTACATAAAGAGGTGTAACATCAAAAGAGGTTTAATTTAGCACCCGTGTGTCTCGCTGTAAACGGACAGCCGCTTGAGTAATTGGATGCTCATTTGAATATCGGCATTGGCTGACGGAGATTGCACCATTATTTTTGTGTTCCACAAGTGCTACATCAGTCCCCTCCACCTTTCTCATTCTATGGGCACCCATTCTCTTTCCCTCTCCCCCTACTCATTCAGCAATCAATATTGCCCCTCATACTATCCGCATGTTGAGGGCACATGAATAAACAAATCCAGGTTGTATAAAAGGTCATTTTTAAATGATTCTTTTGAAATGAAAATAAAATCCTGCGGTCGGAGAAAATGGGGGCCCCTTCAGAGAGACACAGAGCCTTGGCTTTCTGTTGATTCTCATTACACGCACATGCAATCACTCTCTCTCTCACACACACACACACACACACACACACACACACACACACACACACACACACACACACACACACACACACACACACACACACACACACACTAATTTGATGCTCCTAGCCACCTCTCCTTAACGAAAATCAAGGCTTTAACACAAATGTTAATCAAGTATTGGCAAGGGCATTGGGGCTAATATGCAAAAGCAGAAGACTCTCCAGAGTATGAAAGGAGGCGTATGCTGTGGGTATGGCCATCAGAAGTGCCTGTTATACACAGGGAAGTAGGTAAGAGGGGAGTAGGAGTGGAGGGTGGGGCAGAAGTCTAACTTTTATTCAAGAAATACATCGACTTTCCTTTAAGATAATAGCAAAGTAACTTGAAATGTATCTCTCAATTTACTAAAAATGTGAATGCAATACTGGGAAATAATGTTTCTCCTCAAAATTGGATTCTTTCTACAGCATTAATTTTGCAAGCGGAATTGTTTGGTTGAATGTCATATTGGAAGAAAAGTTAGTTTATTTCTGCGTTGCATATAAATGGTAATTAGCATGGGACTGGCAACTTTGAGCAACAAGAGAAATAATTCAATTTCTTTTACATTATGCCCATCTGGTATTAGTCAGTCATGTTTAATCATGTGTGTTATCTACATGCTGCTTTGACTACTGTGCAAAAGAACAACAGAGGTGAAAGAGAGATTGATGAGAACAAAAGTGAGCGCATTGGATTACTAATAGAAAGGTCAGAGCTCTTCATTTAAGGTCCTTGCTTCAGCGTTGTCATTGACCTTTGTTTATTATGGACTCAGTGGACAGTTGAATTGGATTTATGTATTATAGCCTTGTTTAGGTTGTAGTGTTTTAGTATTGTGTTGTAGTCCTTGTGTAGCCTCAATCTATCTATCTAGGATTGAGGCTTTGTCTGCCAAAGTGACCCCAGTCAGGATTCACACTGCTCCATTTTCGTCATTCTTTTCTTCCTTTTTTTTTTTTTTTCTAGCTTCCGTTCAGTCATTCTCACATCTGCTCACTTGATTAGCTCAGGACTACTGCATTGCTTCAGCTACTTGTCCTTAGCAGAAAGCCAGAAATGTGTGTGTGTGTGTGTGTGTGTGTGTATGCATGCGTATGAATGGTCATGACCAGACACAAAGGATTGAATGAGCACACCTGAATGACACTAATCAACATGGAGTGTTGATGGCATGGTTTGACCTAAGATGCACACACACACACACACACACACTACTGTTGCAAGAAAAGCTAAATTATACTGTAGGTGAATGTGTCTCTCTCTTCTTCTCTGGTTCTCTTCAGGTGACCGACATTGCTGATGCCATGATTCTGAAGCAGCTGTTTGAGACATTGTTCAAGACCGGAGTAGTGGTGGTGACCACCTCCAACAGACCCCCTGATGGTACGATGACTGGTGTTACTAGAGCTATAGTTTATTCATTATATTTTTGTCACTACACACACAGAGCAGTAAATAGCTAGGATAGTTTAGTGTGAAAATGAAATGCAGCCATCAGAGTAACACTGTAGTAGCACTCCTTTATTTTCACAGAATTTGCCATAATGCACTAAGTAGTAAACGTAAAGGAACATCTTAGTAACAGAAACAAAACTACCACAATAAATATTATATTTTCCTAATATTGCAGGAACAAATAATCATTTTACATAAGTGTACAGAATTTTAAGTAGCTAATGTACATCACAACTTATATATCTGACAATGATTTTTCTTGCTGTGGATCTTACAAACGAATATGGTAGTTTTAAGCCATATGATCCCCATTAGTGAAATAATAACTTCCAAATACGTCACTTAGAAATGAATGGTTTCTAACACTAACTCTACTCTAACAATAACTTACTTACAGCAAACATTTAGCTACACAAGTAACAATTGTACTGCGAAAGCTGCACTTTAACTCATTTGTAAG
Organism: Etheostoma cragini; assembly: GCF_013103735.1. Classification (NCBI taxonomy): domain Eukaryota; kingdom Metazoa; phylum Chordata; class Actinopteri; order Perciformes; family Percidae; genus Etheostoma; species Etheostoma cragini. The sequence goes on from NC_048424.1 coordinate 8,767,564, forward strand.
TTGACTGATCATTGCTAAGAAAGAGAACGGAAGAAAACAAGTGTTATTTCAGCAGCTGTTTTTTTATTTTTGCTTAGTCTGCTAAGCTAAAGTGCTTCGTAGTTTTGCTTAGAAGATATCTCACATACTCACAGCCATATTTGGTCATAGTGAATATGACAAAATGAAGCGCCTCGCAAAAGAAAACTTTACTGTTTCAGTTTTTTTCATCAGGAGTTTGCCAGAAAGTTGAACCAACAAAAGTGTAGCTCCAGCACATTTTTCCAGTGCCGCACTGAAGTAGAAACCATTGATGAGTAACTGAAAAGCACATTATCCTTCTAATGAACTGTTTATCAAAATTAAACAACACTTAATAGTTCTCCAAAGTACTATTCTATTTTATAAAAATATTTGTGAATATACACCTTCATCTGGGTGGTATCTGAAGTTGTATCCAGTTCCTTGATTTACAGTACATCCGTTGATTATGTCACTTATAAATCCCAGTCTTTTTGTGGGTGTCTGGGAAATATACCATTGTAGGTTGGAGAAGAGTTTTCCAACATGTTTAATGTTGATGAGCAACTGTTAGTTGTCAAGAATTGTCAGCTTTTGCCACTTCCTGCGAGCATGCATGAATGAAAGGTAGTCCATTTTCTACAGAAAGCTCTTCCCAGAAGCTCTTGGAAGGCAAAAGTCTGACAGTAAAACATTGTCAAACAGTTCCTTGGCCTTAAAGCTCTTCTAAACTACACCAGTAAACCATCCGCCTGCAGCAGCAATAACAAGTGATTTTCCTGGAACATCAATGTTTGCTTCTCCTCCTCTTGAACCAACACATTTCTCAGTTACTTTACATCCATCTAGTTTATTCACTTAATATACGCTTAAAACGTTTATCCGAAAGTGCTTGGCTCCAGAAAGAATCAATTGACAAGGCCACGCCGACTACTTAAACAGTAAACAACCAGAAAAAAAGGCGAGGAACATTTGAAACGGCTCTTACTTTTAGAGACATGACACAACCTTTAAACAGTCTTTGATGTTGCATTTACTGCCAGCGGAGAAAGGTTGGTGAAAGAATAATCAAGGTGGAGATAAATGCATGATGTGCTATCTGACGTCTTTTTTTCTCGGGGAAGACGTTGATGCCTCAAAGTCTCGAGTGGGTAGGAAGTGGATGGCAGCAAGATAGATCTCGTAGACAAAGACGCCCGTCTCTGATATTTACTCGCTATTAAGAACAAAGCGTCAAACCATGCAAACTTGATAGAGAGCCTACTTGGTATTAATTACATGGTTAATGGAACACTGAAAGCCATAAGAGACAACTGGACATGAAAGGCATACATTTTCCATCCTTATTGATGTGGAGATGCTGGTATCAAACAGCCCTAGATGTGTTTTGGAGGGGGAATTTAGAGGTTTATGCTAGAATGGCTAAAGAAGCATTTTTATTGTTTTTATACACTAAATTTAATGAGATTGAGGAGGGTTAGGGGGATAAATGGTGTATATTGGAGTGGGACAACCTCAGTGCAGTTTACATTAAAGGACTGTCTGTGTGATCTTATTTTACTTCATTTGTAATCGTTTTCCTTGTTAGTGGCATTGGTTACATCTGTGGTAAAATATCATTGGAAATGGTCTTCTGAAAGTAAAAATAGCTTGTTTTAGTGGCTTTCAAAGCATACACCCTTAAATAGTTTGACATTTTTGGAAATAAGCTTATTTACTTTCTAACTCAGTTAGTCGAAAAGATTGATATGCTCATGATTGCACAGTAAATATGAAGCTACCAGCTTAGTCAGGTAGCTTAGCTATAGTCAGTTAGCTTAGCTGTCCCCCCCCCAACCCTCCAGTCAGTCAGTTATCTTAGCTAACTGACTGTAGGGTTGGGGGAGGGGGACAGCTAATATGGCTCTCTCAAATGGTTGCACGATCCACCTGCAAACACCTCTAAAGCTCACATATTAACACGTTATATGTATTTATTTGTTTCTGTACAAATAAATGGCACTGTGTGGTTTTACGGGAGGATACATGGTGGACTATTTTTAGGATCACTGCTCCCAGCCAAGAAATAGTCCAGGACACAATCCCCTGTAAATACACAACTGGTTTATGTACTAAACACACCATATGTAACTTTTGAACTTTAGAGCTGCTGTAGCCATTCTAACAGAGCTAGATTATTTCCTTTTCCAGTCTTTTTGCTTAGCTAACTGTCTCCTGTTTCCAGCGTCATATTTACTGCACAGACATCACAGTGGTATTGATCTCCTGAAAAATGTCACGACAAAAAAGCGAACAAGGGTTTGTCCCGAATATTGAACTAGTCCTTTAATCTTTGCACTAGTCATGTCTAATAGACAGCACAGTCCATTACAGTACAGGACTTGTCAAGCGTGTGTGTTGGGGTCCTGCTGTAGTAAGCTTAAGCCCAAACATCAACAACTAGCGCTTGTTTGCGTTTGCAGCTGGAGGATCCCCCGATGTTTGTCTGTGTGTCTTTGTCCCTGTTTGTGTGTGAATCCCTATCTGTTTTATCTGTCTATCAGGGATGCTACTTCAGATGTAATTTGTTCCAGCCGAGCTAATTGAAACATCCATTCAGCAAGCTGCTGTGGACATTGTCTGCGCTGAAAAGGCGACAGTCCTTTCTCTCGCCACCATTGTTTGGGAATGTAATGAATTTTATGTTGCTGCCGCTGCCGGTGGAGAAATCCATTTTTCTCCCCTGGTCCCAGTCCTTTTGTCGTATCTCCCCACCCATCCTTCAGTTCATCAATAGCCACTTTATCTGCCAATCTGTGGTGAGGGAATGACATTATCAGGAGGCTAAACAGCAGCTCTAATAAAGGCCCTCCCCTCCTCTTTCAGATCTGTACAAAAACGGACTTCAGAGGAACACCTTTCTACCTTTCATCGACGTGCTGAAGGTAGAGACAAAGTCATCCCTCTCTCTTGTCTTGTTAATTCACTTGTTTATCACACACATAAACACACACACTTGCATGTGTGCATCTGTCCCTCTGTCTCACTCTCTTTCTGTCTGTCTTTTTTTTTTACAAGTTGCTCTTTAGTGGTTTGATGTTTTTTTGCTTCCTGGATGTCTTGCACACTGTTACAAAGCTGTCTTTGATCATACCAGGGCATGTTGAAAGACTCACAGAGAAAAAGGTAGGGAGAGATGGAAAGAGCGTGAGAGAGCGCAGGTAATGTGAATGAGAGATGGGCAGACGAGCTGAGGGACTGACCCAGGCTGCTTGCATTTCAAAAGTAAGCGGGGAGGAGCGATGCAGTGGTTAGCATTTCCAGCAAAAAAATCTACTTTGCAATTTAAACAGGTAGCACCATTATCCTGCCTGCATCTCAGATTATCATTGATGTGTTTTGGAGTGATCATGATCATAAATAATTGCATAATAATTTGTTGTCATGCATTTTGCAACAGAGAAGGGCAGCATTCTTGCACCTTTTATTGGTATTTAGTCTAAATAGTAATTTATTTCAGTTTTCATACGAGAAAATGACAGACACCAATTGACAAAATGACAGAGCAAACAAATTTAATGTATAATGTATGAACAGACATACAAATTTATACTTTTATTTACATAAAGACCTGTAAATTCTCAGCAAATATTTGGCTGAGTTGCACTCACAGCCAATATAAGGGTTAGGGTAAACGCTCTCTTGTAACTGAAGTACTGAAAGTCACCACTTGGTGCTACTTGAATTGTATGGCTTAATGAAGAACGTTTTTAAACTATCATTATATGTTATAGACAAATTTAATTATGCCTAACTGACGTGACAGAAAAAAACATTTTTATCAACATTTAAAAATTGAATTTGCACAAAAATTAGAGCCTTAATACACCTCTTGGTTTAAAATATTCAGAAAATAAAATATCTGATATATTGGTACTTATGTGTACTACAACTGTGAATGTTATTTTACAAGTTATTAGCATAATTTAGAATTTTTTTTTTTTTTAAACGCCACCAGTACAAATGGCAAATTTAAGGACTCGTAGTAAAATATGGGTTTATATACTTTATAACATGAGCTCAATGTTATCTGAAGTTTTGTCTTCCCACATATCCCTATTAGTCTGATTGTCCTAAATAATAATAATATGATAATAGGTATGTTATTGGAAGATTATTATGATCCCAGTAAATGTTACCTGTTACATCACAAACATCAATGTGAGTACCTTTGTGCACAAAATAAAAAAGAAATAGGAGGAAATCGCAAAACAATTGCTTAAATAAGAGAACATGGTTGATCTGCAGTGCCCAGGCTACAGTTTCAGGGTAGTCTCGTTTTGCCAGACCTGCCTCCAGCGCTGCAGAGGAGGCTCTGGCTAGTCGAGAAAAAGAACGTGCTCTGGTTAATTGGCATTTCTTTAAACCAATCATAATTGTCATGGGCGGCGCTAAGCGCGACACAGGGCCTGGTTGCTGCTGCAAAATAGCCTCGGCAAGGAACTTGTTTTGGTGGAACACACACACACACACACACACACACACACACACACACACACACACACACACACACACACACACACACACACACACACACACACACACACACGCAAAAACAAATGTAAACCCTTGCCCTCTCTAATCCACCTCATCAAGGTCCTGAATGCCTGTTGTCCCTCTTTGCCCCACACTACCTCCTCTCTTTCAGGGTTCCATGTTCTCCTTTGTGAGGCCATCTGGTTTTTGGGGTCGTTTTTTTGGGGGGGTGCACAGCATTCTCTATAGCGGCCTGTTCTGTAACGTTAAAGCGTGTTTTAGCGGGGTCATGCTGCTAACTAGCTGACCCTTGATAGATTGAATTAATGCTTGCAAGGCTCGGTGGTGCGGGGTCCTCCTCCCTGATGGAGCTCACTCTCGTATGTGCGTGCCTGAGTGTATTTCTATAGCGAGCGAGGGAGTGAATGAGGGTGTTAAAAAGTAAAAATAGCCTCTGACCTCTCCTCCCTATCACCTGAGCTGGAGTGGTAGAGGTTAATCCACTGCCTCTGTCCGCCTGGGTTAAACGTCTTTACTTAACTATTGACTTCTGAATAGTTGGGATCCCCTTTTCCCTCAATACCCCATCCCCCCCCATTTTCTGTTTTTTTAATCTTAAAAATAAGAAATCCTTAGATCAAGCACAAACTTTAAAAAAGACCCACTTGCCATACATTAACAAAGCATATAACTTTACTAAACCGAAGAGTGCCTTAAGTGCTGCTTTTCCTTTTTTAGTTTTTCTAGTTTTTTTTATCATCCACTCAGTCATTTTGTAATTTCTTGTCCTTTTTAGTGTCTCTGTGGACTCCATTGGGAAACCTATTCATGTGTGGCCATGGAAATGCTCAGCAGTCTTTAAAATACAGGGTTAACGTTTTTTTTTTTATGGACATATGGTATTGTAACTAAGACACTTTTTCTTTCTCACAAACTGTCCTTCTACTCCACTCCTCATTTCCCATCCTCTCTCTACCCGTCATCCCCATTCTTTATTCTAAAACTCTCCTGCTCTGCTCGCTGGCTTTACTCACCCAAGGTCAGTTCTCTATATTTTGGTAGCAGAATAGTGACTTTATTTTCCCTCCACTTGTTTGATTGCAGTTGCATACAATGCTGCTGGGAGGATGGGACATGACAACAACCCTGAGACAACTTTGAGTATCTCTGGGTTTTCTGCTGTTTTTAACCCTTCTTTTGATCCGCTCTCCTTCTCTTTTTTGTGTGTCATTCTTAATAATTGCTCTGTGCTGTGTTGGTGATGTTAAAAAAATAAATATATAACAGGATTATAGAGAAAGACAAATTGAGGAATGAGAGGGATGTGGTCCTCCAGTGAAGACCTTGGTGAGAAGGACTTCCTGTGAAGAGCCAGCAGCCTGCCACTGCAAATCAAATGGATGTTGATATTTGGGGACTCTCAATGTCTTCCAGAGCATTTAACGGCGGGGACAATTAATAAAGGACAAAACGATTTTTCCTCCGTTTGAACATGAGAATGTTTTTTTCTGGCTCTGTATTAATCGCCAGTTTGGATTGATTCAGTTACCTTGGATTATTCCCTGCTCCCTAACTGACGTGTCCCGGTGTTTTATTATAAGTGTGTGCATGTGTCAGATGTTTCATCCATTATGCATGGCCACAGGTGCATTATTCTGTACTGTGTGTGTTCATCTGTAAAGCAGGCCAACCAAAGGCAACACTTAATTCAGAAATGTCGCTCTTCCTTCTAACTTAACTAACATGAACCGTTTTTAAACTAATAGATTTTTTGTGAAAAATTCCGCTGGATTTTCCTCATTTAGGCTTGCCTTGGGCTTCCTTTGTGTTGGCATTTTAAACTCCGGTAGATTTTTTGAGGTTACCTGCTCCTCAGATTTTCTGCAGGGTAAATCCAGACAGCTAGCTAGACTATTTGTCCATACTGAGTTTTCTGTTGCACGACTAAAACAACTTTTGAACGTACCACCCAAACAAGAGTATTCTGTAGCGGCACTGCGACTTTTCCCATTGCCTAGCACCGCCCAAGACAATTGAGATTGGTTTCAAAAATGCCAGTAAACCAGAGCTTTTCTCCCATCCTGGACTGCTCTGTGGACTAGCCAGATCCTCCTCGGCAGCACTGCAGTGGTCCGGCAAAGTGAGACTACTAATAGGTTTACCTAAACACATTATCTTCAATAATACATTGTTGGTGCTAATAAGGCTTACACGAGGCAAGACAACATTCTATGGTCGAGACTAAAAACTGGAGTAAATTACATTAAATGAGAGTTTAGACCAGTGCTGGCTGATATTAAAGGGGAACACCACTGATTTTACACATCAAAGTCTGTTTAAAGATCTTGGGCAATACTGCAACAAATGTGAAAGCAGTTGTATGACGCCATTTGTGGCTCCAAAGGAAGCTGCACAATGTCTGATAAATTGCCTAAGGAATGTCACTTGAGTAAAAAATTATTTGGGTTTTAAGACTACAAGTTTTGAAAACAAAAACAAATGGGGGTGTGAACCTCTGTAGCCGGCCTTTCATCTCAACTTGAGGTTACGTTAGCCACTACTAGCATAACACACCAGAATCTCTGACCAAATTGGCGACGGTTGAGTTGCATTGTGGGTAATGTTGGCAGCTGGTTTTGACAATCAAGAAGAACACGTGGAATAAAAAAAAAAGACAATAGCTCTGTTTTAGTTGCATCAATTTGTGTCCAACATGAGTCCAACTGGAGTGCAATAATTTAAATCTGTGTGGTTTTCTTTTAAAGGTGTGGTGAGTTGAAATTATACCAGAAGATCAGAGAGCTAATTTAGTCCTAAACAGTTTGGTGATTTATAAAGTAGTAGCGTTTTAGAATTTCTTCTTTTATAGTCTCGAAGCTAGTGCAGAGTTTTTAGTTCTGAAGCGTTGCTATCAATATGTGGAGCCTCTGTTGGCCAGGTGCAGGTAGCACAGACTCCAAGAAGTTTTGGAGCGGTTCGGTTTTGGGCCTCATCAGAGCTTAAGAGGGTTGAGGGTGGGGGGTCCAGTGGAGGTCCTGGATCACGAAAGGTAGGGCCTCCAACTCAAAAGATGTTTCGCCAAGAGGAGCAGCCTAGGCAGGGGGAGGTTATGAGAACGACCCCTCAGAACAAACCATCGCTGGCCCAAGGCAGTCACACTTTAAGGGAATAGATCATTAGGTGTAATTAGGGTGTTCGCATTGTCACGTACCTCCCCAACTGCCCAAGAATGAATAAAATCACCAGATACCGCCCCCCCCACACACACACACACACACACACACACACTCACACACTCTCAGTCACTCACACACATACATACACAGCAGCTCCCCAGTTAGTGAAAACACTTTGATGTCAGAAGAGTCGTCCAGAACTTGCCAGCATAAAAGCAGTGTTTTAAGCCTTCTCTTTTCTCCCTCGTCTCTCTCTCTCTCTCGACCCCTCTTTCTCTCCCTCCCTCTTTTCTTCTGTCCCTCTACACAAGCCTGTAAGACACACATGGTTGAATGAACGACAACCTTTACCCTCCTCCCCTCTCCCTTTCTCTCCCCCCTTCGTCTCTTTTTCAGCCTTCCCACCCCGCATTTCTTTGAGGCCTGGTCAATTCTCCGGTCCAAACAAAAAAAGCATCAAATGTTTTCTGCTGCTGGGTAATGAGGGAGTGGACCTCATCAGGGCCCAATAGTCAGCTATCCTTGGCTTTTGTTGCAGCTCAATGGCACCGCGTTCTTTGAAAAACTCAAAAGCAACTTTTTGAGGAGTAAAGGACAGAGAAAGATATGGCGTAGAGGGAGCAGGCGCAGAGGGGAAGCAGCGACCCCAAAAAAAAAACACTCTGTTTTTATGCTAAACGGCTGTCCAGAGACAGCAGTGGACAGCTTGGACAATGACATAATTGGAGCTACATGTGTTTGGATGACTTTCTTCTAAAAAGAGTCTGATTCTCATGTCTGTCATCCCTCTCTTCTGTCTCTCCCCCCCCTGTTGTGTCTGTGAGTTTGTGAATGCACCTGTGCAAGTAGTAAAACTCTTTTTTTGCAGTGATGCTGCTTTTCTGTGATTAAGCTGCACACGGGACTAGTTTTCACACCATTAGTACAAACAGTTAATTATGGCATGACACATGGATCTGTTGTAACTAGGGAACACTGATCATTGTCCTTATTAATTTAAATTTGTCACTTTCTATGAATACAAGTTAATTCCTTAAAATTATGTCAATTTTTATATCTTCAATTTGCAATCCTAAAAAATTGAGAAAAGCAGCAAATTCTGACTTTTGAGAAGCTGAAACCAGTAAATTAGCCAGTTTTCACCACACTTTTCCCATGGGACCAGGGCCTTTTTTTACGTGTGGCATTTTTACATGATAAATAATAATCAGTCAATTACTTAAGTTGTTGTCAATTAATGTTCTGTTGACCAGTTAATTGGGTCAAATTAAGTCGCAATGTAACTTAAGTTGGACTTCAGTAAAAAAAAAAATATTATTTCTTTTGAGCAATTAGTGAGATGGAAAAATCTTTGTATAACAACAAAAGTGAACACAGGTGCAAAAAAAGGACAGAGGTGCTTTCACATATTAAAAGAATTAGAGCATTGTGACATCAAAATAATTCCCTTATGCAAAGTCATTCTTGCCTCAATCAAATCCTAGAATTTGGGTATTATTAGTTGCCCTGATATTTGTTCATTAAGCATATATGTAATTTAATGTAAGTGTGCTGCTTAGATTTTATATATTGTAGACTAAACACAGATCACTACAGTAAGTGGCTTTCACACCAAGCTAAGACTGGAACTAAAGATTATTTTCATCATTGATGCATCTGTTCACTAATTTCTTGATTAATTATTCAATTGATTAGCCTATAAAATGTGTGACAATAGTAAACAATTTCACAGTTTCTCAGAGCCCAAGGTGATGCCTTTCAATAGTTTGTTTGTAAAACAAACCGTGATAAACCCAAAGCCCAAAAATATCAATTTATAACAATATTAAACAGAGAAACAAAGCAAATTCTCACCCAGTTGAGTTGTCATAAATTAAAATAGTTGATTAATCACTTAATAGTTTCAACAGTACACCGGACAATAACAGTGCAGCTGGTAGATTTGTTCTAGAGTATACACTGTATATCAGATTGTTGTTGTCCAGCTGTATAGAACGATGTACAGAATAAGCTAAAAGGAAAATTGGAGATAAGACTGCAAGTTGCCAAGTAGACTGACAAGGATTAGTGTGTGTGAGAGGAGCATGATGGTGGAGGGGGGAGACCACAATGTGTAGGCGGTGAAATCTTGGAGGAGTGAGATCTTGACAATCCCCTCAAGATGGATAATCAAGTAATGACCCACAAGGCCTCAGCCTTATGTGATTATAAATAACCAATGGAATCATCATCACTGATTGTGTTTCAATTCCTCCTTTTTCCTCTCTCTCTTATTTGTATCTCACTTCTCCGTCAAGAAATCCATCAGCCTCCTTTGCCGACAGTTCATAAAGGGAGGGAGTAGAAGATGGCAGGAGAAAAGACAAACTGAGACTCTAATGATGTGGCGGCGATAGTGACAAGTTTTTTTTCTTTCTTTTTTTTCCCATTTTGGAGGGACTATTTACCCGTTGGTGGGGTCACAGTAGGTTGATGACACCTCCCTTTTGTGCATGGGGGAGGGCGAGTTTGTCAGGTTGTTATTAAGCCTGATTCAGCCAATTGGCTCAGAGTGGGAATCCCGTTTGTGTGAGCGGACATGGAGATAAAAAGTTGACAGCAGAAAAGAATAGAGTATTTCCGTCCCCTTGCTTTGTGATGATTACTAATTATCCTGCAGGTTAAGGAGGCCAGTGGCAGAAATTCACAGATTTCATAATTTACCGGAGCTGTCGTTGAATACTCAGTCAGCCGGCGATGGCTTGGATGGGATGATTTGCAAATCCTTTCTTTTCTTTGATAGAATAGTGGAGATGATGATTATAGTTTGTGGTGCACTCCCTGACATGAATCCTGTTGACGTTTTACACTATCTGGAAAAGTTTGAACTCTGCATCACAAATTCACCCTTGCTGTAACACACTTGAATAGCTGCAGGAACAATAGCTCGGCTCAATAAACCATCAAGAAGTGACATAAAGTCCCAGCGCTGTCAGAGAAGAGAAAGATGTCTCTCGCCTTCTGTCTACCCTGTTGTCGAATTTGTTCTCTTGTTCCTTATTTGTTCTTTTTCCATGGCATATGAGCAGGAAAGCAATATCAACTGTTTTATAATGTATACCATAGCATTTCATGTAGAAACACAAGAATAATTGACAATAGTAGTAGTAGCAAAAATAGCCTCCTTAGCACAAACTCTTATCTTAAGATTTCAACAAGACATTCAATCTAAACCTAAAAGATAGCATCCAATTTAATAGCCTCTTATGGTTTATGTTTATGGTTCACATTTTCAGCATCTACTTATAATATTTTCAATGCAACTCTGGTAACTTCGATGTGCCACAGATTAAATATCACCAGACCTGTCCTTTAAATTTGATTTAAAGAAAAGGTCTGGTGATATGTATTGCATATTTATTAGTTTAGATGCTGTATATTTCTGTGCAGTAGGTTAACACATTTATTTGAGATGACAATGTTTTTAATTTATTAATACATGAAAATAATCTAAAGTAGCACCAAGCCGTAAATATGGTAGCTGAAATGAAACTGCAAAACCAGAAATCCTAACCCAAAACTTTTAAAAATCTCTAAAACCAAACTTGGAAGAAATGCGTTGCCAAAATGTGAATAATAACTACTTAAGCAACAAGTTGGTCATATTGTGTAATTTTTCCAATTTTCAACTGACCCCATGAACAATGGTGTTGATCTGACCTATCATTAAATCAAGTATCATCTCTGTTACCCAAGCCTGGTATATATCATTCCTCTGTGCTATAGAGCTCCAATGTTGACCAAAAAACTACAAACACATGAGCCCCACCCTTGCACTGGGTGACATGCATATGAACACTGAAGTTTTTCTAAGTCAATCACATGTGCACTGTCCTGTTGCTGTGAATACTTACTAGCAAAATAAATCCAAGGCGGAAAATAGTCCAGACAGATGCATTAGTAATACGTGTTTGAGTAATGGTCAGTAAAATATACAATGCCCAACTGTTTTAGGAAATGATTTAGCATTTCTTTTTAAACAAGAGTAAAGCTTATATTCGTGACCTGCTAGCCGAGATTTCTATCTTCAGCATGAACCAATGGTTTTAAAGCTGAGTAACACAGATGAAGTAGGGAAGTCATAAAAGTTATGAGAGACAGAGTAACACATTGTTGATTTTAGTCTTATCATTTGATTTGTAGACAATAAGAAAAATTAAAAAAAATAAGTATTTTCATGAATGATGGAAAATGCGTGGAATAAAAATCTTGTCACAGAGGTTGAATATGTTGTAGCATAAACAGAGTATTATCTTTTAAATAAACTTTAACCTAGTACTTAATTTAATTGCAAACTAAAAACTGCAGTTTGAGATACATCCATGCTTAACAATGTTGATACTGACATTTAAAATTATGTATTAAATTATGATTCCTACAAGTCTAACCTAAATATTATGATTTTCTTCCTCATTACAAATACAGATTTTTTATTTTCCTTTTTGCATTGCTTTTCACATAGACTGGCCTACTTTAAATATTTTCCCTTTGACTGATTTTTCATTCTTCCTTCATTCAGTTTTTTTGTGTTTATGTTTGTGTGCGTGCAGGAGTACTGCCACACCATCTGCCTAGACTCTGGGATTGACTACAGGAGGCTAGATAACAGTGCAAGGGGGAAACTCTACTACCTGTAAGACACACACACACACACACACACACACACACACACTCTATTGGACACATTTGCTCCTCTGTTTGCAGTCCAATCCACTCAGAGGCTGTGCAAAGGTCTGGTAAAGAGTCAACATCAATCTGCCTCCACAACATGCGCGCACACACACACACACACACACACACACATACATACACAGGAAATGTTTGTGTTCATCATTGAGTTTCTTTTATTTATTTTTTTAAATTTTTTTTTTTTAAGGACAGAAAGAGAAGGCAAAAATGGATAAATGGGTAGAAGCAGACTGGGTTTATAAAGACCTACATTACCTTGAGAGATCCATGAAAAGAATGAAAGAGGAATCAATAGAACATGAGAAAATGGTAGAGCTAGTTTTCTATTTTCCTCATTACACATATGCTGTTAGGAACACACAGATAAACAAGGTTTAAATGACACTGCTGTTGCTCATCGCTGCATTGGAGCTTTAAAGTGCTCTCGTCTTTTCACTGTATGTAAATAGAGCGCATCACACCCTTTTACCTGGAGTTAAAACACAAGAACACGTGATGCACATTCACATTGATGTGCATTCACAGGCTAATGCTCATGTTTAGAGTCTAACATCCTGTTTTTTACTGATGAAGTGAAAAGCTAAGTACCCCCCTCTTGTGCACTCCTTGCTGGCGTCGTTTTGATGTGGCCACTTCAGCATTTTTAATTTTCATATCCTATTATTTATTTTTTGTGTGTGTTTTTGTGTTGTCTTGTTCAGCACCGGTGAGCCCGGTGTAGAAGCCTTTTTGGATGCGCTGTTTGAGGAGCTGGCCTTAAGTCAAGAGAGTGGTAAGGAAGTTCAAGTACAACACTTATTTTTGAGACTTTATCACCAGTCAACTTTCTTACAACAAGACACATTTAATGTAAGTCATTTAATCAGATGCAGCACGATAACCCTTTTATCATACTCCTTGTTGAGTGATATTAGACAAATGGCATAATGCAATAAAGTCATATACATTTTTAATGTTTTGAAACATTAAGTAGCCGGTCAACGAAGTTGATCTAATTGGTTTATTTGTTTAACAGCAAAGAATAGGCGTGGCGATATTTATATATTTACCAGTATGGTGTCACATTGTGCAAAAAATGGGGCTCTAGATACCACTGACAGGCTTGGTTGTTTATTATGTTAGGCCTCATTTAACTTTAGAGCTAAATTAAAGCTAAGGCCTCAAAAAGTTTATGAAATCTGATTTGAAATTCAGTTTTAGACGTTTTAAAATGTTGGATTTGAAAGTTTATTTTGCAAGTTTATTTCTAGTTTAGAAAATTGCTGTGTTTCTTATTTTATTCTTGCATTGATATATATCTAAAAGCAGGGTATTTGTAATGTTTGTCAAGAAATCTAAATCTCTAAACTGTGGATAATATACTTTATGTCACTTCAGGTATACAGTACATACTTCCTGTTTGGATTTCTGTGGTCTAAGATGAACTTTTGGTCTTTCACAGATTTGCTTTTAACATAATGACTTTAAATGTAAATATGGTGATAAAATATATGATATGAATACCAGGTATATTGTCGTGTGTGTGTGTGTGTGTGTGTGTGTGTGTGTGTGTGTGTGTGTGTTTTCATAGTTACAGGCCCTCGGTTGCTCACAGTGCTGGGCAGAGACGTGACTCTGGAAAAGACCTGTGGCTCCATCGCTGACTGCACTTTTGATGAGCTGTGTGGCAGAGTGAGTGTTTGTTTTGTCTCATCTTTTTCCCTACAAATCTCAATTTACTTCATTGCCAGCATTGTATAATTGAAAAACAATTTCGTGAGTTACTCAATAACGCATATCTTAACAACAATATTTAGTGCTGCAGATAATCCCCATCTTTAGTTACGTGTATATTGTTTCTCGAAGTGTTTACAAAGAACATTCAAAGAAACGAAACAGCCATGAACAAAATAACATTCATCTCAGCTGTTTCTTCCAAAAATGTAGTTACAGTACAGGTATGGAACACACATACACACACACATCCAAACTGCTTAAATTCAAAGCCCTTCTCTTTACTGCTTCTGTGTTTTGCTTCTTACCTCTTCTGTGTCCTTATTGTCCAAGCCTTTGCTCTCAAACTGAATCACCTTCCCTCAATCTCAGTCCTATTTTCTGCTCAATGTCAAAAAGCAAGTCTATTGACAATTTACTGAATAGTTGAGCTTGTGCCTCTAATAAAGCCATGACGTAAATCATAATCTGCAGCAAGTGTAAAGTCTTGAGCCTGATGGACAGTGTTGAGTTTTTTTCAAGCATCTTAGCTTCAAGGCTTCTTTTTCTATCTGACATATGTTGGAACGTCCACATTAATTTTAAGAGCAATCCCCCTGAATGGCAAAGAACCAAGGACAGGGACTGATCATCAGCCGGAGCCTTTAGCACAAGGTGCCCTCATCGTACAGTTTTTTTTTTTTTCAGCCCAAACATACAGACAACATTCAGTGTGTGTGTGTGTGTGGCTATTTACTCTCTGCACTGTGGTGTGCTGCTGTAGATCATGTAACTTGCTCGTTTGTTTTCCAGCCCCTGGGTGCCAGTGACTACCTGGAAATGGCACGGCTCTTTGACACTGTATTCATTCGCCATGTTCCCATCCTGACACTGACCCTGAAGGACCAGGCCAGACGCTTCACCACCCTCATAGACAACTTCTATGACAACAAGGTGCTCCATCTATTTCACAAACTACATTTGGGCTAATAAATAGACCCCAAAAAAATACATCATATTCATATCACAGGTGCAACCAGGCTTTAAGAGAAAACTGTGTAGCAGCAATTTTCTGTTTTGTTTCATTAGTGTTAAAGGTACACATCAACTGAGAGGATGACGGGTCATTTTACAAATTAGTCCAAATTCAAACTGGGATATAATAATTAGATAATTTTCAGGATTTTTTGGCGAAGGTTTTAAAGCGCTGACATTAAATCTTGTTGCATGTCATTTCCCATCTCTCTCTCCCCTCAGTTCCTTCCATCTCTTTACTGTTGACTATACAATAAATGCATCAAATGTGAAGTACTTGATGACAGAAGTTAACACTGAAATTTAAATAGTAAATCACAACATTTCGCTACTGCGTAAAGTAATAATACCGTATTATATTACCAACCCATTCAATACAGCATTAAGTTGAGCGCCAAACTCATATTGGCTTACTTCCCATGCACTGTAATTTTATCAATCAATTATTTATTCTGTCGAAGAGGAAATTTTATTTAGTTTAAAAAAAGAAGTCAATAAGAACTTAAATCTTGTCAGGGATGCAATAAAACACATTAAAATAAACAGAAGTGTAAGTACTGGCATTTTAAGGAGGTAATGAATGAATGAATGGTTAACTGCTCTCATTTAATATTGATCACAGGAAACAGACACATAATCATTCATAAAATAGGAACTAACCTCTATCAATAAACTGGACATTCCCTCCGTGTCCCAGGTGAGAGTGGTGCTGCTGGCGGCTTCTCCTTTAGACGGGCTGTTTGTCCACAGTGGAGGGGACGATGAGAGGGACAGACAACTGCTGGATGACCTGGGCCTCAGCGGGGTAAAATCCTACCTGCTTCAACAGAACATGACAAGTTAAAACAGCAGGAAAACCACCATCTCCTAACAGCAGCGAATGAATGCTGTTCCCAAAATAATTGTAAAGAATCACATCTTTGATTTTACCTTATAGTAGGCTGCCCCTCAATAAGGACAAAAATCTGTGGGTTGTTTATGAGTTGTTATTTTATTAGTGTTGGAATTACAAACTTGTTAAAGGGGCTTTGAAGAATTACAATAATATTGACGTAGCAGATGGTGGTTAATATTTGATGAAAAGAAGTACATTGTTTAATCATTTAAATTTAAACCCAACTACAATTACTAACGTATATTTCATGGGACTCTATATCACTTCATGTATTCATTTGCTTTTTTGGACTTGATACCAATAATTGTTTATGTGTTGAAATGTAAGGGAAGATGTTATTTTTTTTTAATTGCTGCTTTTTAAGGTTTTTTTCAAGATAAAGTTTTATTATTATTTTTCATGTTTTTTGCGTTTTCTGAGACTTTGTGAGTGTGAACATGGCATTTCTGAAAAAGAGGGTCTTGCGCTCACACAGATTGATTCTGCATTCCCAGGAATCAAATCTGGTCTTAATCATGTTTCTCAAACTTCTCTTGTTCTCAGTTACTTAACTAATTTAAATTGGATTTGAGTGTATCATTTGCTAACCCTGGTGTTTGTTCAGGAGGCAGCGGAGCACCTGACTCTGTTCACCGCCGAGGAGGAGATCTTTGCCTTCCAAAGGACCGTCTCCAGACTGATGGAGATGCAAACAGAGTCCTACTGGATGAAGAGGGACCGCAGTCACAGCAACAAACACATGACCACCTAACATCCACAGCTGACTGCTTGATGATCAGATATACTTCCAGACAGCACAGTACCTCACTAACTACTGACACTACACAACAGAAGTTCCTACTTAGCAATACTGGAAATACTCCAATATATCCAAGAAAGACCTGATATCCAAAGTAAATACACTGTATAACAAAACCAGATACCGGTTTTCAATTAGGATCTGACTTACCTTTATCGTATGCATGTGTGTTATATCATTTTACTGTTTGCTCAGCTGTTGAGAGGTATGCTCTCTCCCCCTTGTGGACAATTTATTTTAAAGAATATGGAAACCTCTCTAACATGTGTGAAACAGAAGGGAAAAAGGTGTTCACTCCAGAGAGAGGAAGAGGGCCAAGTGTCCCTCAGCGTAGTTGTAAATCGCCCTCTAGTGGGTGAAGTGGGTTCAATATTCTCAGGCTGTTCCTGTTTTTGTGTAACAATATCAGTCTCTGTAAATGTCAACCGTATAAAAACCTGGTATTAATTTAAAATGTCATGCGTGATTTTAATCCATGCATTCTATCCATCAAGCTAAGTGATAGTAACAGGATTGGCATGGATGTATTTCAGGTCGGGATTCTTAATCATATCAAGTGAACTAGTTGTCTTGCATAATTACATGAAAAAGCATGCACAACTGCGGTAAAACACTTCAATATAATAAAATTGTCAACACAAACTATTGTGAAGGGGGTTTGAACTCTTGAATCCAGATTTTCCAAGCAGTAGTGTCACGCAGGTGTGTAAATTAGATCAACAGTATACAAATATGATTTAAAATGCAAAAATTAAATTTAAAAAGGAAAGACACAAAAACATCCCATCAGATGAAGAATGTAGCAGTTTATGTTCAAAAGGTAACAAAATGTGAAAGAACATGACAAATGTTTTTTTTTGTCGCATTTTTAACGTTTTGTCAGTTTTTGCATATTCAATTGTTTTTTTTTAACTTTTTTTGTCAATGTGCGGACATTTTTGTTGTGACATGCGGCCAAAATAAATGTATTGTGGGGTCCGTGCAAAAATGTTTTAGATTGAACAATTTGATATGGTATATTTATTTCTGTAGTTGAGTTTTTTCATGATTCTCACACTTTTTTCATATTAAAAACTAACATTGTCTCTTCTGAAATTAAAGCTTTAGTATAACATAAAAGGGTAATCTCAATTTTGGTAGATAAACTATAAAAACCTTTTTCCTTTGTTCCATCTATATTTTAGTAACAAAAGGGAAGATAGACATTTTTTTCTGTTGTTTTTGAACTAAATCCTGTGTGCCTGTAGGTGGCAGCAGAGGGCAACCAATTGCTACAAGGTTTGTTATTGCGTCCATCTAAGGATGAGGTCATTCTGGTGCACCACTCCAGCCTGGCCCAGCCCGCCCTGACAACTGAACAGTGAGCAGCACCTACAGTATCCAAACCAAGAGTGTTATATAAGATACTGTGTTTGTACCAAGCAGCAGATATACAAAAACACCAGAGTAAATCTCATTATCCTTATATATCCTTAAGGGACTGTGTGCGTGTGCATGTGTACATATGCATGCACATGACGTGCCATTAAAAAGCATTTCAAGTCAGCAGCAAGGCTCATAGTCTATCCCACCATAACTCTCAATTAAAGAAAAATCAATCACGCCCTATGCCAAGGCCCCTAATCCAATCAGAGCATTATGTTGTTTAGGGGAAACATCAGGCACAAACAGAGATGGCCGCTCCACTTTGTGATTGTCTTAATTGGATGATTCCTGCTGGCTTAGAGAAGTGGTTGGAGTCTCCACCCTCTCTGGAACACAGTCTAGATACCCTATGGTGATGGAGAGAAGATGAGAAACTGTTCGCCCTTTGTCTCTTTCTCAATTTCTTATCAGTTAAAGGAACAGAAATGGATTCAAAATAGCCAGGACTATTATACATTTTGCTTTTACATTCAATTTAGGCGGAAACAGTGATGAAATCAAGTTTTGAGAGAGTGAAGTTGACAATACCAGTGTGTTAAATACTTGAATGGAACTCTTATATGTTGCTCCAAGCTGAAATAGGTTTTAGAGTGAGATGAAGAAGAGAAAAAAAAAGTATATAATAATGTTTGCGCACTTGTGTGAGTGAATGGATGTAACATGGTGCAACACTATTGTGGCCCTCAAAGGAACATCTAGGGTGAAGCAGCCTTATCTTGGTGCAGAATAAATTGGCCCAATGCCAGACATAGTGCAGTAGGGTATTGCAGAGACACGTCTCACACTTTTGTTCCACTTGACATAAATAAACACGTTAAACTTTGTCATGAAAGCCAATGTTAGGGTTTATACAAAGAAACCTAAAAGCATCCAAACTGTCTATAGTGTTAGGAAAAATAACGGTGAGCTCAATGGGATGCACTCAATAATCAAATGCTAGTGTTCTTGAGGAAAATAGGTTGAAATCTTGAAAAAGAAAACCAAAACAATTTACTTCAGGCATGAGACTGAAGCAATGTTTTTGTGTGGAGTTACATGGCTTGGTCATGAGACAATCAAATTAAATTAAAATGGTTTCACCCTTTGCAGGTCATCTTATAATGGGTTACACTAAAGCAAATGCAATGCTTTACCGAATGATGACCAATAGCAAAATATCAAATGTACTTAAATCTATCTTTAATTTTACTAAAAATGTACTCAATTCAGATATTCCAAAGGTTTAGCATTGTATAAAGTAATTTGAAGATAGAAAAATATCTCTGTCTTATACAGTTGGCTTCATACAGTATTGCACACACTCAGACACCCTAACCTTCTCGTGTGCATCCAGTGAGCAGTTAACTATAGTTCTCTGCAGGAGGCAAACTGCTGAATCAGGTATTCTCTTTGATGTGAAGGGAACAAAAACCATCACACAATATGTGGTACGTTTACAGACTATCTGCCTGTAATCCTTTACAGTACTGACTCCAGACTGCTGCTATAAATTAGCGTGTGTGTGTGCTGTACCAACCTGTCTGGTTAAATGTGTTTCAATGAACAAACACAGTTAAACAATAATGTCTGACCTTTTCAGAGAGCATGTGTGTCTGCTTGGTGACTGTGAGAACTGTGACGGAGATCCTCCCCCCGAAAAAACGCAGGCATAATGTATACATATTTATAGTTACGTTTTAGCAGAGAATAAACTTCAATATGATCCATGTAATTCTTGCCCAAAACGATAACAATATCCTATATAGGGAATACTATTTTATTGTAATGTCAAATCCAATATGCATTTAAATACCATTATATGCAAACAATAAGTCCATGCAGTAAAACTGAAGTGATATCTTCTTATGGTCAGCTGTGAACGCGCATTCCTGCACAGAAATCGCGAGCACGCGCAGCTGGACGCGCACCTTGCACGGCAGTCAGCCCTGGAAACAAAGAAGACGCAGACGAGGCTGTTTTGATCCGGAGGAGGAGGAGAAGGTGGAGGAAGAGGAGGGAGGTCCAGATCATCACATACAGGATGGAGAACCATCTAGGAATTCTCTCCTTATCTCTGGCTAATAAACGGGATGACGTCATCCTGCACGAGGTTGAACGGGCTCCAGAAAGGGGCGTGGCCTACGCGCCGTGACAGACGTGATTGACAACCTGGTCCGCTGTTTAAATGCCGTTCCAATGAAGCAACAAGCGGATATTGGATGTTAAAGCTCCATGATATTATGTTTCAAATGGTTTCATTGTGAAGCACCATCATGTCAATAACATAGCCTATAATTTAATGTAACGATTTCATATAATATAGGTTATATATCATTTCTATAAACCTAAAACTACAAAAGCCTACAAACTAAACATTTTGTACAAATGTCCTTCTGAAACATAGATTAATATTGTATTGTTATATTTGTCAGTAAGTTTATGTTGATATTATGTTTCAACTCTTATTTATAATAGTGTTATTTATAATATTTCTAAGGTGGTTTGAATTACTGAGGTGACACTTTTGATTAGATCTGCAAAAACCTCATTGCGCACATTATTCTTTATCTGTCTTTTTGAAGCCACAATTTAGTTCTCCAACACTGCATTGCTTTTTAAGAAACCTGCTTTAGAGGTGAAACAATTAGGCCAGGTTATTAGTGATGGATAATCAGCTAATAATTTAGTCTTTTTTTAAGAAAAATGTCCAAAACTCAAACCCAAAGTTGTTGTTTTCTGTCAAATGTGATAATTTGCTAGTTGTCTTTGTCTTCTACGATATTAAACTAAATATATTTTCATTTAGGACTGTTGGTTGGAAAAAGAAAAAGCAATTTGAATATGCCAACTTGGGCTCAAGGAAACTAAAATTGATTATTTTCGCATTACATCAATTGATAATAGGAGAACATTTTAGTTACAGCCTTTCAGCACTTTCTTTTTTTAAAGTCACAATTTATGGACTTTAATCGTTCTCCCTTTCTTTTTCTTGTGTGTCCCTCTGTATTTCTGTGCCTGGCTGTCACCGACATGTCAGGACGTGTCCCAGGTTCCACCTGCGCACAGACAGCTCCGCGCTGTTGGACTGTAGTGTCTCTTTAAAAGGCGATTCCATGCACAGGATCCAGGGGGCTGGCCCTTGATCTATTTGCATGCGCGTGTTTGTGTATAATGTATGTGTGTAAGTGAGCGTGTGTGTGTTTGTGCAGCGCCGGAGAGCAAGTCGAGATACAGTAGTAACCCAGAGTGAGGTGGCAGTCTTATTCCACATCGACACTGACTTGTCCTGCATACAACCTATCTTTCTCTATATTGCAGCGCGGACTTGATGACTGAAAGAGGAAAGAGTCAAGATGGCATCTGAAAGTGGCCGTGGACAATCCGGGATCTAATCTATTCGGAATACATTGTGACTTTTTTTTTTTTTTTGGTACCACAGAGCACAAGTGACTAGCCACGCAAGGTATTTCATTTAAAGTGTTGAGAGCGGATTTATTTCCCACAGAGATGAGGTTTGAGCACTTCCTCCTCAGTCATTGATCTCCACTGGGTGGATTCAGACAAAGCCTTGCACCAAGACGGGATTTTGTGCAGAGCTCTTAATGATAAGCAAGTAGGGTTTATAATGAAGAATGCTCAGAGACGCGAATAGCTTCATTTATATCTGTTTTGTTATTTCTAATAAGTAGGTTTGCTTATTGTTGCTTCTTTAACAGAAACAGGTTAACCTACACACCCAGCCGCTGAATTGTACGTGTTAGGTTGTTATAACTTGGCTCTAACCGACGTGTTGTGTCTATTTGTTCTGTCTTCATGTCCTCAACAGGCGTTAATAACTAAGTTGCTCGTGGCCCCGTTAGGATTTCGCTGGTGTGGAATAGCAACAAAGGAGCGGAGCGCGCATTAATGGGACGCGACTTTGACAGCTCCTCATTTCTTGTCTTGTAACTTTATTACCTGGCAGTGGGGACGAGATTGTGACTGGAGTAAGAGATAATGGCTGACGCTCCTCTTTCCGACTTGGACGTGGTCATCGACCCGGACTTTGAGCCCAAGAAGCGGCCCAGATCTTGCACCTGGCCGCTGCCACGACCAGACTCGAACGCGGTGAAACCAGAGAGTAATGACACAGATATTATACCTGAGGAAGAGGATGATGAGGAAGACGATAATGCCACCCACACGGCCATCGGTGTCAATGGCTCTGGCTTGGCGACAGAGGACCAGAGCAGCAACAGCCCCGTGGCCGATGGAGCGCTCTCCTCCCCCGGCCAGGAGAGCGGAGGCTCCCCGCTCTCCGCACACTCCCCGACGGCCACCTCTGGCACGCTGGCCACCAGCAGCTTGGCTGCCCAGCAGACCCCGAGGAAAGCATCATCTCGCCGTAACGCCTGGGGGAATCTCTCCTACGCCGACCTGATAACCAAAGCCATTGAGAGCGCGCCGGACAAGAGACTGACACTGTCTCAAATTTATGACTGGATGGTGAGATCCATCCCCTACTTCAAAGACAAAGGCGACAGCAACAGCTCTGCGGGATGGAAGGTAAGCGTCGCCCCACTCACTCACTCACCCACCCACCCACCCAGCCCCCCTCCTTCCTCCATCAAAACAAAAACAAAAAGCATGTGGCTTGTAAACCCACCGACTTCCACACACACAGAATGACACACGCACACATGGCAGGCGCGGTTATACGAGCGTCTATTTGGAAAGTCTGTCTCTCATTATTCCTCTCATTAACATTATAATAGAAATTACAGATCAGTATAAAATACGTGGAGAAAATGAGAAAAAAAAAATCACATCAGGGAGGCATTTAAGATCATTAATCTCTTTAAGCAGCGTGGGGTTTGGTGACCTACACATAATTATCTCATAAATTGACCAAAACGTGACATGTTGCACTTATTACGGAGTTTTCATTGCAATTGCATCAGATGCATTTCCTTTGTCTTTTTCATTTAGACCTTTCTGATGAGTTATGTACATAGTATTCTTCTGACGTCACGTCACATGGCTGGAATTTATGCAAACAGAAACAGTGTAACCGGTTTGTCTAGAAACACTGTAGCCTATTTTGAGTTATGCAACACTCTACTACTCTCTGAGAAAAACAGTTTTACTGAGCAGCAGCTAGGATGTCTAAAATTTCCTTCGAGATGAATAAAGTATCTATCTATCTATCTATCCATCCATCCTGTCAATAGGACAAGGAGCTGGATAACAAAACCATTTCACAATACTGACGTGTGGAAAAGTTTGAATACTGAAACTTATCCTAAAGGCATTCAAAGAAAAAAACTGTGGCAGCCAAGACTCACAATAGTCTTTCTGTGGTTGTGAATAGTGAGATTATAGTCACATAATGTTTTATAATTGCTATTTTTATATTTAGAGGCACAATTTGCATCATGCTACTGTAACCACAGTGGCATTGCCCTGTTTTCCATTTGTTATGTAAACCTTGGCAGGGATCTATCTCATGGGTCAGGTAGGCAACTACCAATGTTGCTAATCCTGCGCCGGGGGAATTACATAACTACTGGGTCGCCATGAGTTTAGGTGAGCTGTTAAGGGTAAAGCTTTTTGTTAAAGGCAGCTATCTGGTCATCCATAAGACATATGGGACCCATGAAAAGAGACAGTTAAGGAATTAGGCGCAGAAGGTAAAAGAGCAGAGATTAATAACTTATTGAGGCCGAGGGACCAGTCCCGTGGGGCGTGGAGCCTATAGGCCATATTTTGTCAGGGCTTCTCAAGTTTTGCTATGTGATATGCTTCAGTAAAGAGCAAAGAGGGAGGTTGTGTGTGTAGGCCCACCAAGTCAAGGCCAGGTTCACCATCAACATGCAAGGCTGGTACTCCTGGAATTTCGAGCATGAGGGCCAGGCTGTCGGTGGTTTAGTGTTACGCATCGACTGTCAATAAATCTGCAGCTCACAGCCAATGCCTTTTTTAGCTTCTTACAAGAGAGTGTTTTCATTACAGACTTTAGTTGTTTCTTCTTCAAACACGGATTTGTGGCAACACGTATCACAAATAAGTGAATGGACTGTATTTATATAGCTCTTTTCTACTCTTAATGACTACTCAAAGCGCTTTACATGGTGCACCATTCACACACTGTGGCCGAGGCTGCCATACAAGGTGCAACCTGCTCATCAGATAAACACACATTTACACAGCAATGGGAGCAATTAGACACTTTGACATAGGACTGCAGGGCCAAGGATTGAACCCCCAACCTTCCAGTTGGTAGGGGATCACTCTAACACCTGAGCCACAGCCGCCTCTAAGTGCAGTTTAGATAAATCATATTTACGAAGACTTTTCCTTCGAAAGTAAATCTCATGAGCTCAGAACTGACAAGCAGGTTCCCGAGCATTAAGGCCTGAGCATGTCACAAGCTGCACTTATGTTTTAGTAAAAAACTGAAACCAAAGATAGCCTGCAGAGCCAGGTGTTCAGAAGACTACATCGGTACAGGCCCTTTTCCCGAGCGCCTTCCCTCTCCATTTCACTTTGAGACTCTTTGGTTTCACCTCCAGACAGAGCCGGGTTTGAACACCTACAGTTTGATGCAGCCATGGCACCTTTGTTGAGGAAATTTGCTGAGCAAATCCTAGTAACCCCCCTGGGTTTCTCTCCCAGGCTCCCACTTACGTCATTCTATTTCATGTATTTGTCAGTTAACCATTAGCCTTGGTAAAATTAGGCTAAGACAGCCAAGCACTAGAACATCTTTTATCACCGGAGATTGTCTTTAACCAAGAGAAGCCACTGCACAATCTTTTAATAGTAACCGAATGTTCGGTCATTGACTTGTTCTTACGCAATGAAGACCTCAGTGTACATAATGTCAAAAATAGTTTAACCTTTATTGATAAAATTTTATTTTTAAAGGCTAAGTATTGAACACGCTGTCAACAATCATCCAATGTCGGCTCAGGTTTAGGGCTGCAACTAATAATTATTTTCATTATTGAAATAATCTGTAGATTATTATCTTGATTAATCAACTAGTTGTTTGGTCTATAAAATGTCAGAAACTGGTGAAAAATGTTGAGGGTGTTTTCCGAAGCCCAAGATGACGTCGTCAAATGTCCTGTTTTGTTCACAACTCAAAGATGTTTGGTTTATTGTCATAGAGTAGTGAAGAAATCAGAAAATATTCACATTAAGAAGCTGGAATCAGCTTTTGAAACCGATTAATTATCAAAATAGTTGGCGATTAATAGAATAGTTTACAACTAATCGATCAATCGTTGCAGCTCTACACAGATTCATAATCTGTTAAGAGTATGTCAATTTAAGGGTTTTGGTGGCTTTTTTTTTTCAACTTTTTTTTTTTTTTTTTTTTTAAATACCAAACATTGTAACAGCACAGGCTGTGTTGTGGATGTGTGTAGTTTTCCAGCAGGAGATCTGTCCTAGATGGCCAGGTCCAAGACCAGAGCTGCTAAAATGAAAGAGAAGCTTTGGCAGGCCAGGGTAGTGACGGGCATCTCAAAATAGCACCTGTAAACACCTATAACACTCTGTGTGTGTGTGTGTGTGTGTGTGTGTGTGTGTGTGTGTGTGTGTGTGTGTGTGTGTGTGTGTGTGTGTGTGTGTGTGTGTGTGTGTGTGTGTGTGTGTGTGTGTGTGGCTGCACTGAACCTTGGGCTCTAGTGTTATTTAACCCGACTGTAACCAGCTCCCTGTTCCCAGCAGCTGCCCTTTACAGGCCTAGACCTGGTTATGTCACAATGACACTCCACACAAACAAACACACGCGTCTGATATTCTCATTTAAGGTTATGATGTGTTAATGGCCTGACTCACGTTCACAGTACATACAGTTCTTTTTACCTCCAATTAAAGGTGATCCTTAAAATTGTTAAACCTGGTACACATTCCCACAGAGACGGACATGCTCAGACATATATAGTGTATTCGCCGGTCATGTTCAGGCTTCTCACCATGGTACATGACAGTGAGCCTCTGCTGCAGGTCTTAATTTATATGTGAGTCAGAAATTAGCTTAACTCATTAGAATTCATCCATGAGATTACTTCGGGTCGCAACAAGTTGTGATTGTCAACAGGAAGTTGTTGTTTAACATTAGTACATTAGTCATTAGTGATTATGTCCTTGTTTAATTGATTGCTATTTGCAGGTACTTCATTTGCAGCTCAACCCATGAACCAGTGAGGTATGACCACAAGTCTTAAACACATCTTTTCTTATTTGATCTACCGCTTTACAAAGAGAGACCAAGAGGCAGAGGTTCATCCATGTCACAACCATCACACACACAGATACATACACAGAGGCGCGATGCTACTCTACGCACATTCCACCATCTTACTTTGTCTAGAGGCATATAGAAAGCAGGCCCTCATAAGCCCGCTGGGCATGTTGATTATCATTTTAATGGCTTAGCATTGAGAAAGTGTTGATTCATTTAGGCTGAAATAATTTATTCTTCCAATCACAGCAGGACGGTTTGACAAAAGAGAAGGGGCTGTGTAAAATAACAAAAAAACATTCATGCTTTCATTGGCTGTCCATCAATGAAGAGTGGGGTGAGCTTTAAGTGTGATAAGATCCTGCTGTCAGTTATGAATATCACTGCAAGACATGGCTACTGGTGGCTGAAATTTAAACTTGTAATCATCACCTTAGGTTTACACAAGATGACTGGCCATAAAGGAAATTCTTACAATACTGAAGAAAACACAAAAAAAGATAGGCTGTTTGCATGAATTTGTGTGTGCACTCAGGTACTCAGAACACAATCAGGAGGCCCTTCGGATGGAGCTGGCACATTACCAAGCTGGAGGAACTGAAGCAAAAAGGCAATAAAAAGGGGAGTTGAGGGGGTTGGGGGAAAAAGGGTGAAGACAGTAGAAGGAGGAGAAGGGAGAGAAGGTAGGGGGAGCTGAGGGAGTAAATTAACAAGCTCTGCTCTAAATTGGTGTATTACAACTGCCCTCTGGCTGTGATTACCAATGGAGGGGTTTGTGGGTGTGAGAGGCTAAAAGGGCGATGGGTTATGGGAACACACCAGCTCCAGACACCCCTCCAAGTCTGAATAGTGTGACCCTGAGCAGTCAGCCTCTGTGTGGAGGCAAACCCCCAGGCTCTGTTCTAGTTCCATTTCCAATCAATGAACACATTTTTCTTTAGATGCCAGAGGAGTATCTGTGCATCAATATTTTAAATCTGAAAATTGTGCAATGTCTGTACGTTTACTATGAAGCTCTAGCCAGCAGCCAGTTAGATTAGCTTAGCACAAAGACTGAAAACAGGGGGAACTAGCTAACCTGCTCTGTCTGCAGACAAAAACATCTGCCTGTCAGCACCTCCAAAGCTCACTAATGTACACACCATATCTTGTTTGTGTGATCTGCACAACAACATAAAAGTAACGTAAAAACTACAGTGGCCAGAGGTGTCAGCACATTCTCTTTTTTTCTTGATACCCCTTTATCATCTTTCTCTCTTTTTCACTACCCTACTGTCTGTCCATCTGTTTATCCGTGAAGTGGACTCATAATTTGTAAAATGTTCTGTCATAATTAGTCCAGGCATTGAAACGTGCAGATATACAATGATCTAGATCACTAATCTGTTTTGAAGTCTCCTGTGTGTCTGTGCATTCGTAGCTACAAGTAAGAAAAGCAGATTTTTTTTCTCTCTCATTAGTTTTCCAAGCATTTCCTTCGTAATCACCATGCCAACCATGTCACACTCCCTCCGCACGATCTGTTCTCCTCAAAGACACTTCTCAATTATTCAATGCGCTCGGGCTGAATTCAGATCACAGTATTAATTTTAAAGAGCCAGTTCTTGGCTAAAGGCTAACCCTCTTATACTGTTTCTGTCTCTTTTACATTACTAACTCCTCTTTTTCACACCCCTCTCTTCCCATTGCTCCCTCTCTCTCAAACCATCCCTCATTATTTTCCTGCCAGCTTCCTCATTTGTCTGGATGTAAAACTCTGTGGTGAGCAAAAAAGTAGCCAGCCGTTTGTAGCTTGCTCATGCTCCTCTGAAGCACAACTCTTGAAATCAGTTGTGGGCTCTAATTAATGGAGATAAATCTTGGGCTCTTGTTACACTCCATACTCCCTTGACTCTTTGTTTTTTTGTGGCCATCATGGCAACACTGCAGCATTGACACATTATGGCCAAGCTGTTGTTGTTTTGTGAAATATGCATATTGTAAAAGAAATCAATGGTCTTAAAACCTTGATGTGGTCCAGCTGGGCTGAGCTGTTTGCAGAAAGAGAGTCACAGTTTGAGACAGATCTTAGAAATAACTTACAATTGCTCTACTGTACATGGTGATGATAGTTAAGACCAGACGGGTCACAGGATTAATATGTTGAGTTTTGTGTGTATCTGAGTGTGACCGACACACGCACACAGCAAAAGAGAAACCAGCTGCCTGCTCATGACCTGTCTTTATAAGCATTTTAAAATATAAAGAATTATGTCTCGCACACTGATAATACACTAATCTTGGGGGCTAGTCTAGATTTAAGCTGAGATTTTGCCTCATGAACAGTACGTTTATGCTTTTGAAAGACACAAAGTAACTTAAATGAACCGTTTGAAAAATTGAGAAAGGTGCTTTTCTGTTGTCTTGCAGTTAGATGAGAAGAAACCAATCTCATGTCATAATGGTCAATATGAAGTGATAGCCTAGGAGGGGATAGCTTAGCAGACACAAGACTGGAAAACAGGTCTGTACAAAGGTACAGTATGTGCCCTCATAAAAGCACATGATGATTTTGTTACATTTGGATAGATTTAGGATAGTTGTATGCAATATTATGCTAAGCTAACTGGCTGCAGGCTGTAGCTTTATATGTACTTCTAACTAAACATAATTCCTTTTGTATTTTGAGGCAGCAGTGGAGAGGCAAATTAACTACATTAATAGTAATTGTGCTTCATTTCAAATCCAGTAAGCAAAATTCTGCAGGAATAATATCACATTTTGTATTATTCAGTTCATTGCTCTTGCTGAGGCTGTAATTTTCTGCAGCCCGCCTGATACAAAAAATGATAGGTGGAATTTTCCCAGAAGATAGACTTTAACTTCATTACTGTACAAAACTAGAACAGAACTATCATGTTTCAGTATCTTTTAAGAGCCTGTGAAATCACCAACATTTCTGACTCTCAAAGCACCCTCACACTGCAAAACAATTGCTAGTAGTTTACCCAACATGAGATTACACTCATCTTTTCCAACTGGTGCTGCGTGAAACTAGTGTTCGAGCCAGATAACCGCATCGAAGCACACTGCTGAATTTGCAAGAATTCAAAGCTGGTGGATGGAAATACTGGTAGGTAGGCAATAATGCATCGTATTTCCCTAGAAACACAAAACCAAAAAGAAAATGTAAAGGAAGTAGAAGTCTCTTTTTAACATTAAGGACAAACCCATAACATACCAGCTCAGTATGGGAGTGCAGAGGACTATGGTGGTTTCTCTGGAAGTTAGAACTAGTCTTTACCTGGAGCACCAGGCTAATCATCCCGGCTCCAGGCTTGCTCTTCTGTAGTTGACCTTGACTTTTGACCTCTTCGGAGAAAGATCATGGAAAACAAACAATTTTCTGTAGTCGGTTTGATAAATTACAAGAAGAAGAAAGTTTAAGTAATAGGGAGACTACTGAAATACCAGTCTGACTGGAAAATGATGTCGTTGACATGTTGCTCCAAGACATACTGTCTGTCTGCCACTAGAAAAATAAAGAAAGCATCTAGGATGGGGTCAAAGTGGGAGGCTCTGTGGTTTCAGGGTTGCTGGTTAGAGGTCACTGATCAACTGATCTCTAAAACTACTATATGTAAATTATTTTATGAGTTATGAGCAGCTTTAATAGTAAAGGGACTGAAGAATTACCAGCATTCTGTCTATCAGTGCTCACATGGCCCTGTGCTCCAGGGACTTTCTTCTGTTCTGTTACCTGTTTGTCTACATAGCAACTGATTGGGGGGGGGAACTCACATTTTGGGTGGCAGCTGATAACGGAGCGACCCACTGCAGATCTCTCTTCCCCCTTTTTTTTTACACACACACACACACACACACACACACACACACACACTTAAGCACACACATACAACAAGACTGCCCATAACAATTCTGGCCTTGCGTCTCAGTTTCTCAGATAACCACATTGCTGAAGTGGGCCCCTTGCCTCACGGCCACCTCCTCCTCTGTAATCGACTCTGCACCACCATACACACCATCATACCATACACACACCCACCATGTTTCTCCCAAGTCAACAATAGTGTATGTAACTTTCTGAGGCAGGAATTATTAAATAAAGGTGTTTATTTTGGTGGATGCAAAAACTGGTGAAGATCTGAGATCCCTCTCTGTCCTCTGTCATCATCCAAACTCAACAGTCAACAGCACATTGCAAATTTGACAAGATCATCTCTGAATTTGGCTCTACAGTGCGACTCTTGGCTTTTAAACTTTAATTTGTTTTCTTCTGAGCCTGTCTCTTTCAATTACACCACTCCACCTATCTGGAAACTCTGCAAAGGACAGGCTGAGCTATTGTTCCTGATTAACGTTTAATTGACTACAATAAAGCTTTCTGTGTCAGAGGAGGGAGGCAGAAGAAGAAGAAGAGAGGTGGGGGGCGGGGGTGAAAGTGATGTGCTTCTGACATATAATGGAGGAAATGTAAATCATAAAGGCTTTTTTCGGCATTTTTGCTTTTTTGGCTTATTCACAATAGAGATAAAGGGGGCGAAATCTAGTTCACACGGTAGAGCGGCCGCCCCATGTAGGCATAGTCCTTCAAAGCCGCCTGGTTTGAATAAATGCTTAATACTGTGGGAAACTGAGATGGACATTTTTCAGTGTTTTACTTCTCAGTTTCCCACAGTCCAAGGGGACCTCATCAAATGTCTTGTTTTGTCCGACCAACGATCCAAAACCCAAAAATATTCAGTTTCCAATGATACAGGAAAGCCCATTCTAACATTTGACAATCTGGAATCAACAATTAGCAAAACAGTTAATCAAAAAATATGTTTTCTTTCAAACAACAATGTTCTATGTTCAATGTTCTTAACAAAATCTTAAACTTTTGCTGCCACACAAGACTACGGTTGGGGATCGTTTGGATTTTTACAATTCCACTGCCAAACCAGTATTTTTAAAACAATTCCCATTCCTAAACCTATTTTCTTAAAACTGAAAAAATGACATTGATTGAAAATTTAAATAGAACATTATAGTATACTGAATAAGCAAACCTAAGTCACCTAACACACAATTACAGTTGCACTATTAACAAGTAACAACAAAATAAATGTTGAGTTGGTATGCTAACCAGAGCCCAAAGGGAAAATATAGCATTTTAAAAGTAGTCTACATTTACTGTAGCTAATGGTAGACTACAGAGAAAGTATGATATTTTTATGTCCATTTCGGAGCGACAGAGGGACAATATTTCAGTCGACACATTAAGTGGAACCAAAATGAGGAACCAAAATTTGCGTTCTAATCCAGTCCGATTCCTGTTGGTTGCGTAGGAACCGGTTCCATAGAACCAGGTTTCGGTAGCCAACCCTACACAAGACAGTTCAGAGGCTAGAACCGTCAAATTACTTACTTATTACTTAAACCCTTCCTTGATTATCAAAGGTTTCCTATTTATGGTTTTAACCTTTTTTTACACACTCTATTTAAAGTCCAGAGTTACAGGTAGAAGCTCTTCAACCACAGAGATGACACTCCCAGATTTGATAATCAAAGATTGAGAACGCCAGCCTGTCAGCCAGCTGTTCAACCCACAGGCTTTCCATCTGGACACACAGGATTCTCCGTCTCTTTGAAACCTTATAGGTCAGAGTCCCACATACAAAGCGTGTCAGTTTCTGGTAGGAATTACACAGCTTGAGATGTGTTTCTGTACACATGCTGGGCTCCAATGTTCCACATCCTGCATGCGTCATTAAAACTAAGGAATTCTGTTTTCTAGTTCCTTCTGGGCATCTGATAAGAGTTCCCATGATTTCCTATGGTGATTTATCTGCAAAAAATACTTTGTGTGTGTGAGTGTATTTATGATTTCCACATGTATCAAGGCTAACTGCGAGGGTACAGTGAAAACATGCAAGTGGTTGAATTTCAATTAGACTATTTGTCTTTCTCAAATCACTTTTTAAAAGCTGGAAACCATCTGCTCTGGGAACTTCAAGTTGAAAACAGGATCTGAGATCTATTGCATGCACTCATCTCTCATCTTTTGGTTTGGTCATGTGATACACTTTTCAGATTTTTCCGATCAATCCTAATGATTTTGTTGACTTTTACTCTAGTGTTAACATGATGTTGACATTGTTGTTTTGAGTAAAACGTCTCATCAAGTATTGGATGAATTGCCATGAAATTTGGTACTACATTCATGTTCCCTACAGCATGAATTATAATAACTTTGGTAAGTGATTTATGTTTAATCATAACTAAAGTGATGTGCTTCTGACATATAATGGAGGAAATGTAAATCATAAAGGCTTTTTTCGGCATTTTTGCTTTTTTGGCTTATTCACAATAGAGATAAAGGGGGCGAAATCTAGTTCACACGGTAAAGCGGCCGCCCCATGTAGGCATAGTCCTTCAAAGCCGCCTGGTTTGAATAAATGCTTAATACTGTGGGAAACTGAGATGGACATTTGCTACAGCATGAATTATAATAACTTTGGTAAGTGATTTATGTTTAATCTAGAACCATGATAAGTTAGAAATTTCAGCATTGGCATTTAGTTTAAAGCACCACTGTTCTTACAGTTTAAGTACAATTTTCACACCACGTGGTGTATTGAGCACATCACTCGGTGACCTGCAAAAGATGATTACTTAATCAAAAAAACAAATCCTGTTTGAAATATAAATGTATCCACCAATGAATAAATCATTTCCATCAAAACAAAAGGTTCCAGACACTGTACTCTAAACGTGTGATAGTTACCCACTGTGTGTCATTGTCCAACTGAACATCGGATATCCTCCCTTGCAAAGTAACGAAGGAAAAACTTTTGGCATGACGTTACCACCCCCTACAAAAATCTGCTGTGATATCCTCACCTATCTGTCTGCTACCTTTCGGTTGTGAGGATATTGTGTGGTGTCCCATATAGCCTAAGTCAATTTATCTGAAAACTTTTACAACTAAACCACATATCTTTTATATACCTAATACATATGTGACAGGTTATTGTGATTGCTGGATGCTCTATTTTGCATGTAGGGATTTAAACAATAAACATGTATAGTTGCATTTGAGTAATTTGATTCAATAGCAAATTAATGCAAAATAATTTGATTTGCAAGGCTTACTCGGTGCATTTTGTGCCAAAGCAATGACAAATGACTACAGTCATGTTAACAACAGACCTAATGTTCATATAAATAGTCATATAGTTTGACGAAGATTTAAAAAATCCAAGCAATGTTGGGTGATCTCACGTCTTGTTAACGTTCGAAGTATTGTCAAACAAAACACTCCCCCTCCTTTCTGTGCTCTAACCCCCCAACCCCCACCCCCAAATCCTTCTTGTTGGTTATTGGCTAGAACACTGTGTTTGGTGGTGCAGGTTGGCACAGTTTGTTTTTGTTGGCGTTCGTGGCGCCTGGGCTGTCTACAGAGACCACATTTTTTTAGTGTTTTCAGGGGACAGGCAGCTAGCAGATAGTGTGGAGAGGTTTGCTGTATGTGACAAAAAATATTGTAGTCTAAAAAACACGTGACATCGCATAGAGCACTTTTAATAGTCATTCGACGATTGTGCCAAAGTAGTTGAGAAAAAATGTAAGAACAGCCTCACAGACCCACAAGCACCTGTGGACCTGTCTCCAGCTGACCACTTGGGTAACTGCCACCATCACTTTCCATCATTACATCCACACTCTCGCCAGTCATGTTGGTGTTTGTGTGGGTAGTGGTGGAGATATTGCTGTCAGCAAAATCCAACATATCCGTCCATAGGGTAAAACCACGGACTGTGACTCAACACTTCGTCCAACTCCTCATAAAACGGGCAAGCTATAGAGCGTTGGCACGCTGTCGCCAAAACAATCACAATGTCCTGCATTGATGACATAGTTTCCTGTCACATCCTTGTTAGGGATGCATCAGGATGCATTTGTGTTTACACTACAGAAGATATGTGGTCAAATGTGTTCCAGAACAAAAATGGTTGAAATGATTAGATAACAATGCGTCTCGGTGGTTGTTTACACTTTTTCACTGTCCCATTGTGATCTTTGTGGTCTAAGTCTAGTAGAGAACTAGCTGATGCTTTGGAACATCCCTCAGATCTGTAGATACTAGATGGAAGTCAACTCTTTTCACAGATTAGGGTATTGACTTATAAGAGACGCTGTGGATACACCTGCAGATACAGGTCGATCTAAAAGCATGCCACTATGTGTTTGCTGACAGTGCTCAAACTAACTTGACCTTTAGCCAAGTCTTTTTTGGACAAGCTTGTTTTATTGGGAAAACCCTAGAAATGAAGAGCTGACAGAAGAATCTTGCACATGAATCTGAGGTTGAGACTGTGGAGTTAGTGAAAGCTCTGACTCTGGTGTCTTGGGTAGCCACATATCTACCTTAAGCTGATGAAGGGAAAGGTCCGAATTTGAATGTTGGCCCAGTAATCGAGAGAGAACGGTTTCTTTGGGACCTCTCACCCACAAACCTATAGTCCCAATTTGAATTTTGGCAGCCGGTGAGCTGGAAGCAATGCACCTCTTCCACCTTCTCCCACACATTCTGCTCTGTTGAAATTCAACATGAGTGACCAACAGCTTTCTGGATATGAAAGAGTGATTTTGCATTTGCAAATGGGACCCAGTGTAATAAGAGCACTCATGGATGCTTTTCTGGGCAGAGGTTAAAAAGGCATAAACCACTTTCTCAGAAGTAATTACTTAAGACTTTTCATGTTGAGCTGAATGTGCCCTATTTACCCAATAACGTTGGGCCTCATTCACCAATATCTTCCTAAGTTTTTTCTTAAATTTGTTCTTAAGAAAGTTCCTAAGAAAAGTCTACGTCTGATTCATGACGTGTTCTCAAACAGCAGAATTGTTCACAGGTGTGTTCTTAAAATGATGTAAAGCAAGTACCAGTGTATCTTGATTGGGAATTATATGAATGCAAAGAAAGTTACTTTATGAACTTGACTTGATTTGTTCATTATTTATTTATTTACTGCAAATAAATGTGTGACTCTTATTATTACACCATTCCTCCAAGTAACTAACTAAAAAACTACAAATCCCTGTCCTTACACCACAGCAATTAACTGAGATGTAACATTAACACTTTGCATAGACAAACAATCCACAGGTCATTGTTCTTGCGATAAAAACAGCGACAACATGCTAAGTGGGGTGTATGTTTACTCCCGCTCTATATACGCGGATAGATCAAAATGCGGACAGATAACACACCACTTGGGTTTAGAAAGTCGGTGTGTGTGTTTACACGAAATCATGGTACCATGTTTGGGGTGTGTGTGTCTGTTTTATTGCTTATGGGGGCATGAAATCGATCCAAATGGCACATTGGGCACAGCTCTACCCAGACACAGAGCCTTCCTCTCTGCTTTAGACGCTCCCCCTTAGCCCTGTGTGGCGGTGTGTTTGTAGTCATTATGGGTGCATGCATGTGTGATTCCTCAACTTGTAGCTCATCCCTCTGTTCCCAAAGTGACCTTCATCCCAACCAGCTAGCCATCTGTCCATCAATCACTTAGTCCCTCTGTTCTGCTGAGGAGAGTAACCGATACCCAGATACACTGACCTTAGGACCTGTAGGGTCTCAAAATGTCTACACGGCCAGAACAGAATGCTGAATACACACATGCACATTTTGGGGGGAAAAAGGATGAAACTGTATACATACTGTATGTACCATGCATTTACACACAATAAACTGCAGTAATACACATTAAAGCACACAACCATGGAGACATTCTCTTGTGCACGTTTCTTAGTTTCATCCTCGGCATCAGGCATTTGAATATAGAGGGGCCCCTGTGTGTAGACAGCAATAAAGGCTTTATATGTTTGTGTGTGTGTGTGTGTGTGTGTGTTTTACTATACACATAGGGGGCTGGGCTAATGCAGGGGAAAGTCCTGTCTTCAGCTGTTGTTGTACATTTTCCCCCAGAGAGATCCTTAGTTTCCCTTACAGCCAACTTTCTCTCCACCTTTCCTTTCTGGAAGAAGCCTTCGTGTCACCGTGACGTGTGAGCTCTCAAAGCAAAGAGTTCTCTTCTCTATCTCTACAGTTCTACTGTCATTCCCTCATCATATTGGTGGCGGGGGGACGGGTACGTACAGTGTTGGCGCTTATGGGATCATGCTGGATAGTTAAGCAAGCAGGCAGTATAACACTGGTTCTATCTATGTAAAAGACTACACATACACGTGAGTGTAGCCTGGGATAATCAAAGGGATAAAAGAAATCTTCCCTTCAACACAGTTTTGAAAAACAACTATCATGGCTATTCCTTACATCTCTGAGAGCATTTAGTCTTTTAGTGTTGTTTTTTGAAGCATCAGTGCTTCATAATCTTGAGAATAAGCATACAGAAGGAGATCATTTTACACAGAACAAAATGCATTGCAACCAAAAGCCATCATGCATTTTGAGCAAAGGTCACCTTCTCTCAACTCTTTTTGTTTATCACTATCACTATCTACACCTGCGGCGGAAAGTTCAGACACTCTTTTTTTCGATTGTCCAAATGCATCATGGGAAATTTATGAAATAATCAACTTAAACAGAAGTAGAAATATCTGCAATAAGGCTAAGCTGATATCAGTCATTGTATTGGCTTTGATGATTTACTGAAGTGCATTAGCAGCCTCCACTCTGAAATGCAGAATGCATTATTTTTGCCCCATTACATTCTTAGCATCAACTGTTAAAGCAACATAGAGAACTTTTTGTGACTTAAAATCATGTTTTCAAAATCGTTTCAGTAGTTCATTAACACATAACATGGTAAACGGCACTTCTGCATTCACTTTGCGGTTCTCTACGGGCAATAACCGCACTATGCAAGTTTGCCAGATCGGGTAACAGATCTCTAGTTTGAATGAGACATAATGGGTCAATACCGCTTCCAAACTGTAGGGGTACTGAAGCGGGAAAAGTTTTCTAGTTGCTTTAAGGCCTGGGTATCCTTGGAAATTACTAGTTTGTGAATCAAGTGTTGTCCGTCCCGGTGTTTATAGCTGTTTCACCTGGCGACACCTGAAGGCAGGGCAAAAAGTCTGCCACATAAAGAAGTAAGACACTGAACACTATAACATGCCTCAGTGAGTCCCCACATCCTTGTGGCACTGTAAGAGCGCTCTGTTATGGTGCCATATTCAGACTGGAGGGTCAGAGCAGCCCTCCACCCCTCTCACTTTCACAGTACAGTCTAATTATCCTGGACACCTCACTCTGGAGAGGCCTTAGCGGGTTAAGTGCTGTTCGTTTTTTTGTTTCAGATAGACGGGTCAATATTAGTCAAGGAATCCATTTCCATATGAGCACTTGAGTAAATGCGTGCATTATTCATGAAGACCCATCACCCCTGATAGGCTCAGCTGTCCACTGAAAAGGGACACACACACACACACACACCATGTATGGACCAACAGTGTAAGCCAGACCCCTGTGCTGACCACTGTATCCTTGGGGATGGATTATCATTGTGCAGTGACATCACTGTGTGGTTGAAA
Organism: Etheostoma cragini; assembly: GCF_013103735.1. Lineage (NCBI taxonomy): Eukaryota > Metazoa > Chordata > Actinopteri > Perciformes > Percidae > Etheostoma > Etheostoma cragini. Next base: position 8,805,588 of record NC_048424.1, read on the forward strand.
GGCTTTTAGTCTGATTAATGAAGTGTGTGAGTGAGAGAAAGAGAGAGAGAGTGTTTTGAATATGTGACTATATGTACAATATATATATATCTCATATGTGGTTTAACTTAACTGCAAGCATGAGTGTGCATGTTTAACCGTGTTTGTCTCTGCACACCCAATGATTCAAATCCCATCTTGACCCTGGGCACCATATTAGAGCTTTTTGTCTTCCCTCTACTTCCAATAATCCATAATTTCCAGAGTGTTGGCTCTGTTGTGGGAGCTGTTGAAGCCTCCATCTCTTTAAATATGGGTTAGTGTGCCTCAGGCTGCACCTCCCCGCTGCCCCCTCTTTTTCCTTCAGTTTGCCTTTCTTGGCTTTTTTATTGTCTCGCTTTTGAGACTCCTTTCCTCCTTTCCGTTTGATGCATCCACAGCAATATGATGGCACTTAAACGAAAAGAATAGAAATGCATTATCTGTATTAGAATAATAAAAATAAATGCTTATGTAAGGTTTTCTCTTAGTGCCTGCAGTTAGTTGCATGCAGGTTGAACTTTCCATTGTGCTTGGTGCCAGGGATGCCCTCATCCTCTCTGTGGTGGCATTATGCGGTCAAAGGTGTGTGTGTATGTGTATAAGAGTCGTGCACATGTAGAATGTTCACATTGTGTGTAGTTTGGGGTCTGTGTGTGTTTGGACAAGAGTTCTCTCAGCATCTCTGTCTTCAGGCTGTGTTTAGATGAGCTCAGTGTTTCTCTTGTCAGTCTCAGTCACAGACATCTACAGTAAATCTTGTAACATTTTATTGGTGGTTTTATTTGGCACAAAGTCCACCTACATATGTGGTTTCATTGTATTTGTACAAGATTAATAAGTACAGATAATAAAAACATCTAATGCAGTAACAGCTTTTGCATATACACTGTACATATCATGCAGTCATGAGGTTTAGCAGCTAATGTAGTCACAAGGTGTATAACTACTAAAAATGGACAGCGCAGCAAGTCATTTCAACGGTGCTGAATAAAAACCACAACGCCCTTATACAGGTGACTGTTGAGAAATTCAGCATATTTAAAGTTTAATTACAGCTTTGAACTGACTTTCATGCAAGTCAGTTAACACCTGTCATTAGAATGCATCTCCACGTGCGTCTTGAGTGACCACTTTTGATCCGGTGTTTACCATGCATAGTCTGCCAGAAATTAAAAGAAGAAGAAGAATATATATATATATTTATATTTATATATATATATATATATATATATATATATATATATATTCTTCTTCTGGGCTTTTGGACATTGTGGCAAAAAGCCATCTCACATGATTTGAGTACGCTTTTGCAGACAATGTCATTTTTGTAGGCAGTCCTTCACTGTGGCCCGGGACACACTCAAACACACACTGCTAAAAGAATGTGGCCCAGTCCTCAGTGTGTCTTTGGTGCATTGACACCTGTACACGAATTACCCAAGACACATGTTTGTGCCAGGTGTGAACAGGCCCTCTAACATGTAAATGTTGATGATTATTTGTCAGTTGCCAATGGGGGTGCACAGTCGTGACGCAATTGTCGCAGGACGCCGTAGCTTACAAACAAACTGTGTAATGACAGCAGGAATGTTTTCAGCTACATTGGAGAGGAATGATTGACGATTTGAAAAACATGGATATGTGGAAAGACGTTGAGGAGCGGGACACAGGGGCAGGAACATAGCGTATGCATAACAAGGCTAACTTTACTAAATGAGAGAGCCATTCACTGAAACGGGTCACAAACAAATTGAAGTTCATGACCACAACAAAAAATGGAGTGGTGTTGGGCGGGTGGACTGGCAGTACTACAATCTGTGCAACAGTAATTTCAGACACACTGCTCTCGCTAATTTGAACCAGCTCTTCAGCTCAGGTCATAACAACTTTTACGTTAAATTGCATGATTTTTTTTTTCCTGTAGAATTTTGAGGATGCTGTCTAAATGTTACAACCACAGTCCAGCAGTACAATCTAAAAAAAAAGTAATTTTACTACCCCTTTCCAGCATGTGAGTAATTGGTATGCATTGTCCCAGGTTGTGACCCAGGTTGTCTCTGTCATTACCAGGGATCTCCCTCTGTTAACTAGCTTGGTTTGAATTGACAAAAGAAGAGTTGAACACTGGTCAGATAACCCTCGACTGACCCTGGTCATTGTTCTGAGAGATAAATAGAGAGCGAGAAGGTGGGGCACATACTTCTCAGGCTCAGAAAAGGCCAGACTGGGCCTTGGGCAGGGAAAGGAGCAAGGACAAATATGGAGCACTAATCCACTCTTTAACATTAGCCAGTATTAGCCTTCATCTGTCTGTAGTTGTAGTGCCATAAGACACTGAGGCTGAGAGCAAACAAGGAAGGAAAAAACATTTGTGTCTGAGCCACATTTTGCCTCCACGCTTTGCCTTTCTATTTTTTGTCTCTCTGCCTCACTCCCTTCTGTCTCTTTCTTTTGCTCATTTTCTGTGACTATCATCTGTCAAGCTCACCCTTTCTCTCTCTCTCTCTCTCTGTCTCTCATTCTCTCTGCCCCTGTATGATTACTGAAAACTGTATGGAGACAGTGCAAGAGCTCTGCGGAGAGCGGCCAATGCCATTGGCTGACTGGCACTCCACCCCCACTCGTGATTGGCCGCAGGCCTTAACTTAAGATTCAATCAGCTGGGTGGAAGTGTATGTAGGTCAGTGTGTAGCGATGTGAGCCTTTACTCTCTATCTGTTCCCCTCCTCCACCACCTCAACCGGCTGTGTTAATTGGCCTCGTTCCAACTTTCAAACCCAGAGAGACTTGAGGCAAGAGAGGCAAGAGAGGAAAGGGGGAATAAAGCAGGAGGTTAAAAGAGGAAGAGACGACAAGGAAGAAAAGGAAGAGGGCAGAGGAACGTAGGTGGGGGAAGGGAAGGATTTAACATGGCGTGCCCTGTTGCACTCAACAGTGCAATAGTACAGTGTGTAGGTCTCTCTCTCACACACACACGCTCTATTGAACACGCTGGTGAACACAGCAGTGCATTATATTTATTTTCTCTCTGTTTGACTGTGAGAAAAGATGAGGGAGAGAGGGAAAGAGACAATATAGTATCATGAATAAAGGGTGGAATGAAATAAGGAAAATAGATAAGGATGCTGGCTTGATTTTCAAACCCTTTGTTCTACCCAGTTTAAACCGTGAGTTTCCCCCGCTGCTGGCTCTTCATCCAGACGATCAGACTAGATCACAGGGCATCCTCACAGACTTGTGGACCACAAATGACTTAGAAAGAGGATTGTTTGGTTATCTAATCTGCTTGGTTGTGACTTTGTGGACACTGTATACCCATTAATACACACACCAATTCTGCCACAGCTACCCCACACGCCCTATTCTAGCTTTTAAAGTGTGTCCGCTCTCCAAAGATAAACTTGCTTGACTACACCAGTGAATAATTTACGGTAACCCGAATTCTTCTACAGTGCTTACTCTACCCCTAAGTGCTCCCACGCAGACACAGAAACACACACATACAAGCACCCCCTGTAAGTGGTGGTCCCTAGGCGTTGCCTATAGTAGGCTAACCCAGATAAGCAGACTGTGAAAAGCAGACAAAATAAAGTCTTGTACACTTCACTTTACTACTCCCTCTGCAGCCGTGTCTGTCTGCATACTTCACAATAAAAGCCCCCAGCAGCAGTTTGTGTTCTCTGTAGCCCTCCCTTTCCACATCTGTCTGTAGCTCTATCTACACATCACAGCCTTTTACTCCAACTTTGCATTTCTTACATTAGCACTCATTGCATTTTAGACGTAGCCCTGCCCACACAAAGTAATTCCTGCCTGTCTGACTTTCTCGGTTTCCTTTTTTAAATCGTGTCTCTCCTGTCTCTCTTCTTCTCACTCTGCCCTAGCTTTGAACTTATTATGGCGGATGTAGACGACTCTTCCCCACCCACCCACAACTATGCACACATGCACAAAACCACACAACTTAACCTGACTTCACCCTCTTACTCACCCAGCTACTGACCCACTTACTGTGGAATAGAGCACCAGACAGCAGAGCAGGCTTTTTACTTCAGGGCACTCTGGGAAAACTAAGCTAAAAAGACCACACAACACACACACACACACACACACACACACACACACACACACACACACACACACACACACACACACACACACACACACACACGCTTGCTCAGAGTCTGATCATGCAGACGATGGAACGTAAAGTCTACTTTGGTGCCATCAAGTAATCCTATACTGGTTGGTACTGAGATGTCATCACTTGACACATCACCATACCATAAAATGCAGACAGTCACATCTGCTTTATTATATTTGTGAGGACCTTTCTTTGAATATACTATAATCTCTGGTTTCTGCTATTTGAATAGTTCAGCATTATTTTTGGAAATTCATACTCATTTGCTTTCATGCGGAGAGTTAGAAGAGAAGACAATCTCATTCACTCCATTCGTTATGTAAATAAAAGTGGGGGAACAGTTAGCCTAGCTCTGTCCAAAAGTAACAAGATCCGCCTATCAGGGTCTCTTAAAATCTCAAAAAAACATATCCTGTTGTTTAATCCGTACACAAACCAAAGTGTAAAAACACAAGTATGTGGTTGGATGGAGGTTGTGTACCGGACTATTTCTTAGCAGTGACTTCCTGCAGTCTTGTTATCAAAGTAACACTTTGTATTAAACAGACAGATATGAGAGTGGTATCAATCTTCTTAACTAATTCTCTATAAGAAAGCAATTGAGAGTATTTTTCAAATTGTCAAACTATTTGTTTAATTACTAGCTACTTTTTAGCCCAAGTGTAAAGGATATAATTCAATATATAGCAACAGTCATAGAAACACACACACAATGTAATATATAGACTTTGACCACACTTTGATCATTATGCAACATGCTGAGGACAATGCAGCACAGTCATACAACACGCAACAGCACAGAATATTTATTTTCATAGATTTAATTCCATAGACCGCAAGACACACAGACATCATCTGTTTTTTATGTTACAACACAGGGTCAGAGCTACAGCCAGTTCAGCTCTTTCTTTTACCCCAATCTTGTGACCAGTGAAGCTACCAACAGACCAACCAACTAATGTAACATCACAACTTCCCTTTTCCATTGGTTATTTCAGTCACTTTGAGGCTGGCGGCTGCTGACTGCACGTTTCGCACCATAGTGACTGGGGCGAGGTCAACACGTGAAATCAGACGGGTTAAAAGTCAAGACAAGTTAAATTTTGCTCTGACATTGCACATTGGACACTAAAGCTGTCAGTCTTCCTATAAAAACCATTCGTATTCCATTTACTCTTTTTTGTAAAGCTACAGCAGTCAGTGTTTTATCTTTGCCGCAAATACAAACTAAATCACCTGATTAATGCAACATAATCCCGTCTCCCGGCCATTTCCCACCGCAGAAAGCTGCAACCAGCCAGGCTAAAGCTAATATAGTTAGCCTAAAGAAACAAGGGGTCCGTCTGTCCGAACTAATGTTACGGTTCGGAGCTGTGACGCTGGAAACCTAACGCTAATCTACTACAGAAGTCTGTGTCTGATCTAATGTAATTTACACAGATTTAATTTTTCTTGGATACACAGAGTTTGGTGCTAGTGCGCGTGACATGCAGGTCTGATCAATTTATCAAACTAACAAGCTGGCCCCGCTAGTCGACCACAAGCTGAAATTTAGAGAAAGAAACATGCAGTCACTCCACTGTTATGTGGGCCATTTCAGTAGCTGTACTCACTAACATTGTTGTGGAAACCCACTAAGCATTGAAACTAATTACAAACTACCTGCATTACTTCAAAGACTAAGTCACTCCTCTAGTAAACCATTCAACAATAAAATCATTGAGACAATTCTACAAAGCAGACTGGGTAATAACAATTTCTGTCGATGTGGTCGGGCCCGGCCGCAGCCTGTCACTCCTCTCTGTACTGACGTTACTCAGTAGGTAGGGTTAGCTCACAATGCCTTGGGTTTCTCACTCCCGTAACTCATTGTTCATCAGACGTGACATGAGAAGAGGGAGATTAGCTAACATAAGCCAACCTATTTATAAAATAAATTACATTCTAATAGTAATTTCAACATTCGAATAGTATTGATTTTTTTACTATTCAAATTATGTTGAATTGGACACCTGAACCCACTTTTTCTTGTACAGTCTGCAGCATGTTCTGTACTTCACATATGTTGTCTGAACTTGTTGCGTGACCAGCATCCATGAACAAGACGTGCGTTTGGGTCAAAGTGCTGTCAATCAGCTTAGAGGTGAGGTTTAACCAGAAGCATTTGCAGGCTTGCTTTTATCAGCATGTGGAAGCTGTGCTTCTGAGACTCCTATCAGAAAAAAGCCTGCTTGCCTGAAAAGCCTGTCAGCTCTTTCTTTTTCTCTTGCTTTTTTCATCCACTCTTCCTTTCTTCTTCCCCTTTTTTTTACCCTCTTCAGTTTACAAGGCCTTCGCACACAAGCTGCAAAGGCTTAGCAGACACACCCCTTTCAGAAGCACTGCGTGTGTGTGTGTGTGTGTGTGTGTGTGTGTGTGTGTGTGTGTGTGTGTGTGAAGATTTGAACATTCAAAATCTCACACTTACTACCCACTCTGCCTCCTCGGAGAAAAGAAAGTGAAGTAGGAAAAACAAAAGGAAAGGTGGAAAGAAGAGAGTGGGTTGGAAAGGAGAGGTAGATTGACTGATTGCTGCTCACCAACACAGAGAGGAAGAAAGAGCGAGGGAGCAGAGTTTTGGCCTGTAGCCAGCTAGTGCCACCATACAGCTTTTGTGCAGAGAGTTGACTTAGAAAGGACCTTTCAGAGAGGGAAAGAAAAGAGTGGTAGATGACAGAAAATACTAAATACTGGGGCAATGAGAGGATGTCAGAGCAAGAGGAGAAACGGCAAAAATAGGAGAAATAATCACAAAAGACAGCTGTAAGGGAGAGGACAGACAGATAATGAGAAAGGAGAAAAATGAGGAAAAATGAGGAAAAAGGAGGAGGGCTTAAAACAGATGATAGAGACTCGTTTATGAGCCTGTACTGTAGATTAAAGAGATCAGGCCACAGATACACCATTCTATCCCTGTCTTGATCCCTCTTTACCCTCCCACAAACTCAGTCTAGCCTTGCAAAGAAACTGTTTACATGCATGCAGGCATCACACTCTGCAGTTTATGTTATTTCCCCAGGTGAGGTCAGGGCAAGTACATTGATGTCACTGTGTCACAAACTGGTAATTCTGGGCAATTGCACCAGCCACATCTAAGAATAGGCGATTACCTGTGGGACCATTTTTACCTTTCATGCCGACACAAATGGATGCATGTACTTCTCAAAATGAGGATCCTTCAGAACAAAACTAAAACATAGCAGGGTCTGAAAAGAAACAATACTTTTGGTAGCTACACATGCAAAAAATACACACACAGGAGACAGAAGGGGTAGCTGTGCGTTTAAAGTAGTCTATTAAAAGCGGGGTCATATAAATACAAAGTGCTGTGTATGGGGAAAAGAGCTCTACTGGAAGCAGGATGAGGTGACGTGGTGAGGGGAAGGGACACTGTGATTCAAAAGAGGCCACTGTTCACCTGTGTGTGTTTGTGTGTGTTTGTGTTTGTTTTGACATGTATGAAGAAAAGCACTAAGCTGTGAGCGGAGACTAAGAGAAAGATGGAGGAAGGGCAACGAGGGCCTCTCGTGTCCCTGAATAGACCTCTGCTTCGGGTAAACGGGGGCCAAGATGCCCAGACTCGTCCCCCCAAATAACGCCCTACCGCATGGGGGTGTTTATCTTCACGCTGCCCTTGGGCCCAAAATAAATACTGAGACATGATAACAATAAGTCTGCTTGGCTAGTGACATTCCAACACAGTCACCATGGCATTGAAGTTCATTTCAAGTAGCTGGGAAAGAAAGGCGATGTGTAGAGTTTGAATTTACCATGCAATGAAAATGAATGACAGTCTTCAGTATTTGAACATAAATATGGAGTTTAATTTGCTTTAAGCCTGTTTATTGAAAGAAACAGCTTGGCTTCCAAGTGGTGTAAAAATGTAGTTGGCTGGACATTCTGCAAAGTGGACGAAAGAAAGCTAAAGAGCAGATGAATAAGAAATTAGGGCTGTCTCAAACCGCCACTTGCACACGTCGAACACTCAGTATAAAGTGAAGATAACACAAAAAGACCCCCTAAAAATGCTCAAAAAGTTCAGTGCGGATTGATGGACACTACGCGCACTAAACCTGTGCCATCTTGACTACAAAGCGGAAAAGAGAGGGACCTGTCATTCTCCTTTGAGGGACCTGATTGGCTAGAGCTGATTGGGAGAACGCGTCACATGAGTCTGGCTTCTCCCGGATTTCACAACCGAGCATGACGGCCAGATGGCAGCGTGGTTGGAATACGTTTTAAGCAAGAAATAGTTCATACAGTTGCGGAATCGGTCTGTTTTTTGGACCGACAAAGGTCTGTTTAATAGATTTTCATCCGATTTTGAGAGGCGGCGTGCCGAGCCTACTGCTCGTCATTTCCGGTAATTGTTTTAACATAAGTGTTCCTTTTAGGACAAGACTAACCATTGAAAGTGGGCACTACGACAGTAAGCAGTCAGTGCACATTAGCGGTGTACTGACGGAAGAATGCGGAATGAGACACAGCCTAGGTTTGGTGGGTCCCTTTGGACAAAGATGCATATTTGAAAATCATGCAATCTGGCTCCTGACATTTACCAAGATGTAATCTCTCTCTCTTTCTCTCTCTCCTAGACTTCCTGTCATTTTCTTTTGAGTACTTTTTTGATTAAAAAAAACAACAAAATGCCGTAAATGAGAAACATTACTGTGAAGAATGAAATATCCTGGCAGAACGGTTGTCACATTCTTGATTTGTCAGATTTGACAGATTTCAAAATTAAAAAATAAGGGACAGTTTGCAGTGAATAATCTAAAAGAGCAGATAATCCATTCAAACAACTAAAAGATCTGGACATTTCAATTCTTATGTGAGAGAAACTAAAGTAGAAAAACAGCTAAGAAGCACAAAAAGAAAGTGGTCGTCTGCTCAGAGATTTAATGTTTTTTTGTTTTGTGTCCTGTGTGTCAAACAACCACACACGCATGATGATATCAGGGTTTAGTTTTTAGTCACTCGCATTTTCAGTCAAGGAAAGGAGATTGAGATTTAATGAATAAATTGTGCAAAGCAAAGTCTTTAAACTGCAGCTTCAGTTTAAATTTAGAGTGAATTGATCGTAAACGCGGAAAGACACAGAGATGAAAAGTCATACATTGTGCGCAGAGACCTTGTAAACAGACAACAATGCAGTCATTTACAACAATGTCTAAAATTAAAGCGAGGAGGACGTACAGATTTAAGCTGACGCTGCATAGTGGAGGCACCACAGCTACGTTGTCATTATCTCCTTTGGCAATGAACAATAAGCTTTAGAGAAACGTTCTCCTCACGCGCAAGTTAAACTGTATAAACAAAGGCTGGGACGCACACGTTTGCTCAAGCACACACAAGCTTCAATTTAATCAAGCATAATCATATTGGAATCATATGCACGCACTAAGAACCGGTGAAGTAGGTTATGCTGTCATGAAACAATAGCTTTGCACTAGAAACCGGGATTTCCAAGAATCCTCTGAGATCAGTTTTGCAGGAATTGATGTAGTACTAATAATATAAGACCGAGGAGATCACACTAGTCCTGGGACAAACTATGAAATGCATGCCCCAGACCTAGGTCAGAAATAAGAGAAGAAGAGCAGAGAGTGAAGGCCAAATCTCCTTCCTTTTTGTCTCAAAGCAGGAAGTGAGTCCTTAGAGGGACGGACCCTAGAGGGGCTCAGGAAGAGATGCACTGTTGCTGGGAGAAAACTCTCCTAAGAGGTGTTTGTGTTTGTGTGTGTGTGTGTGTGTGTGTGTGTGTGTGTGTGTGTGTGTGTGTGTGTGTGTGTGTG
>NC_048424.1:8815702-8823613 GCF_013103735.1 Etheostoma cragini
CCCCCCCCCCCCCCCCCCCATATTGTCTTTCTCCAGTTGCTCAGTTGGTGTGTAGGAGGAAGAGGGCTGATGGGCCTGGAAGTGCTGACATCAGCAGAGAATGAGGCACGCACACAAATACACATGGTTAAACAGAAACACTTTCTAGTGTAGAGGTGCTGGGTAGTTGGGGTCAGACAGGTGAAACTGAGCTATAGATTCTGAGATAGATTGAGCGAAAATAGAGTCCATTTTGTTCCTTGGGCTGTGCTCTCAAAATAAGATTTTGTTTCCTGCCGTGTCTGATATCTCAGAAATTAACCTGGTGTGTTCAATGTTACTATTACAGCTAGAAATGATGGCCAAAAGTAAATATATAATGTATTAAACAGGAATTACCCTTTAAGTGTGTTTCATGGAGCAGCATACGGTAAGAATCAGTGGCCTGTGTGTGTGTGTGTGTGTGTGTGTGTGTATTGTATCTGTTTTTAGCACCATTGGAGCCAAGAGCCCTATGAACACCAGCGGGGCCTCAACTCTAATCTGGCCCAGATGTGAACTCCACCAAAACATACACACACATAACACGCACAAATGCACACTTTAAAAACAACAAACGGCACGCCATCGACTCCAAACACGCAAATCTCAAACTAGATTTGTTGCCTGCTGTTTAGTTAGCCAACATTATTATGTGTAATGCTATTATCGCCATAATCTGTCTCATTGAGATCATAGCTCACCATCAGTGGAGTTAATTGAAGGTTTGAGAGGTCAATAAAATGCGGATGTCAACCGGTAGAAGAAGAAGAGAAGAAAATGAGTCGACCCAAAGTAAGTCCCGTTCTTGTGACCTGGACTGAGCCTCAAGGCGTTATGCAGGCAGCGCTGTGGAAACAGCAGGTCAAAGGGACAGCACACCTCTGGTCACACACATACCAGAGCAAAGGGAGAGAAGTGTAATGATGAATTACATGTGAACATATTGGAATGCACAGAGGGAACGTAAGAGCCAAAAGGGGTGTGTGTGTGTGTGTGTGTTTGTGTCTCATATATAATTAATAAATCTCTGTATGTCATCAATTCGTTTAGGTGGTTACTTAAGGAACCAATAATGTAAGGGGAAGGCATTGCAGGGACCTCAATGCCTACCATTTATGTAGATAGATAGATAAAAATAATAATAATAATAATTAATTTGGGTTGCTAAGAAAACTTCCCATTCTCTGTTATAAAGGCTGATACCTGAATCTCCACAGAAAAATCTCAGGTGGCCAAGCTCTTCCATAAATCTACCATTTTAAAACTTAAGCTGGTCCTCAGTGGAAATACTACTATGCACAGAGTGGCATTAAGGCAGGCAATAAACCTCAGTCAACCCCTCACCCACGCTATGCACATAAAGACAGCATGTCATCCTCCACTCCCTTAGGTCCTCCCTCTAACCCTCCACTTCTCTTTCTTCTGACCTGGACCTCTCTTCTTCTCCTAATTTTTCTTTCATTCTTCTCCTAATTTTTCTTTCGCTATTTAATTTAATTGTCATACTCTCCATGAACTTCTTTAATTTTTGCTTCCCATCAATAGAGTAGAGAAGTCGGAAATTCACCAGGTTATGTTTTAGCGATCACTTGTGGCACATCCACTAGACTACAGTACCCATGAGCCTCAGGGGGTATTGCTGTTGAGAACATGCCAGCATGCATGTCAGACAACACCATGTAATAGTTACGCCATTGATCCAGAATCCAAAAGTAAATTAATTAAACAGGTAACTCAAACTGGAGTTGAGCTCATTGATGGCAATTTCTACTGGTTAAAAGAAGAATCAACCAATCAGAGCTCTGTAAGCAGGAGTAAGAATGGAGATGTCAGCCAACTACATTAGCTATACTCGTGACAACCTGTGAAGGTGTGGATTGGATTGATTTATATTTTTGCATATTTTATCATTGAGCCAGTTCTTTCAACACAGTTGCTCCGAGGTTTAACCAGGAGAGTTTCATGCCCATTCAAGCCTAGGATGTACTCCAACTGCCAGTCACTTGGCATTGTAAATGAACAGGACGTTCAAACCCAGAATGCCAAAATTAAAACCTCCTACTTCTCTACTCCATTGCCCTTCTAATAGGTCTGTGTGTTGAGCAGTAGATGGCAGGCTCATTTCCCAAACGTTTTCCTTGTCACCAGCACCATATCTTCCCACAGGAATAGCAACATTCCCCTTCCTGATAATTATGAATGATTGTGCTCTTGTCCCCTTCTCCCTCTGTCCCTGTTCTCCTCACATCACACAGAGATGTAATTAATCATGTAGACACCGTGCTAGTTTTAATAGTAAGGGTGCCCTCTATCTCTCGGTCTTCCCCCTATACTCTTTATCTAGCTCTGTCTCCCTCAATGCCTCTCATTCTCCCTCACACACATACACACACAGTTTGAAGGTCTCATTAATCACCTGCTCACATAGAAAAGCTCTGTAATGCATACCAGTGGGATCATTTGGTGGTTGGCCTCCCCTGTCTTTTTATCCTTGTCTCTATGTACTTTATGCACCACCACAGCTCTGTGCTTTTATTCTCAGTGTGTGTATTAGAATGCATTTGTCATCAGCTCGCTCATAGGCCAGGGTAAATACGATAATCATCACTTGCAAACATGCCCTGAGGTCCCTCTTTATTTTTAGACGTCAGATGTTGAAATAGTTCAAGTTCTTAAAAAGGGCAGGCTGCGAGTCACCACTGTATCCTCATAAAGCCGGGGCGGAGGATCTGCCAACCAAACCCCTCAGACGAACCCAAACAACATTCATTTCACACAGCAAATGCAATATTTTAAATCCACCAGCTGCTTTATTACCAAATATATTAAGAGCACGTTCCATCTGGTTGTATTTATTGACTGACAGATGGCTTATAGTTTCCTTCAGTAATGCCTTGAGTGTATTTTTTATTTTCTTATCAGAGGAAATTTACATTTTTCTTTCAAAGGAGCTCCTTTTCTGATTAAGGTGGTGTACCAAACGGTAACTTTTTTCGGTACTTTCCTTTTATAATAGCAAAAAAAATCATTTCAGTTGTAAAAAGGATTCCAAACATATTTATTTACTTAGAAAACTTAAAAGAGTTCTGGTTTTTAGTTGTAGTCCGTTTTTGAGCCCTAGTAGTATTGACCAATCACTTTGGAGCGGGCTTTGGTCCCATGCAGGTACATACTTTGTGTGTAGAGCAAAGGAGGCAAAATATATTTGCTGAAATGTTATCCTGGAACTCATTGGTTATCTTTTTTTTTTATATATATATAACTTAAACTTTTTATAGAGATTAGCCGAAATGTCTTTTGGACCTGGATCTGGTTGCATATCGGACTGTAAACAATGATGGCACACGGAGTAGGAAGTTTTGGCCCAGATTTCCGCTGGCTACACCATACACCAGAAATATTGGCCATTGTCAGAGGTGGGTAGTAACGAGTTACATTTACTCCGTTACATTTACTTGAGTAAGTTTTTGAAAAAGTTGTACTTCTAGGAGTAGTTTTAAAATCACTATACTTTTACTTTTACTTGAGTAGATTAGTGAAAAATAAACTGTACTCTTACTCCGCTACATTAGGCTACAATGAGCTCGTTACTCGTTACTACGCTTCATTGTTTTTACCGCGGTACGTCTCATTTTAATGTTTTATTTTGACAGAGAGAGAGTCTTCCGCTGAAGGATCTACCACGTGACTGTGCTTAACCAATCACACGTCGTTGTGCAGTCACGTGACCACACTCGTTTCAGCAGCGGGACAGGTTAGCCCATAGACATAAAGAGGTTAGCTTTACAGTCGTAGCAAAGCAAAGACGCAGAATCAAAAGTCGCCAAGGCAACGCAGACCAGGAGGACCCCCCCCCCCCCCCCCCCCCCTCCCTCGGCCTCATAGTGAAAGCATGGTTACCTTTTTAGGAAAAGTGCGAAACAGCAGCTCCGTTATGCGGCGTCTTCTGTGTCGACCAAACGAATGGACATGTGAGCGTTCAAAAACTCAACATCTAAGCTGAGGAGACGTAGCGGTAGTTTTAGTTTCTGCTGTGGAGAGGTGGCTGTTTGTCTTTAAGGTTACATACAGAATATTTTACACATGCAGTAACCATCCAAGTTTAATGTGACAAGTCTCTCAAGTAAGCTAATTTGTAATTAATAAATTCATTTTAATTTATTTTATTGATTGGATGAACTATAATTTGCCTAAATATGATTATTTTTTATTTCTGTCTGTCTGATTGATGCTTGTGTTGAGAAATAAATCAGACGTTACTCAACAGTTACTCACTACTTGAGTAGTTTTTTCATCAAGTACTTTTTTACTCTTACTCAAGTAACTATTTGGATGACTACTTTTGCTTTTACTTGAGTCAAATTATTCTGAAGTAACAGTACATTTACTTGAGTACAATTTTTGGCTACTCTACCCACCTCTGGCCGTTTTCCCCCGAGGCTTAATCATAGCAATAGCTGATAGGTTCCGAGATTGAGACCAAAGTAACTATCCCTTTAAGTCCCTGGTTGGACTATCAATGTGGGAGGAGGCTCCTTTATTACAGGGTAAGTATGCAGGCAATAAAATAAAATGTAGACGCATTCCGTTACTTTCCTACTGCTGCTTTACTCTCTTGCAAGCTGGTTTCTCCTTCTGTATCTCTGTCTGAGCAGTCTTTGTATTTGGTTCTCTGTGTGTGTGTGTGTGTGTGTGTGTGTGTGTGTGTGTGTGTGTGTGTGTGTGTGTGTGTGTGTGTGTGTGTGTGTGTGTGTGTGTGTGTGTGTGTGTGTGTGCGCGCGTGTGTGCGTGCGTGTGTGTGCGTGCGCGCACACATTCTTGGCAGGCATAGTTGCTTCGTAGCTTAAGGACGGCGTGTCCTGGAACTCAGGTTGATAAAACCCAGCAGGGATGTGTCCTGTGTTGTCCCAGAGTGTACATAATGAGCTGTAATGAACAGTGTGTTTGTGAACAACCACCAAATACATCGTGAGCTCATGTTTTTTTTTCCATGGATGACAGAAAATAGATTTGTTTGTTGTTTTTTCAGGATCCAAATCGTGACAAAATGTTGTGATAGATTTCCCTGGGTCCCTTTTCTCTTCATTTATTTGATTTTCCTTCCAGTTTGTGTGTGATTAACTTTCCACTGTGAACGTATGCCAATAACTGAGAAACTGAGATGACCCTCCAGCATTGTTCAAAATATACCAATTTGGGCTGCACAATATGACGAAAATATGCGAATTTCAATAACGTTGTTGAATAGTGTGATAACGATATTACTTGCAATAGATATTAAAACAGATATTACAGTTTTGTTGATCGATCAATAGATATAGCACTTTATATATATATATCTCAATCATCAGTAATGGGTTGGCCGAATTGGATTGGCAGTTCCAATGGCCTGCATGCATACAGTGCAGTACTGTCAATACTATAAAGAGTCTTACAGTACAGGTGGTACACGAAACCATAGAAACAGTTTCTGATAAACAGTAGTATATTACAGTAAAGAATGATGATGAAATATTACATCCATGTATAATGTTGTCTAATTGGGTCATGCTCCACACTAATCGGTCACAATGAATCTAAATGATCTAAACATGGAATATTGTTTCTGTCTCCATACAACTACGCATGTAGAGTAATGCAACAGTTACTTATCATTTTGAGCAGCTGTATCATTTGATAGTTAGATCAATGTATGAAATGAATAGAAAATCATTTGAAATGTACTGTGGGAATAGCTTTTTGATGTGGTATTATTTGATAGGTTGTGTCATATTGAGCAGGGGATTTTCGTTAAATGATTAAATTATCTTAGGTTCATGTGTATTGTATCCAAGCATTTGAAACAACAGTTAGAGTTTGGAGAAAAAAATGATCATTGATTGAGAGTTTTGTGTCTAGAGTTTTGAAAATTGATGTCAAGGTTCTGAAATTTGTGCCAAAATGATTGTAAAAACACTGTAAAGTGTTCTGATTTCCAACTTTCTGTTACTGAACAAACATTTAATTTAATATAAACAGGCAGCACTAAAAAAGAATGAGTTCAGTTTTCTGCTAATATTTTCTTTTAACTAACAACAGATATCTGAGTACCTTTTGCGATGTGTTTATTGCGCAAGTTGATACTGGGATGATATATTGTGCAGCCCTAATACTGACCCAATGAAGCCTTACTCTGGTAACGTGACTAACCGTGCCTTTGTACCAGCCTGCACTGATTGGCTATTTGAGGTGGGCTGGGTTGACTAACTCTCCCACCTGATTGGAGGAAACGTAAGAGTAAACAAGGAGTTCTTTGAGCATGTGGCTTTACACAACACAAGACAGACTGCATGCAGGTAAAGAATGATAGAAGAGAGGGAGAGGGAGAGGGGGACAGAATGAGATGTAACAGGAAGCCCCAGATCTCCATCAAGTGTGCGCACACACATCAATACAGCTTAAACACACAAGCTGAGAGACAAACACACATATGATTGAAGAGAATGGAATGTTCTGTCTGCAGTCCAGAGCTCAGGGCAGCTGGAACCTACACCCTGTGTGTGTGTGTGTGTGTGTGCGTGCATATTTCACAGGGTCACAGTATAAATAACCGTCCTCTATCAGCAGTGTTAGCGCAGACCAGCCAGGCTGTTTATTTATGAAATGCCTTCTACATGTCAAAGACCTGCATGTCATCGATGCCTTTACCTCACACCACCTCGCTACACTTTCACTGTTCTCCTCTTCGACCTGAAGCCAATTCATGGTTTCCATGTCCACGTGGCTGTAAGGGATCAATTTGTGACCGCATTACAACCTCTATGTATGCACATGCGCTAGAAAAGTAAACTGGAAATGTAACAATATAAAAGACAAACAAATTTGGAGGGCAATTGGCCTGTGACAGGGAAAAGAAAAAGTGTGTGCGGAACACTTCCTCTTAATGGACAGAAAGTATTATACTGTTAAAGTATTTACCAGAAAAACTACTAAGTGTCCGTCGTGGCCACAGCACGTCCTCTTGGGAGTGTATAGTCTCTAAATGCATGCATGTATGTTTGTTTTATATATACAGTACACCAATCACCAATTAGAATTAGGCTTCTTTTTTAATTAGAAAAAATAAACTAGTTGAATTTTTTCAGTTTTGTTGTTTACAGTTTTCCAAATAAGAGTTACACTTCTCTAAAATATGACATGTATTTGTGGCCAGAAAATGTTAAGCCTAGTCTTTTGTCTTTTTATTTATTTACTGATTAATTGGCTTATTTAAAGGGGGACAGTGCAAATTTGTAAACATAATTTTACTAGTAAGCCAGAATTTCTTAAACTTTTGCTCATTTTTAAAAAACAAAAAAACATGCCCTCCTTTATCCCCATATGTCTATTATATTTTGTTAATGCAGTTGTGGTTCTTCTGCTAGGATGCTTACTGTCACCCATTTGCACAAAGTTAACCTAGTTTCCATTCTCTAAAGAAAAGAACACTTCAGGACAAATCAAGCATAATTTTCACTACAGCCCATTGTCAATCCCTTGTCTTTATGTTGCGCAACTTGTCCGCTTGACCCAGCAGCGATCACTGTTGACATTAGACTCAGATTAGTGCTGGTTTACATAATGGCTGATAAAGTGTGGTTATGTACACCAGAGGTGTGAGGCTCAGGTCACAGAGTTGGTCCAATCACAGCAGTGGTAGCAGGGTCAAGGGGACGGAGCTAACATGTGTGAAGCGAAAGCTACAACCTCAAAGCACTTTGACCTTTGATACAATGTTGTCTCCTGGCTCCGTGACATTTTAACCCTGTGACCCAACGCTTTTCTGTAGCACATACATGAGCTCTGTGTGTCTGTGTGTGTGTGTGTGTGTGTGTGTGTGTGTGTGTGTGTGTGTGTGTGTGTGTGTGTTTG
>NC_048424.1:8823713-8839636 GCF_013103735.1 Etheostoma cragini
GTGTGTGTGTGTGTGTGTGTGTGTGTGTGTGTGTGTGTGTGTGTGTGTGTGTGTGTGTGTGTGTGTGTGTGCGCTTATACTGGGTCAACAGATTATACAATAATAATCTGTTGACCCACTGTTTCATAGACCAGTTTAGACCAGCTAAAACAAATTTACTTTGTTAAAGGAATAGTTTGAAATTTTGGGAGATACATGCATTTGCATTCATATCGAAAGCTAGATGAAAATATCACGCTATTATACACTAAATATGAGGCTACAGCTAGCAGCAAGTAAAGTCATGACCTGGCACAAAACATCAGGCCCCGACTGTGTACGAGCCCACATAGTTTGTGTCCAAACCCGACCTGAGCCTGAACCATGGCCACAGTTTTGGGCCCAAGCCCAATTAAAAACCCAAGTCTTTTTTTTATAAATAAACAAATAAAAATAAACCATGCATGTTAGTTGAATATATGTCAAGAATATTGCGATAGACATCCCATACATTAAGCATGACATTAAACAGATTATAAGGTTGGCATTAAAAAAAACAATGGGGGAAAAAAAACATGCAAAACTTGTGCAAACCGGGACCCAACTGGGTTCAGAGAGAAAATCAAAGCATGGAGTGCATACATTCTGCAAATAACAAAACATTTATAGTCCTGTTTATTTAATCACACCTGAAGCACTGCTACAACTACTGCCCTATTGATTTTAGCTATTGCATCTTTCTAGTTTCTAGGAAGATGTTAGGGAGGGGATGCAATTTAGATTGCACAAAAGAAGAAACTCCCCTGTGTAATATAAAACATTTCCTAATATATTGTACACACAATGCCTTTGGAGACTCTTTTTTCACATCCGCGCCCCCAGGGTTCAGTTACGTTTAGTATTAAGGCTGTTATCAAACTCAGTTGTGATTTAAGAGTAGTTTAATGAACTCCTGGGAGGTATGATTTGCTTCTGCTCTATCCCAATACCTCTGAGGTGAATACAATTTAGTTTGTGGTGCTTTGAGCTACGGAAAATTACATTTTTAAAATGTGTCTTTGCATAAAATATATCTTGGAGATCTTGGAAATGATTCAGTGCTTGCAGGGATGACGCTGGTGTAAGAAGACGTATTGATGAAGTGTAAGGTTCTGGCCAAGGGGGTAAGCCAGCCTCCACTAAGCATAGCTCCTATGGTGCCATTTTGATGCTACCTAGCACTCACCCACCGTTAGCATTCCATTGACATCGAAATTTATTTTGACGTCACCTAAAACTTAACGTCAAATGACTTTACATCTGAAGCGTTTAACGACTATTTGTCCATTGTTTATTTTAAAAGAAACACGACAATGTATAAAAAGCTCCGTTACCTTGTATTTCACATTATTGCCCCGTAGCAGACATTTTTTTTTAAATAGGCTAAAGATTGAGTCATGATGACGCGACTTAGCTTACTGTTGCATAGTAGAGGAATTATTGAACAGTAGCTTACAGGATAAGCTCGCAGGCAGTTTGGATTTACATTACCTGTTTAGGTTTAATTACTAATGTTAACTAAATCATTTTAGTTAACAATAGTTAACCTGTGCCTATGTTATCTCCTTACATATAACTACGCTCTCCGTCTCTGCTGATTCGGAATGACAGATTTCTCTTGGCCCAGCTACCAGAAGACTTACAACTTTCAGACATGTTGCTCACGTCACATCTACGTCTTAAAGCTCAGTTGGAGGCTGCCTGTATTGACATCTCCTCAGCAGCTGGAAACATTCAGCGTGTGTGCGTGTAAAATGTTTTGTAAAAAAGCAGCATTGCGTCATGCCTCGAGACAAGGGCGGACTGGCCATCTGGCTTTCCCGGTTGGCCAACATGCTTTTTTGGCCAACTGCAGACACACATTTATAAAATAAAAATAAAAGTTGTAGGCCTAGATTGGTGGCCTATCGTTTTTTTAATTGACACTGGGCTGGCCCAAAACATTTTAATTTAGGCTAGGTTTTCTGTCCTTACACATACACCCCCTACTTTCACATTGAAATGGACTAGTCCGTAACAGTGCGTTATGTGATAATAGTGCATTAGTTTGGCTAAGTATGCGGGTATTGGGAGTCTTGACTGATGACTGATTATAAGGCTTTATTAGGTAACTTTTCATTCAACAAAGTACCCTAAATCTTAATAATAGTAATTGGCAGACAAAAACTCATGATAGATCTCCTCAAATTAAAGCACAGGGCCTCTTAAGTCGTGAAATGATTATATATATAAAAAAGTGAAAAAGTGCCATATAAATATATATATGGCACTTTTTATGGGTCAACTCTAAGTGATTCTTGCTTACTCATTACATGTCGTTAGTAGTTTTAAGGAGAAGGAGTTGGTAAACATATTCAGAGGAGACGGAAGGAGGGATGGTGTTTGTGATCTTATGTGTTGGGCCGGTCTGGGCCAAACTGCCTGGGCCAATTTTTGGTGCCAGTCAGTCCCTGCCTCGAGAGATGCTGGCAGAGGATAAACACTGGTCTCCCTGGTATCTCTTCTCATCTTACCTCATTGCAGAGTATACACACGCACACATGCGTACTTGGGAAACACCATTCATGATTAAACTTTTTATGTGTTTGCTAATGCACAGCAGTGGTCACAAAAAGCATACAGTCCTGCAGAAAGAACTTTTGCATTTCCAATTGCAAAACACTTAAGGGCCTGCAAATACAAAACCGGAGATTTACATACAACTAACCCACACCCACACCCACACCCACACACACGTAACTTAAGCTTCTCTTTCTCTTCTCTGATTGAACTCCCTTTGACCAGAATAACAATCCAAACCAAATTGTCTGTAAACTGTTGCCCAGGAAAGACGAGATTGCTTCGTGGAAAACAATATTGTGCTTCCCACAAAAACTACAAGACTCTGGCCCTTGCATTTTGGAACCCAGAAATCTTTTCCGTTTTAGAGAGTAAAAATATACACGGGAGGAAAACAGAGAGGTATGTGTATGTTGTGGATGGCAGTTGGGTTGTTTATATGGGAGGATATAACATAGCCCCAGAATCCCTCAGGGCCCATAAGAACTATGTGTTTGTGAAACAACAGAAACTGCGGAAGAGGAAGGGGGTATGGACAGAGAAGGAGACTGAGGCAATAATAATGAATTCAACAAGGCCTTCAGTAGGTTGCAGGGCATAAAACAAGGAGGATTACAGTTATGTCTTGATACTCTGAGTTGATATTTGAGAATGTGACTAAAGGTATGAGCACTTTTGTTTATATATATATATAAATATGATACATTTTTGTATCATTATATGCTGTCATACAAGAACCATGAAATTATGTCTTTTTTAACTAACCAGATGGCTGAGTGTAAGTATTTGTGTATCTGTGTCTCCATTAGTGTAAACTAGGGGATTTTCCAGATGCTCATGTGCATGGGTGTAATTTTCAGATCACAGAAGTTGGAATTTTGAGTCAGTGCTTACATCATACAATCTTTCTTTTAATCTACACTAATCAATTAGTGAAGACCAGTTGGAATGACATCTCTACAGTTTTAGCATTTTTTGAGAATCCTTTATATTGTACAATTGGAAACCCATTATGACATGCAACATTATAACTTACTAGATCTAAGCTTGTTTAAATAGTGCTGCACTTTCATGAAATAGTGACATGGTCTCCTGGCCTCTACCTCTTTTCTCACCTTGTGACATAAGTCTAAAATCCCTGATGGTTCATTAATGATTCCATCAGATCCTGCTCTCTTCTTGTAGTTCTCTGACTATAACTGCCTTCCCCCAGGACTAACAATGCAATTATTAGTTGGACTGAAATGTGACAAAGAAGTTTAAAGAAGGATCCAACTGTAAACAATGGATGCATATTTACATTAAAAAGAATTGTATATGGAAATTGGGCCTTTTAGAAATCGTTTTGCCCATCATAACTAATCAACCCTAGGAGACTTAAGAGCTCTGTGAGGCTGTAATAAGACATAGCGGTGCTTTGAACTTAATGCTTAATTCAGCATAGAGGAAAAGTCAGGGAATCATCAAAGTCAGTAGGCTCCATCCCCTGGGAACAATGAATGTCTGTCTGTGCAAAATTGCAGGGAAATCCATCTAATAGATGTTAAGTTCTGTCTGTCTGCACCAAAGTGGTGGACGGACCAACAGACATTTTCATCTCTAGAGCAGTGCATTCCTGTGTTTAACTGCTACAACATCAGTGTAAAATAACAAAGAATGTCTTCCTGATCATGTCGATAAAGCAAGCAGTGAAGCAAAATGTGATTCAACAGGGATGGAATATGGAAGTTTGGGCCTTTTAATGAGTACATACATCTCTGTTGTGAATAAAACTCTTGATCATTAGCAGAGGCTGTCACGCAGTTCCATCACAATGAGCCTTTAGGGCTGGAGTTGATCAATATAGTAACCCAGACAAGACTCACACACAGAAACGCACAAACACACATGATCTAACATAAAATTAAACTCCTTCAGCTACACAGTATGCGTCATTCATAATTGAGGAAACTCTTGATTATAAACCACTGTCTCTGTTTTGTTCCTTATACACACAACACAAAAGCTACAGGGGAACAATGCAGATATCAGCGCTAAGTGCTGCTGCATGGTAATGTGCTAATTTGTGTCTATTTAGTGGATGAACAATTGAAACAATTACATTTTTGCTTTGTTGTGTGTCTGGTCACCGGAGCAACTGTTTACATTGGTGCAGAATCAGTAGTAGTGGGTGGTTTATGGACCAGTGTTGTTTGGCCCAAAGAGAGGTATTCATTATTAAATGTTGTATTGGTAAAAGGAAAGAAAGAATACAACAACTCAATATTGATGCCAGTCATAGTTTTAGTAAAGGGATTTTACACACATCTCTCAACAAGGTCTCTTCTCTTTCTTTCCTTTGTGTTACAGAACTCCATCAGGCACAATCTTTCCCTCCACAGCCGCTTTATCCGTGTCCAGAACGAGGGAACAGGGAAGAGTTCCTGGTGGATGATCAACCCAGAGGGAGGGAAGGGTGGCAAGGCTCCTCGCCGCCGTGCAGTCTCCATGGACAACAGTAACAAGTACACTAAGTCAGCCCGTGGCCGTGCAGCCAAGAAGAAGGCAGCTCTGCAGGCAGCAGCCGCTGCAGGTGGAGAAGGCGGCGGAGACAGTCCTTCAGGTCTTTCCAAGTGGCCTGGAAGCCCAACATCGCGCAGCAGCGAGGAGCTGGACGCTTGGACAGACTTCCGCTCCCGCACTAATTCCAACGCCAGCACACTTAGCGGTCGCCTCTCACCCATTCTGGCCAACCCGGAGCTAGATGAGGTGCCTGATGATGAGCCTCCTCTCTCGCCTATGCTCTACTCCAGCCCTGGCAGAGAACTGTCTCCCAGCAACGCCACAACCAACGGGAAGGCTGTGCCGCCTGAGCTACCCCGCCTGGCAGACCTGGCAGGTACAATGAACCTGAATGACGGACTCACAGATGACCTGATGGATGAGTTGCTGGATAATATCAATCTGGTGCCAACCGTCTCATTACCCGCCGCTCCAAATGGTTCCTCAGGGTTCAATTTTGGGTCCAAACTTAATGGGCTATGCTCACCTTCCTCCACCTCCTCTCCCTCTACTAACTCTTCTTCTAACGGTGGAGTTAATGGTTACAGTAACTCCATCTTTGGCCCCCACACAACAGTCTCCTCTCTGCGTCCATCCCCCATGCAGACTATCCAGGAGAACAAACAGACCTCTTTCTCCACTATAAGTCTGTCTCGCTTTGGCAGCCAGACACTACAAGACCTGCTCAACTCTGACAGCCACAGCCACAGCGATGTCATGATGACCCAGTCTGACCCACTGATGTCACAGGCCAGTGCCGCAGCAGTCATTTCCAAAAACACTCGCCGTGGACTCATGCTCCGTAATGATCCCGTAATGACCTTTGGGACCACTGGCGGACTTCAGGTCAGCCAAGGGGAAATACTGCAAGGTAACAACCACAACCAGAGCTCCCTAAGGCCTTTAAACGGAGGCCTGAACCTAGCCAACGAGGCGAACGCTCTGGCTAATGCCAAGCAGCAGCTCCTACTCTCACCCTTGGGAGGAAATTGTTCCTCTTCCATGCAGATTGACACCTCGATCTTCCTAAACGGAACAGTTAGCGGCAGCGGAGGGATCTGCCAGGACCGTTTTCCTACAGATCTGGACTTGGACATGTTCAACAGCAGCCTAGAGTGTGATATGGACTCCATCATCAGGAATGAGCTGATGGACGCAGATGGCCTGGACTTTAACTTTGACTCTCTGGCAAACATGAATGGGGTCGGCAACTTCAAGAGCACCAAGCAGAACTCTCAGAGCTGGGTACCCGGCTGAGAAGGTCAAGAGGGAGGAGCAGAGCAGGTGTGTATGTTTGAGTGTTTTGTAAATGGGTGTAAGTCCTGTGGCATTTAAGCAAAGTGATCATATTTAGATGAAGTAAATAAGGATGCACTGATCCAACCTTTTCTCTCCCGATTCCGACACCAACACTCAGGGTACAGCCAACTGCCAAGGACAGATCTGATACTAGTGCCATTTTTTCCAAAATGTAAAATCTGTAAAAGGTATCTGTGTTTAAAATCTCTGTAAGCTAACATGACAGTGTACTAAGTGTAAACATTCACACACCCAGATGCTTTCTAGGCTTGTCAAAATCATCTATATCATCATTGTTATCTAAATTGTTTTGAAGGTTTATCTTTTTTGTAGAATGACTGATGTTAACAGATACAGACATGAAGAAAAAGCACTAAGATGTTGTCTTAAATCTATGCTGCACGCGTCCTGTAAATCAGACAGAAAAATTCTCTCAGTGAAATTACATGCCTCTGCATCTTTACACTAACCTACTATAACTGCTCTCCACTAGTTTCTTTTCCAAATGCACTTGCTAAAAGTTTATTTTTTATGAACTGTATCAGTCCTCATTTCCTGGGCTGTTCTCATATAACAAGATTTGTTCAACATATAATCGATAGATATAATACATTTTATGTATGCAAAGTGTCAAAACAATGTTCCCACAAAAAGTGCAAAAAAGTTTATGGAGGAAATCTTTGAAATGTTAGCTAAAAGCAAAAGTTACTGTCAACACTTCTTTTACAGCAAATAAATACCTCTGCTTTCACATTAACATGCATTTATTGTAAAACAAATACAGAAGTACCAGTGTTAACTTTATGTAGTCTACTGCTGCAAATGAGCATGAAATAACAAAAGGTGGACTGGTGAACACTACCCGACCTGCTCGGTGCATCCGTGGCAGAAACTTGACTTCACAACAGAAGAGATTTATCCTTGCTTTTAGTACAGCACTGAGACATAATCATCTCATCCTTTATCTCTCCAGGTCTGAACTGTGTAGTGCAAGAGAAGATCAGACACACAACATCCTTTTTGCCAAACCTGCCATCAGCACAACGTAAAATATGAACCCTGTGTTTACAGAAGAAGACATCCTCTCGAGATCTTTACCTTTGCTCCCACACTGGTGAACCATGAAAAATCCCACAGACTGTAGAGATACTGCACATCAGCCCTCAAAGCATCCTGTCAACTACCACAAAAAAGAAAACTATGTCAAACTCACAAATCTTAGAATTATGCAATTTTCCTTTGACACCCAGTCTGTTGATATCAAAGAAACACTCCTTTATCAGAAGGGTTTTCAGGTGGAATACGACGACTAAATATCATGCAAAAGATTGAAGGAGTGCCCGGTGCAGTTGTTCTCGTTGAAGACAAAAGAAAAAGAATAAAGTGAAAAAATCAAGATTGTAAATCTGATTCGGGGTTTCCTGGGATGTTATGTTGAAAAAGAATGTACCTCTGTTCTCACTTAATGATTTTAAATGTTCAGTGTTTGTTTAGTTGGATTTCCTGTTTTATCATAATTACTTCTGCATCACACACGTCTTTACATAAAGAATTGGTGCATTGATGAAATGAAAAGATGGAAATGGAGTATCTTACTGGCTGAGTGGCCGCGCATACAGTACATGCAAACAAACAAACAGACAAACCTACCCTTTGCCCCAGTTTGGAAAACTTTCAAACCCTTAGAAATGGAATATTCTCAATTGAATGCCATGCACTTCCAGTTTTATTCTTATGAATTCCTTGAAATCAATTAAACGCTGCGTAATGAGGGTTATATTGCAATTAGCTAAATATTACAAAAATATTTTCTGTCTTGTGTGTACATCTAACTGTAATCAAAAATATGAAAAAAGACTAGAGGAAGTACATCTCTTTTACGGATATTTGTACAGTGCAGGGCAGTGTAAAGTTCCAGAGGAGGAGGTAAGATCTTGTCTGTCTTTTCTTAGATTTCTTAACTTCTGGTGACTTCTGTTGAGGTCGTTTATCACTGCATATATGTAGCCAAAATGGATACCTGTGTCCTAGGGTTGTGAACATTTCCACGCCATTACAGGTGCTATGTAAACAGTGTTGAATCCTGCCGAGAGCAAGCCGTGCATTGAGTTTGTTGGTGTTCTTTTCGTTTTTACCCACGACCTGCAGAAACCCAAAGCTGCAGCCACTTGTAGCACGGCGTGGTTGAACCTGTAGGCGGCAGCGGCGGCGGGGGGCCGAGAGGAGCAGGGTTTTAGGCTCATTCCTCTAGAAGCCATTTGTTTCTCGAATAAAAACAATAAGCTAACTCTGTATATCGCCAAATTACTTGAAACAAATAGTAGGATATGCTGGCAGCCAAATCACAGCACATACACACACATGCACACACATAGATAGAAGAAGTAATACCAGGGATTTGTGTTAAGCTCTGCTGTTTTCTTGTCATGAGCTTGTTGGGCTTCTTATGCATATATAGAATCACTCAGGGGGGAAAAGGGAGGCTTCCCTTTAAGTAACATCAAGTCACATTCGAATGGTATTTTAACATTTCTTGATAAAAACAGTAATGCTTTGTGTTTGTGAACTTGTAACCTGTGAACTTTTGGCCGTCAAGATGAGGAAGGAAGATAAATTTCAGGATGAAGACTTCACGCGGTCTTTTATTTTTTTGTTTTTGCCGTCATTGTTTTGTTTCCTTTCTCTTGTCGGACTTGTGACACACATACAACCCCCCCTCCCCTTCATGGACACGCCTCATGCTCCTGCAGGTGACTTCCTGTATCTCCTGAGTACATGTTAACGTGTGCGTGCGTGCGTGCTCATCTGTGGAGTTTATTTCTGTTGAATTAATCTCACAAGAATGTGTAATCCCTCACTAACCCATCATGGTGCATACAGCACAGCAGACTGTATGCATGTTTGTATTTATGCATTATGAATTGTGTGAAATGCATATATACTCGCTGTTTGTACTTATATACTCATGTAGTACTTGACCCTTGGATTTTGTGATACCTCTGAAGGTAAAGTTGAAGAAATAATGAACAACGTTACACGCCCGGTGGGAGGGAACACTGTTACCAGCTAATTCATTGTTGAACCAGATAAAATGGACGAATGGTGGAAAGCACCATTGTTGTAGCATCTGGACACCCTGGTATCTCTTCTCTTCTTCAGCGATATGAAGTGTATGCCCCGCTGCGTATCTGTATAATAGTGTACAGATGTGTGTATATCACTTTGAGGACAAAGCAGAAGAATATGTGTGCATGGTTGGCTAGAATGATCTACTGTGCTATCTAAGGTTTAGTGCATGACCTAGCTGTACCCTTAGACCCTTCCAATGGTGCCGTCCTGCGACAAAATTGTAATATAGAGAAAAACCCTGTGTCTTCAGCACTCAAACACACACACTTTCTATTTTTAAAATCAGGGCTTTACAGAGCAGAACTTGAACCATCTTCTCGCATTAATGGGTTAATTATCAGGAGTGTGTGTACACATTGTGGCAGACACAGGGAAAGCCTGTTTAACGGACGTTCCTCAGCTTCACACTTGTTTTTATTCCATGTGGAGTACAGCAGGTTCACGTCCTGGTGCTCTCAGTGAGCGTTTGGTCATATGTCAGATGTCATTGTTTTGGACATCTGACAACAAGCTGAAATTTCCTACACACTTGTCTAAAAATGTCCAGAGCATTTTCACATGTTTTTTGGCAAGGGGAATCCTGAGCCATCACCTGAATTGCTAATCATTTGGATTCATCTCCACTGACCGTACTAAGTATTAGGAGCTCTTTACTCCTCCTGTGAAGAAGACTGACAAGGTAAAACCAGGGAGCCCTGTGAGCCTTTTTTTATTTAAAGAGGAGTTGTTGATCCTTGATCATCTGCAAATCTCAATCGCAGGAGGGTGTTCCTTACGTTTTGTACAGTTTTGTTCAGTGTAAAATGTTTTGGGTCTTTGGGGAGATAGTTTACACTTTGTCATAGTGGAGCAGGCCTTCCACACAACCACTCAGTGCTACTGCTTCATTCAGGCACAGATTATCTCCTCTTGTGCCCAACAAACACACACCCTCAGCACAACACGTGCAACTTTAAAGCTAAGAAAAGCAAAAAAAAATAGAAGAAACATACCACTAGATACCTTAATCATCTCTTGGGCGTTCCTCCTTTCATTATGTTCTCTTGGACCCTTTCCATCCTTGTTTAGAGGCCCAGGCCAGCTCCCATCCAAACGCCCTCTGAACTTTGCCCTTTGAATTTTACCCTTTATTAATCTTGCTTCTTCTCGACTTGATGTTAGTGGGTATTTTTCCTGTGTATTCCATTTTGAATTGTAATCTAGTTTGTATAAGAAATGGTGCGCATGTAAATAAAGCTTGGTGAGGCTCTACACCCTTTCCATGTTCTTGTCTTAAATGGTTTTATTGCTGTAAAAGTATGAAAGTATTAGAGGTACACACATTTCACGAGTGCTGTGGCAGCACAGGGCCACTGTTAACAGCTCATATAGCCATGAGAGGAATTTTCAGCCCAGTGGGGAAAATGTTACAGCTCTCGCGTGCCTTACATGTGATGTTAATTCATAAGTTATCCTGCCAAGTGTTTTCCAAAACCTTGTATGTGAGCACTTGTGCATGAACAAATTAAACCTTGGACCCCCTCCAGGGGATAAATCTCTTTCTCATGTCAGTCTGGAGGGATCCAAACAGAAAAACAATCCTGCGTTCCTCTCTTGCACAATGTTTGTTTTGTTTACAGCTGTATAAATGAGAGCTGACGTACTGCAACCCTCTGATACCTGACACCGGGCTGGATGCTGTTCCTCAGTTGTAGCAAAACATAAAAGGGAGCGGGGGAAAGTAAGAGATGGGGGTCTCTTGCATGTCTGAATCTGTGCCAAATATTAACACAAACCTCCCCCCTTTTGAGAACAGTCAATAGGCCACTTTCCTCCTCTGCAAGGAGTCAAGCCTGTTATCATAAAAATGATTCCAGATTATCCTATAAATGTAAGTACCGTATGTGTGTTTCTGTGTGTGGATGAGTGTATTTTAAGGGTCAGTTGACAGGAGACCTGAATGATTTTTAAGGACTCTTCAGACTGCAGCATTTTATGGGAATATTAATATCTTTTTATCACATAAACACATACAAATGTGTAAACACCTTCACTATAATGCATTAATCTGCCTGACTGTTAACTTTGAGTAATCCAATGATTTTTCATATGTTACCTTTAAATACTGTAATGCAACTTAATCAGCAGGAGAGCTAGATGCTACTAGTGTTTAGAACACTGATGTCATGTTGTGGTTTTGTTTCTAGGGATTTTTAAAACCTAAGGAGTTAATCTCCTTTAATTACAGACAAACTACGGGCCGTGTATTTTACATCTGGCCCTTCAGTACCATTCTACAGCAATTATAAAACACTTGAATAACCTAACCATGACACTGGGACAATGGAATATAGTGATTTAACGCCAGGCTCAAAACCTAGAGAGTTCCAATGAACTGTTGCAGAAACATGAATACACGCTGACTGAAGCCATTACTTTTGCGCAGTGTGGCAGGATGCTGCATCCCATATAGTCCAAATTAATGTAATTACCAAAGAAACTAAAACAAACCCACAATGCCTTGGAACATTTACTCATATGATGACCCCAAAGCAATTAAAAACCCAAAATAGCATAATTAGGAATCAACAGGCCTCCCCACAAATTCCAGCTAAGCTGCTGGCGCTTAACAACACACATGCTACCACGCATACACAGAGGCACAGCAGCCACTGGCACTGCTCAAATATTTAACACCAGCAGCAACAACCAAGCTAAAGCAAGCAGTAGGCTAACAGCTAGAAATATCATGTAACTAAAATGCAAAAAACAACCATTGAACTTACCAAAAGCTGCTCATCATTTGAAGAAAAAGGTACACACTCCTTTCTTTCATTAACTTTACATCTTAAACTCTAAAAAACCTTGAACTAACAATACTGCTACAGTTATGTGATGTTAGCTAGTTTTGCTCGATGCAGTATGCTAACTTGTCCAAATAATACCGACGCAGGTGGCGGGGCCAGTCAGAAGACTCTGTCCTATCAAAGAATACGCCCAACAGGGCAAACTCAAAATACGATAGGCTAAAGAATATGACAATCAACAAAATTGTCCATATTTGCTTAAACAGCAGAGGGGTCAAAATTCTGAAGGCCTCAAAGTAGATTTTTCAACTAGAGACAGGAAAGAGGGGACATCTGATGAAAGCTCTAATTTATGAAATGCACATATATATATATATATATATATATATATATATATAAATAAATTATAAAAAATATAATTAGCTGATTCTGACAATCTCTTGGTCAGCGGAGAAGGCCTTGTGGCCCTGATGGCCCACCTCTACACATGGTGGCTGAAACTGATCTACCTTATTGTCATTGTCTTTAAAAGGTTCCATGACATGGTGCTCTTTGGATGTTTTTATATAGACCTTAGTGGTCCCCCTAATACTAATGCCTCATAAGGAGGCAAGATTCCAGATCGGCCAATCTGAGCTTTCTTTTTCTCAAGGCAGGATACCTAGGGCTCGGTTTACACCTATTGCCATTTCTAACCACTGGGGGACCATAGGCAGGCTACGGGAACAAATACTAATTAAAAATAAATCATAAAGTGAAATTTCCATGCCATAGGACTTTAAATGTGACTTTTTAAATTCCCAGAAGATTGGTTAGAATTTCTCCACCTGAATCAATCTGGTTATTTTAGGGGTTGCACTAGAGGAATTTGGTTTGACTTGAGTGTTTCTAAAATCCTGCATTAAGCATTGCTAGCTAATCCTTTTTATTAATAAAGTTATTTGATGTCACAAAACTTCTCACAACACGTGGTGTTTGCTCAGTTGGTAGCGAGGGCACACATATGCAGAGGTTTATTCCTCAACGCAGAAGGTCCAGTGTTTGAGTCTGACATGTGACAGTTTCCTGCATGCCTTTAATGGATGGGAAAGCTGAGATATGAAAGGGGGGGACCCTTTCATATCTCAGCTTTCCCATCCATTGAAGGTAGAAATGCCCCAAAAATGTATCTTAAAAAAATAAAACACAATTTTTTTTTAAATGCTGACACCAAAGTGGCCAAATAAATGTATGTATTTAAAGGTTTAATTAGAGCCTGCCACCACCCTATTCTCTATATTATGTACGGACAGTTACAGACCACTTCTTCAAAGTACTGTATAATCACAGAAGTCTTTTTCAGATTAAAAACCAGCCTGAATGATTTGTGAAACCCAAGCTGTGTTGTCATATACAGTAAGGCAAATTCATTATAACACTGTTTGTCATTGTTGCCAAACCAACGACATGCATTAGGTACTTTAGGTCTACCAAGGTGGCCCTTTCATTTTTTTACTCAAATATACAAAAGAACACAAACAAACACAGAGTCCTTTTGGTTTGCTTGGTATCTTCAAGCACTCTTTCATGAAGATAATAGGTTTTAGAAAGGATAAAATAATTGGGGGGAAGAATCCACCAAAAATCCACCAAACAGACATTGGCAAAGCTCAGGGTTGACTGAAAACTCCAAAATACTCAAACATGCTTTATGACGCAGAGAGCTGGACTCACCGCAACTACAAATACCAAACCCACATTTCAATAGCAGTTCCCAGTCAGGCCACCTGACTGACTGCATGCTGTAGTTACACCAGTCCCTACGAGGTCAGTGAGGTTACTGGATGGCTAGAAACTCTTCTGAACTTGTCTGTGTTTTTGCAACTTATTGTACAGCAATTACATCCAGATTCAAAATGCAATTTGAGCCTTACCCTAGCGTAATGATGGGCATTATTTTTAGCTTTAAATTGACAGGAAAGTAAAGGTTTCTTTCATTTTTTTTTTTTAATAGTTAGAGCTAGAGATGTTCCGATACCAGTATTGGTATTGTTTCTGACACTGTCTAAACCGCTAGTATCGGTCTCGGGAAGTTCTGGAGTTTATGCACCGATCCGATACCATGTAACAAAGCCTTGAAGAAAATCTACTTTAAAGTAGTTTATTGTGTTCTTTTTCTGTTATTACCATCTGTCAAACTGGATGATAAAATAAAGTTCTGTGGCGTTGTTTGTGTTTGTTCATGTTTCACAAAGAGTTCAACCTGAACCAGACCAACAAGAAAGATAGAAATCATACACATCCATACTGGGATAGTAGTATACAGCTGTTAAAACATAATGAAATATATAACACACTGGTTACGGATCAGTACTCAGTATCTGCCGATACGCAAGTTCAGGTATCGGAATCGGTATTGGGAAACAAAAAATGGTATCAGACCATCTCTTTTTAGAGCATTCCAAAGCTATATACTCATGTCGCTCTAACATAAGCATCAAGTCTGTTTCTCGTTTCTGCTGGTCATCTCGCCAGCTGGTTTCAGGCCATGTCATGACTGACTGAGTCTATTTGTTTGCCTTCAGTCTTCATCTCCAGCTACATCTTGGGGTTTTATTCGCCTTGCTCCATCTCAGTGGGCTTCTATTTTGTAATTATAATCTTTGTTTAAATAAGAATTAACCTATTTACCCACTCACTGTACTCATACTTGATTCAACTGAGATGTGTTTTCATTGTGATGAACAAATGACTGGGTGTACAATGTAAGCTAATGCACTAGGAATTAACATCCATCGCATAGAGACAGCACGACACATCATATACTGGAAAACACACCCACGGGAGGGGAAACAATCGGCACCACTATCTGCAACCAAGGGCTGAAATGCTAACAAATTTAACATAGCTAGCTAAAAACATTTAAGCATGTCAAAGGATTATTTTAGCACTTTATTTCTTCCAGAGAGGACAACTTAGCTGTTAAAAAGCCAATGTTATTTATTTGTTAGCAAGCTAAGGCACTCACAAGCATTATACTGCATAGCTTTATGATTTATCCACATTCCACTATAACACAAGTTGCATACTTTCATATTTTTTACCGTATGCTGGCAGTGCATTTCAGTTATCTTTTGTATTTATTTAATTTCATTTTAATTTGATTGCTTTTATCTTTCTATTTGGTTCCTCGTCTTTTTATCGTGTTTTTATTGTGTTATCTATTTATTCTGTTTTATCCTTATGTGCAGCACTTTGGAAACCTGGTGTTTGTTAAAATTGTGCTATGTAAATGAAGTGAAGAACTTTAAAGTGAATTAGAATTGATTGTCTTTTATGTGTTGTTTCGTTTGATTTATTAACTGAAGAAGCAATCTCCTATGGTGATAATAAGACTTTATTCATTTGTGTTGTCCCCACTGTTAACCTTGGCTGCTAACCTCTAATTAGGGTGTTTTTCTGATCTGTGAAAACAGAAAACAATGGGCAGAACACTACGCCTATTTGACTCGCTGAGCAAACCTGAGATATGGGCAGTGATTCAGAGGTGTAGAATCAGGTTAACAATGTCGTGCGCTGTAGCTTGCCAGGTGATGTGTTGTAAAATGTCAC
>NC_048424.1:8839736-8856197 GCF_013103735.1 Etheostoma cragini
ATTTTATTTTTTTTGTTTATGCTTTATGTTATTGGATTTTTTTTTTAAACTCTCAAATATTGATATTGGTGTCAGCCTTCAGTATATCAAGTATTGATTGGGTCTAGTTAGCAGATGGCATTGGCTTGTTTGCAACTTTGTGTGTCACTCGATGGAGTCAAAGTGGTCTGCATTTAGATGTGTGCACCATTTCTTTGTTAGCTTCATCATAGAATAGAATCTGGCAGTTCATTAAAACATCCACCTGCAACGCAATAAATAGAAAGAAACAGAACACATATATATATATAGCATTATATAAAATATATTTAATATTTTATGTCCACCTCTAATCCTCTCTCAAACCTCATGACTAAATTTGTTCTTCTAATCCCGGTCCATTCACTGATGGACCCCATCTTTAAGTTCAAGCCTTCATAATAATAGGTATGACCAACTTTGTTTGAACCATAACAAAAAGCTTTGAGCATTAAGAACTTTGTTATTTGAACAAACAAAAAAACAGACTGGACCAGACTAGCGGGTGAGAAGTCATGGTGGCTCGTTTCTAGCGCCATTAGTCATAATGACAGGTTGGCAGAAAAGTTGGTCCTGACATGAAAATAAAACAGCTAAAAACAGAGTAATAATAAGTGACATGCAGGATGTGTGTGTGCTCATGCCAGGCATTCACACCACCCTATCAGGCCGCCTGTCTGTCTGCTGCTTGTTAATCTCTATCTCTTCTCTCCACACACACATACAGTGTACAAACAAAGACAAACGATGCCATGCGCAAATGCACTAACTGGCTAATGAGAAGTGAGTCATCAATGTGTGGTGTGGGATTCAAAGTGTAAACAAGATGGAGATGTGATGGATCTGTTGAGATATGTCCATTAGTGGGCTTCTCATCCTCCTGCACTGACACTGCCCTGTGGATGGATGTGGTATGGCTTCTCCTTATCTCAAATCGCTCGCCTGATCTCTATACGTTATCTGAACCCCCTGCTTTGCAAACACGCACGCACAAAACACACACACTAATTGCTGCTGGCCACACAAGGACGTATCCAAGACGGGGATGGGGGGGGGGGGGGGGGGGGGGGGACTTAGAAGTGAGCAGTCGTACACATACTTCTGTGTGTGTGCGCATGCTAAGTGCTGCAGTGGAATGATGTCATCTCTGTAATGGCACACCAGTAGAGAGGGGTTGAGCATTGTCCCGCAGCACCTCCATTCACAGGCTGTGATCAGCGTCATCACAGCAGATTATAGCTCAGACTCACAGCCTGTTGTATTGGAGCGACAGATCGCTTCACACTGTACAGACCTTTTGTAATCACACGCACACAAACACACACACACACACAATGTGGGAATAATCGCTACGGAATTCTTTTTTAACTCAGAATCACATGCCTTCAATTCCTTTTCAGATTCACAGTATGTGCATCCATATGGGCACATCACAAGTATTAACGTGTGAGGATGTGATGCACAGTGTTGGTGTAATAAGTGATAGGCAGAGGTGCTATAAAATGACTGAAATAGAGAGGAAGTGAGAAGAAATGGTTGGATTAGTAGAAAGAAGAGAGAGTCAGAAGGTGGATGGCAGTAACTCAGTCCGTAGGGAGATGGGTTGGGAACCGCAGGGTTGCTGATTCAAGTCCCAGAACGGACAAAAGTACAGGCTGTGGATTGATAGCTGGAGAGATGCCATGTGCTCTTGAGCAAGGCAACTTACCCCCCAACCGCCCAGCAACTGAGCATAATCTCCTATGTCTACCCTATGTCACGCGAGCCCTTCAGTTAGTCCAAACAACAAAATACGAGCCTGGTAGTTCTTACAAGGACAGCAGAATCACCTTGGTCTGTGCCATACTTCCCCTCCTTATCTTTTATCTTCACTGACCTCTATTGTAGGATTGACAATTGGTGCACACAATAACATATGCACACAATGAGATTTTTGATAAATAAGTTATGTTGATATAATAACTATGTGGGTGACGACAACAAACCAGGAAAAGACCGGTTATTAATCAGGATATTACAATATTCAAAATTTAAGACAATATCTATGTTTTGTAAATTAAAACTAATCGGGTTAACTAACTTTCTGAACAATACAGCTGATTTTGACAATTATTTAAAACAACAAAATAGCCACATGTTGCAGCAAATTGAACAAATTCAGAATATTAATGTAGCAGGTTAGTCTCAAAATGACAGACATGTATTTACAAAAAAAGTTTTACTTTCATTAATTAGTTTCATAAAAGGAATGAATATTTTAAGTGTAGGTGTTTGATGTGTCATTATGGAATGTAACATCAAATACAGAAAAGGTGTTTCAAGCCTGTGTAAGTAGATGACGTCACTATTGCAATACAATAGACTCCTCTCCACATCTTTCATCTTTGCTTTATCTTGTTTTGTTGAATCACTCGCTGATCTCTTTGGTTTCCCACTTTCTCTTTTTCCCACACTGATATGTGAAGGTGAAGGGAGAAAAAAAACCTTCCACTCTGCAGTGATGTTTTGAGGAAAAATGTGAAGGGAAAAGTGTGAATGAACCTGGTAGAACGTGGATGAGGAAAAGACGATAAGATTAAAAACAAGGAACAGCAGTAGAGGCTGATGGATGTCCCTGCTCTTTCTTGTTATCTATCTTGGTAAAACATCACCATGGTTTCAAAATGGTTTTGATCTTTCTGTCTCAATCGATGGGGGCTTTGACCAATGATGGGATTGAACTGGATAACCTCACGCACCAGCAGTGCAGGAGTGAACTGTTAAGAGGGGAAATGATTGATGCTTTTCATTTGTCACATTGATTTGTTTTGAACTTGTGAGGGGATTGAGTATGTGATGTAATCTTGAGTTATACATGATGAATTTATATTGTTTTATCGTTTCTGTTGATTTATTCAGTAATAGGAACAAATAGAAAATGAAAGCATGTAAGCATTTCCTCAGCTTCTGCTCCCCCTCCTGCACTTTTTTCCGCACCTCCCCTTCATTCATTCTCACACCTCTTTCTTACAGTATTCTCATTTTTTTCTCCTCTTATTTCTCCACTGTCAACCCCCCCTTCTCCTCAATAACAGCCCCACACAGAGAAAAAGAGGATGATTCTGGGCTTAGTGCAGGGACGGAGATGAAGGGAAATAACCATGCAGGAAACAGAAAAGCTGCCTGTCAGACTTTCGTCTCCATTAGAGTTGGGCTGTATCAATATTTTGATACCGTCAAACCTCCTCCCTTTTTTACCGCGATATACGGTATTACCGTGACTAATTAAAAATTATGACATAAGGTTCAGACGGCATCACCAAACTGTTGGCTTGCGCCTACACCGTTCAGAAACTGAATACCAATCACTAATACTGAAACACCGCTCCCTTCTCTTCCCAAAATGCTGCCAAACTGCAGCAGTCGTGTTCTTCTTCGAGACCAGGTCGCTCAGTGCGCGACGTGCCATCTTTCCCCCCTTCTTTCTTTCTCCTCCACAATGTCAGGCATTAAACTAATTATTTTAATATTTAATCCTTGTCTCCTATATAATGGCATTGCATTTTTTTTATGACGTATTGAAACTGATAACGTTGCTATTTTTAAGACCCCGTGGTATACATTATTACCGCCCAACCCTAATCTCTACGTCCTTATCAAGACAGTAGATTTCATCACACACACACACACACACACACACACACACACGGGGCGCCTCATGCTTGGCTTGCTCTCAATCCTGTTGTCATATAAGCCCGCTAACCCCCATCGTGTTCTCATCCCCCACCACCCTCTGGGTAGAAAGCATTTCCTCCCACTGTAGCATGTGGCTGCATGTGACTGCATTACATGTGTGTGGGTCATAGGGCACAATATACCGAACTGTACTCCACCCTGCTGCCTTTTATGGTGGAGGGTTCTTCAACAGCTGAAGATAAAGACAGTGAGAAATGTCTATGCATCACACTGTATCGGTGTGTGAACATGTCTTGCACCATCAACCACCGATCCACATGGAAACATGCTATCTTGCAGATTGTGTGCTCATTATTCTACAATAATAACTAACCCATGTTGTTCCTGTGAGTTTTTATTTGGCTGAAACTGCTTTTCCTCAGTGGTTGCCAGAATTGGTGTCCTCAATATAAGCGTCAGAAGAATGCATATAGTATATGTAGACAGTGGTGAAGTTGATTAGATGGGATTTATGTGGTAGACACTAAGTAACACAATGATTTATCTTTTGGTAATGATGTCCATAAATGTGTAGAATTGTAATGAGATTATAGCATTTAACAAATAATCTTATGTTTTAATTTCAGAATAACAAAATTATTCCAATTGTCAACCGCAATGTCTTGTTCGATTCCAACGATAGGGGTCGCTAAAGTTAGACATTTTTAAAACCTACGCACTAGGCAAGCTGATTGAGCTAAGGGGGCAATTGTCCTGGGGCCCAAAGTCCTCTAGGGGTCCCAAAAACCTTGGGTTTACTGTGTGTGTCAGTTGGTTTAAATACTTTGATTGCATCCAAATTTGCACCACTAAAATATGATAGCAATTGGGTCTTAGCAATCTTGTAGGAGGTTCCTGTGTTGAAATATAAAATTGTAGTTATATTCAGATTACAACAAAATAATTGACATACAGAAAACCTAGGGCTAGGTAGTCTGAAGCAGTGGCTGGTCTAGTCGGTTGTGTACTTGGCCTCAACAGGTGTCCGGCAGCAAATGTTTGCCCCAAAGCTCCCTAAATGGTTAATCCGGCCATGCACACATTTTGTACTGTATTTACAATCAAGCATGTTAAACTGAATGTATCTGAATAGAAGTCAATTAGAGAATACAGGTATTTCATACTGTATTTAAGACTTCAAAGGTTTTTATGACAAATAACTTAAAAAACAGTTACACTTAAACAAAATAACACAATATTGTAAAAAATAATATGAAAACATGTACATTTTTTTAAAATGGTAGATATTTAAATATGCTAAATATCAGTTAAATAAAATTGCTGTGGCAGGCAAGTCACTGTATTCATTTCATGTTTTGTTGTTGATTCATTTTGAAAATTGATGCACTGGTGCACCATTATAATGATTTATAGACGGGCGTATTGGTGCACAGTCAGTGTAGACCCTCACCCACCCCCATTACACACTCTCTCTCTCTCTCACACACACACACACACACACTCTCAAGGTCACTGTTTCAAACATCCATATATCTTTCTTTACACTGGCCTAAATGGAGAGTAGGACACACACAAAGACACAAAGAGAGAGTCGAAATTATTGCTTTGGGCGTCTGTGCATGTGCACACATGTATGTGTGCGTTCATTTGTGTGTGTGTGTGTGTGTGAGTGTGTGTGCGTTGAGGTGAATTATGGCCTTCACTCACCAGAGAAAGCACATACATAGCTTCATTACTCCCTTTCTCCATCTTTACCTCGCTCCCTTCATCTGTCCTGTTTTCTCCATGCGTTAAGTAATAGAGGTGACGGTGTGCTGGCTTGCATGACAAAGAGGAGCTAATCTACCGTAAAGAATGAGACGTTAGGGAAGAGAAAATTCTTTTGTATCATTGTTTTCCTCCCCAAAACGTTTCCAAAATGTCAAATAAGCAATACTCCTACATGAAAAGGAATGTGCACCAACATGGCTAAAGCTAACATACCACATGTGACAAGTGACCACTTTATAGAGCAGACGCTGTCTGGTTCTAATCAAATGTGGAAAAATATTCTTTAATGACTCCTAATTTGCATCTTGTGTCTTTTTATCTTTCGTCCTGATGTCTCTCTGTCCTCATCAACGTGTTTAAGTGTGCTATGCTTATGTGACAGTCAATAATTCCCCCCAACCATCTCTTAAAGGCCTCTTTCTCATCCGTGTTATGTGTTTATAAGTGCTTTTTCTGGCTTTGACGTGTACATCTGTGTCTTTATACGTTTGTGTGTGCATGAGTCCATGTACAGTAAAACCTTGGTCTCTGACTTTGTTTAATGAAACAGAACCCCTTGCATGAGAGCAAACCTGCACATGGACACATCATGATCACCTCCTTGCTTTGTTGTATCTGTTCGTATTTATACCTGTGATTAAATAAAGTTGTTTTTCTTTAAGGGATGTTAACAAATTGTTAGTTGATTCAATGTTTGATTCTTTGTTTTTTGCTTGTGTGTGCATGTGCGTGCAAGATCCAAGCAAATCCAGAAACAGAAAAGCCCATCACCATTAATCATGGGGAGATCATGACAGGATTTAGGAAAGAGAGAAACAGCAGGAAGAAACTGGGGGAGAGAAAGAAAGGCTAGAAGAAAGACAGTTATAACAGTGTGGTTGTTTATTGGCATATT
This sequence comes from Etheostoma cragini, assembly GCF_013103735.1. Lineage (NCBI taxonomy): Eukaryota > Metazoa > Chordata > Actinopteri > Perciformes > Percidae > Etheostoma > Etheostoma cragini. The sequence goes on from NC_048424.1 coordinate 8,846,095, forward strand.
TCACCCAAGAGGAATGGATGGATCTCTACTGTAGAACAAAGGTGATCAGGTCCAAGGGAGGGGGAGGGCTGAACAAGAAGACCTCACCGATGATGGTGATATGGTGTGTGTGTGTGTGTGTGTGTGTGTGTGTGTGTGTGTGTGTGTGTGTGTGTGTGTGTGTGTGTGTGTGTGTGTGTGTGGCAGTTACTATAGTGCAGGTTACTATAGAGCTCCATAAAATGATCTGCAGAATGTCCAGCTAGACACAGGAGGTCATCCTGGTGCACGTGGGTTCAGTCGGTTAGATTTTTTTAACATTTAAGAATTTGTTGACTGTTTTTGCTGGATGTTAAATAAAATTGGGGTTCGGGCTTGAGTCGACACTTGTGCTTTCGATGGAACTGCTCAGTATGAGCAACTGTGTCCTGTGTTCTTAGTTTTGTGTTCCACTTGGCTTAGCCTTTCTGAGTGTGTCTGCAAGTACAGCAGGGGTCAAAAGGGGAGGTTTTCCCGTGTGATAAGCAGAGAAATGATGTAACGCCCTTCTGTCAGCATGCCCCACTACACTTTTAAAGGCAATTGTATATTGGCATTTGTCTTATTTGTTGCCATGAGGCTTATAAGCACCTACGAACCTAATGTTTTTCCACTACATTCCACAATTCCAGCAACCAAGCATGTTCAGTAAAGTGCAGCTCACAGGCCCATTTCCACATTGTGCAATCATAACAGTTTCTTCTCTTGTTTATCTAAGTGTTGCTCTTAAAATGCTTAGTTTCCCAATTGCAATCCCTTTTATTTTATTTTTTTTAATCTATATTAAAAAAAAAAACATTTCAGATTGATGTCTAAAAGACCAAACAAATGGCTTGTGAATAAAGATTCTGCAGTTGCAACATGACTTCATAACTTTGCTTAAACACACACGCCGACTTTCTTGAGCAGAGTGGCGTGTTATCCTTACACATTTTGAGCTATCGAAGTGTATGTCTACGCTGTATACGGCGGACGTATACAGTAACACACACGCCACTTGCTGTGTTATCACGAGAAGAAAGTAACAGTTGAGATTAGGACACGTGACACACGGTTGGGTTTAGGAAAGGAATAACGGGGTTGGCTTTAGGAAAAAAAGTAAATAACGGTTGACTTTAGGATACACAACACACGGGACACAAAGGAAACGTGACACATGGGACACAATCCTTGGTCTCCTGGGTGAAAGTCCTGTGTTTTACCCATCTAACACCCCGACCAATCTCCCTATGACGATTTTCGTCCTTTCATACTACTCGCTATGGTGTAAATTAACACGCTATTGAAAGGTAATGTAACTCAATAGAGGCCAAACAACATTGACATACACGCTAAAAAGAGAGTATGCATGCAAAAATGGCATACAAACTGTTGTGTCATACATCTGCTAGGTGAATCAAAGGCAGCTGGGCAGCAAATACAGTTTTTGTTTAACTCTTTTAAGAGAAAAGCAGCAGCTTCAAACTTAAACAGAAAATCTATTAGCCTTTAAACCACAACATCTATACAAAAATAACTGTTTATTTGAAATATGCTTTACTTCGTCATTGTTAAGCGTCCCATAGATCCCACTGCTTCCCCCCCAGAGAAGCCTATCTCCCTCTGATGAGCAAACTGGTATTAATGCCAATAATTATGTGTCTGAGACACCAAACAAAAGTAAATTCATGTTTATACAAAATAATTTCTAATAAAAGTATGAAGAGTAATAACGTATCAAGGTTATAAAACAATATTAAGTAGAATTATGAAAGCTAACAAACCATTTCTTATTGTATAGTGTATCAAGAAGACATTCAAGTAAAAGGAGAAGGTTAGTCATTGTCTTGCAGATCAACTCAAAAGGCACTCAAAGCCTAAAAAAGAGCAGAATCTGTAAAAGAGCACCGATGGCCTCCACAAGCTGTGTGCTTGTTGAGAAAAGCCTATCGTGAGAGCGCCGAGCACAGACCTTGATGCTCACTTTTCAAACTGAATTTTCTTTTTCCAGGCCTAACAACATGAAGAGGGAGCAAATGTCTGGCGCAAGACAGAACCCACTCGGCAAAAGCATTTCAGCACCTGTAAATGCTTCACAAAAGAGATTAATACCTATGATTAATATTGAACGCGTAAGACTGCCATGTTTTCCTCTGTGAAAAATACTGTGAGGACCAATGTAGGCGAGGAACACGGTGAAACACACGGACAGGTCAGCACCCACACACCCGCATATCTATTCATAGAAACAGGCATAAGCTACATCAAGATAGGGCTGAGTCGCCTACATTTTGATTAGCATACAAAATGAGATGGACATGCCTCACTGGGATCTGTCAGGGTGATCTCAGGGGGAAACAAAGACCAGTTCCTATCTGGCCCTACATCAAAATTATACTCCCCACAAAGAGGGTTTTGATGAATTTCTTAAAATAAATAGTTCAAATAATCCCTTCCATAGATGTTGATACCTGAAAAATAAAAATAATGTTTCATGGTTTAATAAATAACTACTTGTTAATATGCATTAGAGAGTACTTTCAGAATAGAATATATTCTTTCTTTTTTTATCTCATAGTGTCTCGTGCTGTACTGTGCACCTACATGCCCATATATTCAAGTGTTTGTGTATCTTCTTTATGCCTCAATAAGGCACTTCAAAAGCTCATCTGTGGGTAGCATCGACGTCTGCGTGTGAGATATTTTATTTTCCATGAACACAATGAGGGCTGAGTGATAAGACAGCGACTGTCTGCCATGCATGTCTGCTTTATTTGAATGTCTGTGTACAGCGTCAGTTCACTCTTCATCCTACCAGTCAGCAGGAGACTGGCTTTCTGCCCATCTCTGACTAAACACTGTCGAAAGACGCTTCAATCTCGTGTCATGAATGTGGACAGCCTGACATTTACAACATCAGAACACTGCTAAGGAAAATGATTGCATGGATAAAATGTACTGACTGCACAAGATTAAGTGATTCCTATATTTTTTTTGCCTTTTCCTCCCTAATAAAACCGACAGTCAGCACTGATCAAGTGAAAAAAAGTGCTTGTTGTCAAGTTAGAGAAGTTACTGTAGCGTCTTTTTATCTCCACAAAATATGCAAAATATGCACTGTTCTTTCCTCTCCTTCCTGTATGAGACAGCTCTCATTATTACTGACTTCCCTTGAAGTACCTAATTCATCTTAGATTTTCTGACTAAGCACAAAACCTGAATATGTAATATTGCACAAGCAACAGCACTTAAAACTTAGGAGTTAGATTTTTCGTGTCAGAGCACACAAACCACTCTGTCAGAAATGAGCAAGCTGCTGAACGACTCACTGCTCATTTGCTTCATGTTCTAACGTCAACGTGCTGGCTCATTAAAACTTTACTCAGGCGGTTACTTACAACACTGATAGAAAAGCTGAGTGAAGAATTACAAAAAAGACTAAATGTTAAAAAAAGAGAGATATAACAAAAGATCTGGGGTAAAACAGAATGACCTCTGTCGCATCAGAAGCGTAACAGCCTCATGAGTCAACAGACCAAACAGGAACTAAGTGAGCACTTTATTATACTGTTAAAAGAAATGTTACATGTGCCTATATGAAAGGGGAAACTCAGCATATCAAAGTAACTTTTTCTATTTCTAAACAGCTTTTGAACAGGTAGAATCTGTATGTATTGCCATGAAGATCTTGAAAGTAAGTGGACTTTAAAGTTCAGATGTGCCAAACTGCTATTTCATTCCAAGGTTATACTCAAAAGAGCAAATGCTTCAGAATTAGCATAGCCTACTGTTTGTCATATTGTATACTGTATATAAAAATTCTATATATTCATCTGCATCACATTCATCTGCACTAAATAATGGCAGATTATAAAGTATTATTAGTAGTATTTTTATTAACCTCTGTACCTGATGTATATAGCCAATTTGGGCTTGAAACTGACTTATACATTCTACGATTTAATAAATATATATGGGAGGATTCTACAGTGTTGTGAAGATAAATCACAAACAAACAAAAACAGTTTTAGACTGACCTGACAGTCATACCTGTAACTCAAATTTCAACAAAAATGCCAAAATTCAAGTCTTACCAGTTTCAGCTTCCCATATGCTAGGATTTGCTACTGTTTTTGGAAGATAAATTTCTCTGTACTGACTGTTCAAAAAAAATAATAACAAACAACGTATGATATTTAAAAAAATAAAAATTGGTAGATTAATGGATGAGGTAAATACAATACAATTGCTTCTCTAGTACAAACAGATATTAGGGTTTTTTTGGGAGGGATGAAGGACAAAAAACACAATAGGCTACTGAGGCAAAAACAAGTCAAAGTAAAGGAAGAATACAGATGGCAGATGGAGAGAAGAAGAAATATTGCTCTTCAGGGGTCAAACCAGGACTGAATGGCAACCGAGGGACAGTGAAGAAGCCCCTGTCCTGTGATTCGAGGGATCTCTATGTCAGTCTAAGCTCCTGGCCAGAAATGGAGCTGGTTACCACGGAGACACACCACCTTCTAGCAGGACGTGGCTCTCACAAATCAACCCATTCGTTCCTGTGACGCGAGCAACACCGATAACAGTGTACTATGAGCTTGTGTGCATGGGACTGTGTATCTCCTGGTGAGAGGAGCTTCATCTTTTGACCCACCTCATGCTTTTCTCTCCATGACAACGCTCTCAATCTGGCTCCACAGGTTATCTCAGACATATAGACTCTGACTATAATACTCTGTTTAGCATGTTAGTGCCAGCTGTCCTGGCAGTATGTTTCCCCCTCCCTTAGTGACAATGAAATCACAGAGACCATCTTCCTCCTCCTATTGGCTGGTAAGCTCCATGGTGATGCTCTGTGATTGGGCATGCCCAGCACACACTCTCGGCCAATCAGGTTCCCTGTATCCAAGAGACTGAAGCATGTAAGGCTATTTAAATACAACCAGAGTCTCACAAGATTGTTCAGATGTATATTTCACAGTGCAAAAAATGAAAAAAGCTAGGGGGGAAAGGTTTACGAGTGGACGAATGTACAACTCCAGACAGACCTGATTGGTGTTTACAGTGGTTGGCCCATCTAGACTGGTTAAAGAGACCCAGAGCGAAGCGTGAGTTAAATGAATGAACGGTTCTTGGTTCTTTTCTGCACCATGTACTCTTCCTGAACCTTGAGTTTATCTATGAGAAGCAATCAAATTCTACTTCTTCTGTCCACTGATGCTTGAGTTGCAGTTCGTAAAGCCTGATGGGAGCGGGGATGGCACGGTTAAAATCAAACGGACAGAGAACGTAAGAGCTGGAGGTCTTTTCTCCTGTAAAACTGTGTTGGGCGGGGGGGGTGAAAGCCAGCTATTGGTCTTTCATGGTGCACCCGGAGCAGGACTGTTGCATCGAAGACCAACTTGCAGTGGACCACGATTAGAGAGTGAAACTCTCGCTGACGAACACAGCGTAAGTCTGCGGCCATTTTGTATCCACTCATTTTGGAAACGTCACACCTTCTGCGGCGATAAAATGGTGGGCAAATCCAACTGTCGGACTGGCAAAGCAAAATCTGTTTTCAAACAATGATTTTGCTAAAATTTTATATTTTACATTTTTATTTTTTATTACATTGTAATTTTGTGTATACTGTTAATATGAGAGTGTAATTTATAAAAAACTTTTCTCTGTAGCTTTTGTGAAATAACATTTATCTTAAATAAATAATTATGTAACTTATAGCACAGCTGAAATGAAGGCTACTTGTCTTTCACACACGGCAGATTGCTTTTATTTACCTTAAAATCATTTTCCCATACATGTTGTTGTGTATCACAGAGAAGGGATCTGTCCATAGAACACGCTATCTGGCTTACAGGATTAGAGAATGACTTGTGTGTTTTTCACATGAAAGAGAGGAGAGGTGAAAGTAGGTTACAGCTATGACCGCCACTCCCAACTACATTGAGACCATGGTAACAACAGAACTACACTGGACTGTATCTGAAGGTAGTATTTTGTGAACTTTTAAAACCTCCAAGTGTATGTACACAAAGGCAAAATGAAGAAGATACACAGTATTTGCTTTATCACTCAGCCACCCTTAAAGTTTGTAATATCTGTGCTTCGATGTGTGAAGGATTTTTTTTAGAGAACTACACAGATGACACATGACCATTACGGCTGCTTTGAAGTTGCTACTGAATTTTTGTTGAGCACTTAACTGATATTGTCAACTTATCAAAGGATAAAGCTATTTTTTTATTGTTTTTATTTCAGTGGAGATGTTTCATATATGCTTTATTAAATTATGACTATAGTGTTTATTACATATATCCATTTGCTGGTCTTTAATATAACACTGCTGTCCAGGTTACTATAACCAGTGAAAGTTTGTCTTAGAAACATTTCAATTGTGTGACAGTATATTGCTGAAATAAAACATATTCCCCGTTTCTCAGAGCTTTTCTTTCTTTACTTTCTTTTTAACAAGACTGTAAAAGAATGTGTGTTTATATATTTATTTATTTATTATTTTTTACTCATCATACCAAATAATTATACCATCTTTTCTTGAAATGACCATGTTTCTCAGTAGAGCAAGATAAATGCTTCATATCATATACATACAACTATACGTTATACATACTATAAACATATCCAGTCAAAGCTTAAGTAAAGACAGTACGTACATTATAGTCTATAGTGTGCTTCCCTGATCAGTATTTTTTTGTGATTTTTTTTTAATGTCTTTTCTACATTTTCACAAGTTGCGTGATGTGTGTAGGAGGCACATTATGATGCACAATTCAACATTTTTGTCATTTCAAATAACCAGGAAATAACCACTTGAACTTTTTCCAATACTGTTTGAATTTTCAGTGTAGTCATGGAGTGTTTTTATGGGATACTTGGAAATGAAGCGCAGTTTTATTTCTAGGCTACATCTTTTTTCTTATAACATCAATTTTATTAGTTTGTTAGACTTAGTTGATTTTACTGCATGCATCTTTATATCATTTAAGGACCAAAATGTGCATTATGTCATCGGTGGAATTTTAGTGGTTGTTTGCCCTTTAGCTTATCAAATCAAGGACCTCTACAACATACTTTTGCATCAACCTGCACAACGGGTAACGCGCGTCACTGAGTCACGCGAGTCTGACAATGAGTAAAGCTCGTGCACGTGTCTTCCTCGGGCTACAGTGCTGAAACTAAATAGAAAATATGACAGTTTTCAACCAATTTTAGCTAGTTGTTGCGATTGTTTTTTTTTGTTTTTTGTCTCGGGGATGATCACTGTCCCAATTATCACACCCACAGAGGATTTTACAAAGGTTAATGGTAAGTTTTCTAGCTTTCTTTACTAACGTTTTCCGTTTAACGTTAACGTTAGTAGATTACGTTAGAGTTCCATTCAAAGCCCGGTTTCTTCAAACGCTTACTGCTTCTCACCCTTACTTCGTCTGGTTGGGTTTACTACTACAGAAGAGAAGTTTTCGACTGTTTTTGCGGGGAATAATAAAACAATTTAGCTCGGTTTCTTGAATGCTAAGGTTATTTTGTTTCTGGAGTTTGTTGTCCAAGCTACCATAGAGCAGCGTTTGGTCACCATGGAGACGGAGCGTGAACGCGCAGGGGGGACTTCTCATTCACTCAGATGCAAAGGCATCACATCCAAAAACATCAAATTTACCACATGTAATGAGTAGAGGTTGTACTGTTGGACTTATTCTTTTTAAAACATTATTATTGGAATTTTGATTGCATTTTGCAACAACAGTTGCATCAGAAATCCGACATATGCTGGAACTATTTTTTGCACTCTATTCTAACCACAAAACCATTTTTTGTTCTTTGCGGTCCTAGAAAATTATATTTAGACTGTCACACAGTTGGACGTATAATAGGTACACTGAAGTACTTGTGTTTTATTTGAGTGCTTACATTTGTACTAATTTATACATTTACTTCAACAAATTTTAGAGGGAATTTAGTTACTAGTTTCTTTGCAAAGTAGGACTTACATAAAACATCTTTCTAATCTACTTTAAAATAGTATGCATTGTTATAGGTTAAACTACTCAATATTGACCGTAGATAAAATAGAATCCTCCTTTATTAATTATGAAATTAAAATGCTGTTTGCATGTTCATGCTGAGGCAACTATTTTGATAATTGATTAACCACTTTAGTTTTAGTTTAGTTTTAGTCAGATTTGTTGATAATGAAAATAATTTGGAGCTCTAAATGCAGTTACGTAGGCTATTGTATATAAAAAAAAAACACTGGCATGGGTTATTCTGCTGCATAATGAGTACTTTTACTTTTTATACTTTAGGTAGACTTTGTTGATAACACATTTTCATACTTTTACTTAAATAAGATTGAATGGAGTCATTTTACACTGTAGTATTGCAACTTGTACTTACACGAATGATCTGGGTAATGCTTTCATCCTTGCCATGTTTAAAATGTAATTTATTGCAACGTCAGACGCATTTTACACCTTCTGTTCATTTTCTATCCTGGCGTTATCCTATTTTTTATGTTTCCCATCAGTGAGACACCCTGTCCCCACCTGCAAAATGAAATAAAACACTGAAGTCATTTGCATACTGTCTTTGCAAATGTCACATAGACCTAAATAGCTTCTATGGAGAGAAAACATGAGATTTGCAGCCCATTCATTCCACGGCGCAACCCTGCGAGGAAAACAAGTGCAGAAATAATCACTGAAGCCAGACAGTCCCTTCGAGTCCAGTCTACCCAGCGACCGTTCACTCCCAGAGATGGACACAGGCAACTTTTTGGAAATAGCTCTGTTCGTGCAGACCGTGACAACAGACCTCCATCTACCTTTAGGTTAGTCACAAACACAAGGCCTACTGAAATCTCCTTCATGTTTTCAGGTTCTGAGATCAACTGTGGGTCACATGCAACTTGTAGAATTAATGAGCTATTTATTTCACTTTTCAGTCTTCATGCTCAAAGTTTTGATGCTCCTGACTCCAGGCCAGGTTCAGGGACTCGCCTCTCTCCTCTGGACCATGTAAGTTCAAACACTCACAAGCTCAAACACACGTAATTCAAATAACATTATTTAAAGGCCATGTATTTTACACCTAGAACCCTCAGTACTATCCTACAGCAATTAAACCACCTTTGAATAACATCACCATGACACTAGGACATTATTGTGTGGAATGAAGTGATTTAATACAAGGCTCAAAACCTAGAGAGTTCCAATATACTATGAACACACTGACTGAAGCCATCATGTTTACGCAGTATGGCAGGATGCTGCGTCACATATAGTCCAAATGAATGTAATTACCAAAGAAACAAAATAAATACTCATAAGACAACCACAAAGCCATCAAAAACACAAATAGCATACTTAGGAATCAACAGGCCTCCCCACAAATTCCAGCTAAGCTGCTGGGGCTCAACAACACACATGCTAAACGCATACACAGAGGCACAGCAGCCACTGACACTGCTCAAATATTTAACACCAGCAGCAACAACCTAGCTAAAGCAAGCAGTAGGCTAACAGCTAGAAATATCATGTTACTAAAATGCTAAACATCCATTGAACTTACCAAAAGCTGCTCATCATTTGAAGAACACTCCATTCTTTCACTGAATTTACATCTTAAACACTAAAAAAATTTGAACCAACGAAACTGCTACAGTTTTGTGATGCTAGCTAGTTTCGCTTGTCGGCCACCGTATACTAACTGGTCCATAAAGTAGGTGGCTGGGCCAGTCAGAAGGCTCTGTCCCATCAAAGAATACGCCCAACAGGGCAAACTCAAAATACGATTGGCTTAAGTATATGAAAATCAACAACGTTGTCCCTATTTGGTTAAACAGCAGATTCAGAGGGATCGAAATTCTGAAGGCCAGTAGATGTTTCACCCGGAGACAGCACAGAGGGGAAATCTGATTGGATAAAAGCTCGAATTTATTAAATCCTCTGAAAACCGAGGGAGAGAGTAGCAATTCAGTTACGGTGATAGACTCGTGGGAACGGACTTTGTTAAAAAAAAATACACATATATACATACATATACACACATATATGTAAACATTTTCATATATATATATATATATA
>NC_048424.1:8856207-8873506 GCF_013103735.1 Etheostoma cragini
TATATATATATATATTTATGTAAATTTTAGAAATTAATATATGTATTATTATATTAAAAAAATATAATTTTCTGATTTTGACAACTGCTGGCCCTGAATATTACAAGTATTACCATGAAAACTAAAACAAATAGGAGAAGGAGGACACGTCCTGTACGCCAACATGAAAGCTTGTCTGGTTTTAATGAACGGGATTATAATGTTAATTTATGAATTAAAGAAATGGAAATGAGTGGCCATAATAATAGGATCTCTTAGGGGAAATAAGTAATTTCATTAGTTGATTCAAGTTCTAGCTTATTGTTCACACCATCATATTCCACCAATATGTTTTTTCTGGTACCAGAAGCCAAAGTTTCCAGTCCTCTGTGATGATGAGGATCCATTCAAGGCCTTACCCAAACCCCCCACTGTCCCACTGGAAGTTAAGAGGGGGCTGCCAGGAGGGCGGGCACGTCTCGTCCGGTCTGGATCTCTCACCGTGTTGTCTCCTGTAGAGGGACACATAGATGGTAAGGAAGGAAAAATACTATTGCAACAGGATCAAGTGAGAAAAGACAATAGATAAAAGTAAAGTAATTATTATCAGGCAATCATCAATGTTGTGCTTACAATAAAATCCTAATAAGATAAGGTATACAATGGTGCATTTGTTACAGGTAAAAAATTCAAAAAGAAAACACCCAATTTATTTCACCCATTGCGTGATCCCTGTATATCTTCTGTGCCGGCACTAGTGCAAGAGCAGTTTTCTTAAATGGAAATGAATGGAGCCATTCACATGCTGACATTATACCTGATTTACATTCTCTGTGGGCTGGGGGGAAACGTGATTTACTGCTGCTGTTTTGAGTGGGAAATGAGTCTTCTCTCTCTCTTGCTCTTGCTTTTATCTCTCTCAGCATTAAAAAATATGATGTTCAAAAGCAATAATTGAATTTGGAAATCTTTGGCCTGAATACATGTGCACATACTTGCTAGTGAAGCAGCAACCTGTAACTAACTTTTTGCCACATCCTTTGTACGTGTTTAGTGAAAGAGCACTTAAATCCAGGCCTGGGACAAAAGCAGCCGTCAGCTAAACGACTCCCCAGCACTGACCACACTGAGGTTCGCAGTGGTCCCCTTAAAACTGGCCAATGCAGAACAGCCAGTGAAAGGTACGCTTTTTAGTCCTCTGTTTGACTTGCAAAATCTGTCCTTCTCTGTTGTCTTCCCCGCCCCCCCCCCCCTCCTGCTCCATTAGGAGTGTTTACAGCTATTTTCATTTAGCTACTATCACTGACAGCTGAACATACAATATGCAGTCAGTTATGCCCAGCAGTGGTTTCACTAACTAATAGATAGAACACATTTTTCAACTTAAGTCACTCCACCCTAATTTAAACCCTCATATACTTTACTGTACACTATTTCTTGGTCACAGTGAAATACAGCTTCATTCCCAATGGAACTGCTTATATCTGTCTTTACTATCATGTGTCAGGTTTTACAACTTAACACTGCAGAAAGGCTAAAAGCTCTGCTTTTTTTCTGCCGACCTCATCAGCTGTGTGTCAGCACGAGGGGCATAATTCTGAGCATGAGGTTGGGGGCTGTCTTTATAATCCATCCGCCTATGGATTGGGTGGGGCAACTGGGGCTGTCGAGTGGGGACTGACCATAAAACACTTTTACAGGAAATCTGGGCTATCGCCCGCAGCACAACTGCCTTAAAAGCCAAGTTAGTGTGCAATGTTTGTGTAACTTGTTGCTGACAAAGAGAAGTCCCAAGAGATGAGACTGTGATTGATCTAAGATTCAAGTGGATAGGATTAAAGACTTCTTGATTGATGTTAGGTCAGAGTTTTTAAAGCTATGTCCTTTAGTGTTGCAATGAACTACATTAAAAGTTGCATTGGACAGAGACAAACAAAGTAAAAATCACAGAGATAGTCAAGCCAGGAGTACACTCCCTGCAAGTGGAAATAGACACAGCGTGACATATTAATATGATGAGTTGGATGAGATATAAAGATTGGGGAGATCGGACATCCACTAGGTTCTTTTTCTCCAATAAGCCAGAGCTTTGTAGCTCCAAATGGCTCTCTATTAGATTTGGGTGCCCATCTGGGCAAGGCTGGCAGCAGCGTGTGTTGTGACTGCAGTGCACTGGCCAGGCCTAAGACAGGGATGAGGTCATGTCTCAGAGAATGCAGTATCACACAAAGAGGCCTTATTATCAGGCTCTTAATCCTATCCTACAGAGCCAAAAGCCCCCCCTCTTACATTCACTGCAACATGCCTCGGCCATCACTCTCTGCTTCGTACGCCCTGTGTCTTCATCTCCATCAAAGTGAAAGAGCACTTGTTTTTTTTATTTTAAAATATTTGTTTTGGACCTTTTTAGGCCTTCATTTTCACAGGACAGATGAAATCATGAAAGGGGTCAAACCCCTTAGCTGTTGAGGAGTAAACCTCTATATATTGGCGCCAGCTCTACCAACTGAGCTAACCTGGCCACAAGTGCACTCTTTAGTCACACCTGTATACTGTATATTAATGCCAGTGTTATCAAGCAATATCATTTGAAAATGCTCCAATGGAATGAAAAAGAGACATATTTACAATAGCTAAATATATTTTCTGTCTCATACCTGTCAGCAACACCGTGAAATAAGTCTCACTTGAGTGTAAAATGTCAACAAGCTGAGAGTCAGCCTTTACTACTAATGTCGCTGCAGAACTTTCAAATTCCTGATAACATAATTATCTGTCTTTGATAGGAATGATTACACCTTTCTATATTATGTTGTTTTTCTGAAAAGTGAATCACTCTTTTGTGTGGGATTTATTATGTAAATCTTGCAGTTGTGGCAGTGATTTGGATGACTCACCATGCTGCTTGTCTTTATATTTATTAAGTTATTTTCTCAGTTGGTCACATACCAATTAGTGATAAGACACACTACCTTCAGAATTTATTGTAGCATTGAGTCATTCTCTTTGTGTGTGAGTGGAGTAGTGCAGTCTTGATGGTGACATGCAGAGGGCAAGCCACAACACATAACATAGCATGACAAGAGGGGTGTGTTTTTGGGATCACTTTACGGTTACTGCACAGAGGCGGTAAGTCTGTGGAGACAGCTCACAGTGACAAAGCATGAACAGCTTTAACCAGACTGCCCACAAAACTAAGATCTTAGTTCCTGTCTGTTGGGGATTGCAGTTTGCGATGCACAACGGCACACTCTAATGCACAGGCACAAAAGATTCTCACGCACTCACAAACTTACAAGCAGTAACACACAAACAGATAAACAGACACATTCATGTATATGTACTGTATGTGTGCAAATGTACATAGACACACTCAGATGTCAGCACTTGCACACAAGTCTCTACCTCTGCTGCAACAAGGACACCTAGTGGAACTTGAGGAAAATGCATCTTTAGCCAAGTTGATGAAATATAGAGTCAGCAACTTTAATGGAGATGTACTCTTTGACAATAGTAACCCTTTTTTCTTAGTTTGATGTCTAAATGAGCCAAAACTTCAATTGTAAATTAAAGTAAACTAAACAAGTCAGCACATATGTCTCATCTCCAAAATCTGATGTAACTAGACTCTTTGTATTTCTGTGTGTGCCAACAGTCGAATAATGCAGCCTGGTGTTGACTCAGGCGTTAGACTCACAGAGGGCAGAGCAGGATGGAAAACAGGTTTGTCGAGATATACTAAATAAACCTTTTTTTTAATCTTTTTATTTTATTTTTAACATGTTTGACATGGATTGTACATTTTGTACAGCCTGACAAATAGCAATGTAATGACAACCTTTCCTAACATACTACTCAACCTTTCACTGATTTTACTTTAAAGGTAACACATTTGATGTCTAAAGCCAAACATCTTTCAAAATCAACCCAAGTATGCCTAAATATATTATAAATATGATACGACTTGAGACCAGATATGTTGTTTCACTAGCAACAAAGACACACCCCTGTTTAAGAGTCAAACTTTAAATGGGGTGTTGTTGCTAAGGGCCTAATGATAGGCAGCCAGCCAATAGCTGAGAGATCTGTTGGTTTAGGAAACCACCGTTTCCTGCATCACACCAAGCAAGTGGGTATGCAAATGTTCAGCAAAAAGGGTGCATGGTGTGGGAGAGACTGCAGACATTTGCATGCAAAAACATGCATGCACACGTGTTTCCATTACCAATGCACACATTCAAATGCACGCACAAAGTCTATTTCAACACAGAAACAGATATTAGAGGATGTGTAACTGTGGATGGTGACCTTTCATCTTCACACATTAAACTTCCTACTGTCTTATTTTAAGACAGTGAACTTGTGAACCATGCTTGCTGCTGATGTTCACTGTCTGTGTTTGGATGTGGCTAACTGCAAGTCTGTCCTCACATTTCAGAGCTTGGGAATGGAGACACCAAGAGCACAGAGGAGGATGCAGAGTCATTGGTGTGGAATAATATGATTGCTCCTCTTCTCCAACAACTAGAGAGCATGGCTGCAGGTAGTGTGGGAAATGCAATAAGGAAATACTAACAAGTGCACACATGGGACATTTAGTAGTCTTAATCAGATTAATTCCTTCAACTATAAGAATGTAGTTTCTGTCACCAAATTCACTCACAATATCACTTTTCAATAATATGTTTTCTTTTGGGTTGAAGAATGTCTCTAAAGCTAGGCTAAAATGTAACAGTGGTGCAGTGATTCTGGTCTTTTTTTGTCTCACTAATGCCTTATTTCCTTACTACATTTAATTTTCAACCAGCAGGTTTTTAGCAGATAGTCATCGAGTAAGTCTTGCAAAATGAAAATGCATGTCATTTCCACCACTGAATAAAAGCAAACAAAATAGTGTTATATTTTGCATCAACGCAATTTTCTTACCCTGAAACTGCAGTCTGGCAGCCATGAAGTGAATTCTATGGCTGTAAATATTTTAACACTAAATTTAATGGAAAATTCATTTGAAAGATAAATATTAAATATTTATTGTACCAAGTGCCTTCTGGCTCATGCATAAAACACCTTTCAGAGTCAGTGGGACATTGATGTGTGTGTGGATTGTGGAGTGTGAGACTGCAGCCAACCTTTTTTAGAAATGGCCAAACTATTTTATTTATGCAGGGAAAACATTTATTTTACCTCAAAAACAAGGAAAGACTCCACCCTTTCTCTTCCTCTGCGCCAAGTTTTTAGCTGCCTGTTGCAGAATTGTTCTCCTGCATTTGACCTCAAAGCTGCTTCTTAGAGAAGGAAAGGGAATGTAATTTTACAGCTCATCAATGCATTATTGATGTTCAGGATTTTACCTCAAGTTCTTCATGCAAATAATAAATGTACACCATGCAGTAGAGCTCAGGCATATTGCACATACACAACATAACTTATCCGTAATTATATGGATACACATTTGCCAACACACACAAGTGGGTGTTTTTATTTTGGGATGTTTGCTTTCCCTGTGATTATTTGACATGCTGCCCCAGAATTTGACATACTCTCCTTTGCAATATCTGTTTTCCTGTGATGCCAGGCAGCTCTGAGGGCTCACTGGACAGTCTGTGTGATTTGTGTGACGGTCTCCATGGCACCTTAGCAGAAGCAGACATGCTCGGCCGACGCTGTAAGAGGAGGTCAGGGATACTTCGAACACTGTTCCGCCTCATCGACCTCAACTCTGCCCAGCTTAACCTGCACATTGCCAAGCTCTGCCTCGCTGTGAGTTGTGTGTGTGTCTGTGCGGGTGTGTGAATATCAGCATGTCCGCCACTAAGTTATTATGACAAGGGCATCCAGGGCACCTGGGCATTTGACAGTAATACAAAAGTTTTTTGCATTTTTCTCTCCAGCTGTGTGTCAGTGGAAACAACCTGCTTAACATCTGTAAGCTCATCTTCCAAATAAGCCGCAGTGAAAGCAACGACATCCTCTTTCAGAACAACTCTATCCTAGGTGAACACTATTCTAAGTCACAATGATCTAGATTTTCTATTCCGTATCAAGTCCTATATTCTAAAATATATGTGAGTAAAGAACACAAGCATTTTTCAATATGTGTGTAAATATGTCAATATAAGGGGAAACAATGTTAAATATTCTTCATTATGGGTTTGTTGCCTCATGTAGATTTTCCCCCTGTTGGACAAAAATGTTTATTTTTATGGCTGGTGTATGAACTGCTCAAGGAGCATAATATTCTCTGCTGGCCTAGAGTGATTTTTAATCTGTCTTGAACCACTCAGTTGACACAGTTTGGATGCTAACGTTCAATTTTTCTTGTGTCTAGGCTCTGTTCTGGGTGTTTTAAGCAACGAGGATGTATCTTCATCTGGGGAAGCTCTGCTGTACTGTGTTGGGACTTGGAAATTTCTCTCAGGAAACAGTGCACTCCTCAGACTTCTGCTGGACAAGAACTGTGTTGGTGTGGCTCAGAAACTCATTCAGAGGCTCTGCACAGCAGAGGACACCAACTTCACTATAGCAGGGCACATCCTTGTGCAGGTTAGACTTAACACTGCGGAGAACATCTTGAATTTTTTTAAATGTTTTGAATAAATCATTATATGTTTGATGTACACCAATCATTTTAGACAAATAGCTTTTTGTATCATAACTCAGGTGGAAACCTGAAGCATCCACTCCTGCTTACAAAACAATACACATAATTTCTCAACAGTTTTGCTATGTGAGTTAAAAAGTTATACTAAGTCAAAATAAAGGAACACATTGTTAAATATTCTTCTATGTGTTTGTTGGCTGATATACCAGACATAATAGAAGCTGCTCCCGGAGCATAATGTTCTCTGCTCAGTCTAAAACATACCCTGCTTCACTCTTCTGAAAATGATTGCTGCTAACCACGTAGGTTGGCCCTAGTAAACATCTTGAGCCACCGCTTCGTTTGACTTCCAACACAACTCATTATGCTGTTAGAAGAGGGAAACCAGTAGACGATGACTTTCCAGAACTTTCATAGCTGCCATGTGTTGGAAATTACTGTTTCCTTCTTGTGATAGAATGATTTATGTCCTTTCAGAATAGTTTCCGGTTGCTCTGCTGTATGGCGTCCTGTACAGGCCAGCAGTCAGCCGTAATGAGCATATGTGTGCAAGCCGTAATGGCACTGACACACAATACTGGCCTAAACATAAAATCCCTAATTAAGCTTAGCGTTTGTTCATGCTGGACACAGAAGTCGTACGCCCGCTGATTGAATTGTCATTTCTATCAGACACACACCAATCGCAGCAATTCTCACAACAAGGCAGTCTTTTAAATGTGACTCCCTCCTCACTGATCCCTGCTACACTGACGCAGCTTCACTCCACCACCCCATCCTCCTCCTTCCTAGTTTAGAGTCCTAACAATACTCAAAGTTCAAAATGGTTTTCAGTGTCTGTCCCAGGGGGGTTTCTGCATGGTGCTCCCTGTTTCAGCGTAGCATGCTGCTTGGCTGGTCCAGGGAGCATTATGAAGAGCGGAGCCATCAGCGCCAAGCATAACTGTATTTCCAATTGTTGCTATAAATGGTTAAATCTATGATGAGAGTGTTCCTGACTGAAGATACAGTAGGAATAGTTTTTATGTTTTTTTTCTTGCTGAACAATCTCTCTTTCTCTCTGTCTGACCTCTGGGCCCTCTAGCTGACAGCGACTTTGAGGAACCTCGCAGATCACCCAGATTCCCGCCCACTCTTCATCTCCTTCTCTATGCTGTCAGAACTCTGTCTGGTACTTCGTCATCACTGCAAAGACCTGGACATCTGCACCAACATTTCCAGAATATATAGGTATCACACACGCACCTCCATAAGAATAATTTCTTCCTTCCAAAGGAATATTCAAGGTCGTGACACAGCAATTTCTGTTTTATCAGTTGCTGTATTGAGTAGTTCTTAGCCTTATCAGTACAAAGTTTTGAATGCACAAATGAGTTCAAATGTGAAGGCCTACATGGAAGAAAGATTCAATGTAAAACCAGACACAGGGCTTGGGGCACCAAAGTCACCGGAGTCTGGAATGTTCTTGGCGAGCCTACTCTGACAGCAGGCCACGTACTACAGGCTCAATAACATCTGATCGCAATACCTCCACCAAACAGAGTGCAATGACTCGAAGGGTGCTCTAAGGCCCTGTCTTCAGTTTTTTGCTCCAGGTCTCTCATCAGCACAAAATAAAACATTTAGTGTTTTTCCAATACATCCCAAGATGAATGAAAGCATGAAAAGGTAGATCGCAGCCCGAGCTGCTTATTCATTAGTAGTGTGATTTAATATCTCCATATTTAGTCAGCATAGCAGAGCAGTCAGTAAGTGGACTTGTTGGTGTCACTGGTATTTGTTGTCCTCTCTCTCCCTCAGTAAACTCTCCTCTTACTCGGAGTGCCGCCTCGCTCTGGCCCAGACCCCTGACTGCTACCAACTATTTTTAGAACTGCTGAGCAAACATCACCAAAAACAGGTGAGTCCACAAGTCTTGTGTGTGTGTGTGTGTGTGTGTGTGTGTGTGTGTGTGTGTGTGTGTGTGTGTGTGTGTGTGTGTGTGTGTGTGTGTGTGTGTACGTGAGCACGCACTTGAGTCTGTGTGTATTAGAAAGAAGGGAAGACAAGCTTTTCAAGTGTTCATGATGTAATCCTTGCAGCATGTTTACCCTCATAGCAAGTTGTTTATGTAACTCAAGTCTAAGCACATTTGCGGGACATTGTGTCCATCTGTACATAGCGTTCGTCTCTCTTTCCCATGTGTGTTTGGACATTTAATCATCCCAGGAGGGGCTAAGTGAATCAAGGAAAGGGGCAGAGGTAGGGAGGGAAGGAGGGAGGAGGAAAAGGAAAAAGAATTAATGAGGCGAGCTTGAGTAGATACTACAGTAGAGGTGATACAGAAGTGAAAGGGAGTGATAGACAAGAGGATTAGGAGGAAAAGAAAAGGGTGGTACTTTGGCAATCAGACATGACTGACATGTGTTCTAAATCTCACTGGGGATAAAGACACCCACACCTACAAAGACAAAGAGACACACACTGGACAGTAAAACATGTAATGAGCTCCTAGTGCTAGGACGGCCCGTCCTGTCCATACCAATGCCACTGCACGTTTCTACGAGAAAATAGTGTGTTCTTAGCACATGGTACTTAGTAAGTAGAGTCGGGATACAAGGGTGACGCGCTGGGTGTCATTTCTCACCTTTTTTCTCTGTAAGAGTGTGATAACTCGTTAAAAAAATAGGCCGTAGTTACACTCAAACGTGTCTCAGTTATGATCTCTCCAGGGGAAATGAATGACACCAACAACATTCTACTTGACAGGACAGGCTAACTGACTGTGTTGCAGGTGAAGTAGCTCTTGATCTTCAAACTGTAAATAAAATGTCATAGGATCTGATGTTGACTGTTTTTAATTTTCTCGTCACAAACAATATGTTTTTCTTTGGGGAGATATATATTTTTCAGTCAAATATACTACAAATATACTATTCAATTCAATTTTCAATTCATTTTTTTTATAAAGCGTCAAACAGTTATCTCATTGCGCTTTTCATAAAAGAGCAGGTCTAGACCGTACTCTGTGACGTTATTTACAGGAACCCAACAATTCCCATACTATATAATCATTAAGCAAAACATGCTAAACACATGCTGTATCATTGTAGATTGACTATCTTTGAATTTTGGTCTGTTGATCAGACAAAACAAGTCATTTGTCTTCAACTGCGGGAAATTGTACTGGGCATTATTTGCTATTTTCTGACGTCTTACAGATATACTAATATATTCATTAATTTAAGAAAACAGATTAATAGATAGTTTCTTCCTGAAACATACATTCATGTGATAAATATGAACAAAGAAACTACAACAAACATGCTGAAAATGCATGTCCTATACTGTCTGCATACTGCATTTATAAGAGAAAAAGTGGATCAGTTCATGTTTGAAGCCATTAAGTACCTTTTTCCAACACATTCTTGTCTTTCAGACACATTTGCAATAGAATAAAACATGCAGATTGATTACTACAGTGCTCTCCTCCGCTCTCCCACAGGACCTTGTCGTGCGCCTTCTTTTCACCCTCGGGAACCTCACAGCCAAAAGCGAAGAGGCTCGGCAGCAGCTCTTTCAGTGCAAGGCCTGCATGGACACACTCCTGCAGCTGTACGACACCTACCAGTGCAGAGACAACTCACCACACACACCCCCACAGAAAGGCCTGCTTTTCCCCAGCGAGCCTCAGGCCCCTCCGAGGAGTGTGCAGGTGGATGAGGACGTGCTGGTGAAGCTGGTCAGGGTGCTGGCGAATATGTGCATCCACCCGGCTGTAGGTCCAGCTTTGGCAGACAACACAATCTGCATTCAGCTGCTGATGGAGACAATTGGTGAGCAGAAGGAACTCACTCTGTTTTGAACAAAATCACTTAAGTTAAAACATCTATACAATACAGTCAGTAGAAGATTCACAATAGCGTTTCTAGATTTGTCCTTTTCGCCCACGTTGTATCTCCATCATACAAAAGGAGCATTGTTTAAAAATCTAGAGTTCTGGTAAGTTTAAAAATAGCTGTTTTGTACATTGTAAGTACAATATCTGCTAAGAACCCCAACCACTTCCCTTGTGCTGGGAACAAGACATGACTTTGGTCGAAAACACTCCTTGTTTGTCTGTTCATTCCTCGCTCGCTTTCCTTTCTGTACTTTCTGTTCAATACGCAGCACATCCTCTTTTGGTTTACCTGTTTTTTTTTAAGTCTGACAGAGCAAAGCGCTTCACTGCATGAGCAGGATGTTCTGTCACGTCTCACAGCCCACTTGGTTTGTGTATGTGAAATTCTCCCTAGTGGTTAGATGGTTTCAGGACCGGTTGAACTGATGCACAGATGGGTGTGAAACTCTCGATTTCTCTGCTGCCTGCCTCCTACACACTTGAAATTAAATAATGAAAAGAGAAATAAACACAGCAAAGGTCGAATTAGTGAAAACATGTCAGATTTCTAAATACAAAGGGGTGTGTGATTGATGCCAGAGAGTTACATGGTAAGTAAATTAAGTAACTGCAGACAGAATCATAAAATGAGCAAATGAAGGAGAATATGGGGAGTTGGTGTGACAGCTGGAAACAGAAAACAAATCTAAGTAGGTGATGAAAGAGTGCTGCTTTACATTGCATAAATTTGAGGAGAGGCACAACAAAGCAGCATTTCCAGTCAGAAACAGAAACACAATTCAGTGTGACACCGCCGCCAGTTGACACCAACCGCAATATCCGCGATTTATGACCGAGCACACGGCATCTGCTGCTATATCAGGAGCAGACTCTGTTTCCAAGCCACTCGCGGTGTCATGGCTGGTTGCATTGGGTCACATTGACCTTTTTGTGCCAGCTAATGATCAAACCGACTATATCAAGCTGAAACCACAGACAGCAGCTACTTTTATGATAATGTCACAGTGTCACATTAGTGTGACCGAGCTGTAATATGCAAAAAGAGTGTGTACTGTATTTCTGCATTTATTTATCATATTTAAATTGTTCTTTAATCGTTCTATTTATCCGTAAATTACTACTTAACTAGTAATATATTCACATTTGCATTGCACTTGGAAATTTAATAAATCAACAGCTTCATGCTGGGTGCCACCCAGTTTACACAATCCATGTTGCAATTGCTTTATTGATTAAAAATCTACCTTTACTTTATATTCTCAACATAAAAGGCAACAAAGCTTTCACCTGAATATACTTTGGTAAGTCATTAAAAGGGATAGATCTGTTAGTTTTGAGTTGTTGGTGAATGCATTTTTTTTTACAAGGCAATGAAAATTTGCAATTATAATTTCTTACATTAGGTTGAGACTAGCGGACAATAACATGTCAGGAGCATGAAGGCCTGTTCCTGGTAACAGCGCAATGTGGATGTTCCCTCTGTTGGTTGGTTGCATTTTATTAAAAAAAATCCGAAACATCTACAAGATCTGTAATAGAAATTATGTTAATTCAAGGTTACTCTATTTCTCCTTGTGTGTGTGTGTGTGTGTGTGTGTGAGAGACAGAGCTGAGGTCCGTGCAGGAAAGCGATGAACTATTGGTGAATGTGGCTGCCACCATCAACAACCTGTCTTTTTACCAGGAGGAGAGCTCTGTACTCAGACGCAGTCGACTCACCATTGCAAAGTGTAAGACTGAAAGACTGACAGATCTTAATGTCGAAAAATAATACAAACAAAGAGAGTGGAACTATTTGTGTATTTTGCTGAGTTTTTCCCCATATTGTCCTGCTTTTGCTGAATTTCCCTTCCTCATTTACTCTACGCTTATTTCTTGGCTCACTCTTTAATTTTTACTTCAGTGATGTTGAAGTTGGTGCTCAGCCCAAGTAGGGACGCCATGCTTGAAGCCACCCGTGTATATGGAAATTTGTCACAGTTCAAGGATGTGAGGGACTTTATTATGCAAAACAAAGGTACGTAATGGACAAAACATCAACAGATATGCACTAAACACTCCAACATGAGATTATACATATTTCCTATTTTGTTTATTCCTCACAGTATTCATTGACTTTTGCAGAATAGTTAGCCAAAGTTAGCAAATGATTGTCTTTAAAGCCAATACGCAAAACTAAATAAATAAAAAGGCTTGTGTAAATATGCATAAATCAAATCTTCCTATCACAGAACCTTACAGAATACTTAGTACCTTGACACAGAAGGGCAAGTACAGTAAGCATCTCTGCATTCTGTTGTGTCATGTTTAGGCTGGACTTATATCTGGAAGGCCAGCTACAGTCAGCATAAACATGCCTGCTGAATCTGGTGATAGCAGCCGTCTTATCTTTGACCTGCTTTGTCTTCGTGCACTCCCACACATCATCATCTTTCTCCTCTCCCTCTCCCTCAGTGCACCGGTTTGTAGTGACGCTGCTCGACTCAAAAAGCACTGAGATGTGTTTTTCAGCCTGCGGGGTCCTCACCAACCTGGCTCTGGACCCTGCCAACAGGGACAGTCTCTCGGTGGAGGGGGCTGCTGCCAAGTAAGAACTAATGACTTAGAGATTACAGTATATGTGTGAATGTGTATACAGTATATGTTCATATTCATATTTTATTTGACCGGCAGTTCAGACTTTTCACTAAATATGGTAAAGCTGATGAAAAAAGCAGATCTACTGTGCTTGGATAGATTAAATGAAACCAAAATTTGATGAAGACTTAAATAAGACAATATAGTGAAGAGCATCTTGGGGCTCATAACCAGCAACATATGAAAAAAAAATCAACACATAACCGATACAACCGATTGGTTTAGCTTATTTCATCCCAGCTAGAAGACTGGAGACCAGAGGAAACAGCTAACCTGGCTCTGTCTAAAGGTTTCATTTTGACAAACATAAGCAAAACAACTCCACTGACATGAACAAGGTGCTACTAATCATTTCAAACTTAAGGTTATTTATTTAGAGTAGCTATACAAGTAAGTGTAACTACAAATCAAGTTATAATTTCTGATTTGTCAATTTAGATTTGTACATTTTTAACACATGGCATCTTAAAGTGAAACAAATTCTGTGAAATGATATTCTAGTGCAAGCTTCTTGTGCATTGTTTGAACATTTGAGTTCTTACTTCCCCTTTACACACACACACACACACACACACACACACACACACACACACACACACACACACACACACACACACACACACGAGTCCTGTTTCAGATTGTGGTCCAATGAAGTGGAGCTCATGCCCACAAAACCTGCCGGTCATGTGAATTCCTCTCCCTCAAGTCACGATGTGTGTGTGTGTGTGTGTGTGTATATGTGTGTGTGTATATGTGTACCAGGCTTGTGGACTGTCTGAGAGACTTCGTACCACGTGATTGGCAGCTGGCGGGCCAGGTTTGTCAGGCGTTGTGGAACATGATCGTCTGTGGCTCAGAGAAGCTGCTGGACACACGGGAGAGAGAGTCACTGCTGGAGATCCTCACCACATTCTTAGGTTGGTTCACAGTGTTATTACAAATCCTTACATAACAAGGGAGGGAGACATGCTGGAGAGAACATGCTCTTGTTCATATCAGCAGCCCTTAGGGGGAAAGGAGGGACACACATTTTCATACTTACATACATAATACCTCCATGATCACATCAAAAGTTTTTTAAAATAAACCTGAAACCCCTAACTAGGTTCTCTCATCCTCTGTCTACTCTTTTCAACATGTTCCCTAGATGAACAGGAGGCTCTGAAGTGGATAGAAAATGAAGATATGAGAGATTTCCACAGGGCATGCTGGGAGTTAGAGTTCATACCTGTAGCTCAAAAACTGATAAAGACGCTCCGGCCTCTGGACCTAACAGCCTGACAAAGTTTGAGTTGCATGTTGTCATAGAAATCTTAGTACTGTTTTAAACTTTTCAATACACATTCTAACTATTATAAACTTACTTCCAGTGGGTTTTAAAGGTGGCTGTGAAGGTTTGTAGCTTGTAACATTAAGTCTTGTCAGTTACAGTCAAATCCATCGCTGGTTTTCAAGGCAGAAAAAATTAAAAACACCTTTGGAAATGTCTCAAACCACAATTCACTTTCCCACTGTCCATCCATATGCTTCAAGCTGACTGTTAATGTCATTGTTTAATGAAACAACAAACCTTTTAGGCCAACAGAGTGTCAGCGTGTCATATTGAAAACCACAGAGTTTGGGTGGCTATTATGATAAAGATAAAGTAGCAGGGTGAATCGGTTTAAATGTGTGTGGATGTTAAAATTACCAGATTGTTTTTATCAATTCTGTATACTTTATACACAAGGTCTTCATTTATTTATTTTCTTAGCCTTTTCAATCTCAAGAAAATTTTAAAAATGTGTAGCCTTTTTGCACTTCTATTTTCATAAAGCAGAAGCCTTGCTTTTCTGGGTATCTTCATATGTACATGGGTAATTTAATTCAAGCTCTTTGCACATTAACAGACTTGAACAGTTTAGTAGCTCACTGTGTTGTAAAGGTTCTTTTATGATAATGTCGTCCTGATGGATAACTGACTAGGAATTTACCACATAAGTACATTTTTATTTTCTGTGGATTGTGTGACATTGTAACTTGTACATAATAAAGCACAAGAAAGTGGAAAAACATGTTTGCTTCTCAAAGCCTTTATTATTACACTGATATGGGGCCAGGCAGTGCTTGCCAGTTACACCAGATAGCCTAAAGTACAGTATTCCAAAATCACATCGTTATTACATCAAAACAAATCAGAAACGGCACTTAATGCAAAAATCTCCGTTTTCACACTATAGCAACCTTAAAACAACCACAACACAAGCCGGTGTTTAAAAATAAAAAACAAATAGAACACTACACCATTCATAAGCCAGAGCTACTAACAAACATTGTTCTCTACATTAAATTTGTCAGGTTGATATGAAAGACAGTTGGCTGACTGATATCAAGGCTGCTCAATGTTTTTTATTCCATATATTGTCTGGGAAAGCCACCGAAATGTGAAGGCAGTTTAGTCAGTGGGCACAATACTGAATTTGTCCTGGTATTTGTGAATTGACAGACAGGCCTTGATGGGAAACAACCTGAACTTCAGACAGCCTCAATGGGAGAGTGAAGGATCTTTCCCAGTTAGGTGGGACTAGAGGTAAACAGGAAAGAGAGGTAAGGTTTGCTACATGGAATTCCCACTTTTCTTGGTCTTATGTTGGTCAGGAGCAAAGAGAAACTTTGTCCTCGACCGCACCACAAGAACAGGGACCATTACCGGGTTCCTAGGGAGTCATACAGTTCCCCAGCTTGTACAGTAAAATGACATTCACATGAAAGTCCCTGGATTGTACCGATTACAAACGGAGTTCAGCTCACTGTTGATGAGTCAGCTTTATTAACAAAGACTTGAGTGTACTTTGAACATAAGCTGATAGAATTAACCCCATGAGTCATCTTACCATGAGCTATTTCATTTCCTATACTCCCCGCACAGTGGAAGTGAGCTGATATTGACACTGATTGTGCTGTTTGAATCCTGAATTGCGTAGACCTCTTCACGTCTAATGTCTTTGATGAAGCAGTGAAATCCGATTTGTTTAGGAGAAAACTACAAATGATACACAATTTAATTTCATAGTTTATTTCTTTTCATATAAAAAAAGTGTCAGTAACTGACGTCAGTCAGAAGTTTGAAAAAAAAGCTCAACTTCCTCTCAAAACACTTCCAAATGTACCATTCCTTTATCAACATCGCCCCTCCTCCTCATCACTCATTCATCTGTCTGAATCTCTCAATCCACCCTCAGAAGAATGCAGTAAGTTAATGGTTTTAGTAAACAAAAAACAAAACAGCAGAGGTTTCTCACCTCTGTTCAAAATTATAAAAAAAAAAAAAAAAAAAAAGCTGCTTTTGCACTGGTTAGACTTCCCCAGCAGGAAAATAAGCACAGCTAAAACCTTATGCATTCAACAGCTACTCGACCACAGTCGGCCATGTGTGAGCCCACCGGCTTCCCGAGCAATGGGAACAGCCCGGAAAGAGTCTCTGCTCACCAAAGAGCACTTATATGTTTTATTGAGAACAACAGAAGAGGTATTCATTTACTGGTAAATTCACAATCCAAAGCTTCGAAAGTGTGTTAGGATGACCAGGCAGCTGAGATAAGCGGAAGACAGATAAGGTGTGGTTAGGGGAACCGGAAGCAAATCCCTCCTGGAAAACCTGGTTTTTAACTTTCTTTATGATTAGCTTTTTTTTTTTTCATTACCAGAAAAAAAAGACAACAAAAACAAATGATACAGGTACTCACAATAACAGAGCTACAGCAGAAGCAAGAAGTCTTTCCTTCAAAGTGCCTCGCTTTTTTTTTTGACACATGAAATTCAAAGACAAACTTTTTTTTTTCTGTCATTTTTGTGAAACACACGCACACACACAGTCATCATGAACACAGAACTCATCCACACATGTACAGTCAAACTCAAAAAAGGGGCTCAGACAGTGTTCTTTGAGTTTCTTTCCAAACCACTCTGGTTTTCACACACTCCTTGAATTAGCTTACATTGACATTTGAGATTTTGAGATTGGGGTACAGGACAAGGTGGTGGGGGACGGGTGGGGCGGGGGTGTAATGCAGTGGATTTCTAATGGATAGGGCCTTAGGGGATATAATGGGGTTGAGGGGTGATTTGGGGATCAATATGATCCCGTTGAATACAACATGGGAGCAGCAGCATCAGCACGTATGCAAACTGTGCTGGATAGTTCAGGCACACGTTTAAAAAAA